>NC_028451.1:14368157-14438582 GCF_000263155.2 Setaria italica
CTCTATACCTAATATTAAAGAGAGGATGTTTCTTTCAATCCTTCAACCGTCATGGTCATTTTACAAAAAAGCCCTTCAAAATTTCAGTAATCAACCCGCAGTCCAATTTTGAAGAGAGAGGGGCCTTGGGTGAAAAAAGGAGGGAAGGGAGGGGGTTAAAGGGAACAGAGGCGACGGAAGGGATTGAGCGCCCCGGCGGCCGGAGTGGGGGGTGCACCGCTGCCCCGCGCTGCTTGATGGCGAGGTCCGGCGGAGCGCGCAGCAGAGATGCAGGCGGGCGGAGATGCGGCATGGCGACGGAGAAGAACGGTGGGGGCGCAGCACGGCGCGACTAGAGCAGGGTCGCGGAAGAGCTGCGCAGCAGGTAGGGATAGAGAAGAACGGCGAGGGCGCGGGCGTAGCGGCAGGGACGAGCAGAGCCACGGGTTGCGCGGCGGAGGATAGAGATGTACGGGTCCAGGAAAGGGAGAAACGGATAGGATAAGGTAGAATTTTCTACCAGAGAAAAAAACAACCATGACGCGGAACACCTAGTCCTGCTCCCTGAGGTGGTGCCCGTCGAGGAGCGTGGAGCTCGGTGGGCGGGAACGCAGGCGTGGGCTCGGTCGACTCCGGCAGCGCGTAGCTAGGCATGGGGAAGGACCCTGCAGCGCGGCCGTGGCAGCGAGGGGCAGAGGTTTGGGGAGCATTGTTTAGTGCTAACAGAAAGTCGTGCCGTGTTCGGTGACGACGACGTGCTGTTATTATACTCTATACCGATTGATGCTAACCGGCACAGCGATCCGTGCTCAGTAATTAAACACACGGTGTTTTGACCGGACCATCATTGAGGTGTTCATGATTAGCCATGCCGTAGATGAGCTGATGCATGAAAGTGAACCATGCAACGCGAGTAGGGGAAGCAAGAAACTTGCAAGCTATCGAGACTTGCACAGCAACGAAGAGCCTCCCCTGTTTTTTGTTTTTCAAAATAGAAAAAGCGGTGGCCCATCCCGGACGGAGAGAAAAATTTCCCAGTATATGATCACCTATAATTTTCCTATTCCTTAGATTAGTACCACCTCACCATCCAAAACAGCGCCGCACCAGCTTAAATGTTCGTCCTCGCGAGCCATCCTCGCCGAGCTCGGTTGCGCGGGCTTGTAACCCAAGTGGGGGCATTAAGGTGGTGTGGATGTTTGGTGCGGACTCTGAGGTTAAGTCTGTGGTGTGCCCTTGCTGGCCCTGCCCATTCCAAGTTGTAATGGCTTGTGCAGCCCAAGTGAAAGCTCAGGCTTCGCTGGACCTGAAGTGGGGGCTTCATTGGACCTGAAGTGGCATGAACAACGTGAGGCTGGCTTCACAGAGCAGCGATCACTGCCCACTTCGAACGGTGGAAAGCTAACAGGCCACTACATCACGGGTCCGACCTGGATCCCGAAGAGCCGATGGCGAGGATTAGAGAGGTAGAGGGTAGGCGCAGGGCTAACCAGATGGCAGAAGCAAAGCGAAGTGGGGCCCGCGGCAGTGGCGTGCCATGGGTAGCGCAGCCATGGGTAGGGGTCGGGGCCTGGTCGGATCGGGAGAAATGTGGTGCGCTACACGACACGATAAAAAACATCGCGTGCCAATCATTTCGCCGTAGCAACGCACAGGTTCTTTTACTAGTATGTATAATAAAAGGATCATATTATCACCGGTAGAAATATGAGCATAGTCCCTGTTGGTAAGCCTCTATCTCTCGAAAAAATAACCGCGACTAATCATTTGGGACTAAAGGTCCCCCTCTTTAGTCCCGGGTCATTGACCCGGAACTAAAGACTGCCATGCATGCGCTTGCACGTGGCCCCTTTTGAACCGGGATAAAGACCTTTTTTCTTTTTACCTTGAATTCTTTTCCATATTAATGCTAATTGTTGCTTCACTTATATATATACACCTATACGTATACATGCTTAGCGTACACTACTTACACGTATACGCTCGTGTTGTATGCATGTCGTATATATATTTCATGATAGTATATGTATAATATTAATTTTAACTACTATATATACAATTCTTAGTACTTTATACACATCAAACTAGTATTTATACTATTACTATATATACAATAATGTATCCTCGTAATTCTTAGGATCTTCCTATCGTGGTGTTGCTCGGTTCAGCTATTGAATGTCCATCGTAATAAAATTCTGTTGACACCATTTTTTGACACATGTTACAATTGGCGTCAAAAGGAAGCAGAGGTGCTGGTGCGTGACAGAAGAGCAATGGCTAGTGAAATCAACTGATGGAGTCACAAAGGTTCAGCCGATGGAAAGTCACAAGGGTGCAGCCGATGGGAGATGACAGGGTCAGCCGATGCGAGCAGAAGGATTCCAACTGATTGGAGATATTGGAGGTTAGGCCAATGAAAGGCAGGTCGTGGCCGATGGAGGCCAAGTTTGTTTCCGACTCTCGTACGAGTCATTTTTGTTTAGAAAGTTTGTTTCTTTAGAGATAGATCTTATATTTTGTCATAATCGACCAGGACTAGAAGTCTTGATATTTAGGGTATAAATAGAGGCCCTACGAGGTCTGTAAACATATACACATCAATCAAACAAATCTTTACTACTTTATTTACTTTCAAGTCGGCGACTTCGCCAAGCTTTTTCTTCTTTTCACGAGTTCTTCCAAGCTAGCGGGGCTGCATCAATTTGATCTCCGGTTAGATTGTAAGTTCCACGTTTATCAAGTAATTTCTAGGCTTTAACTTCTAGCGCATCACTAGTGTTTTGACTAGATTTATTCACCAAGTTATCGATATCTACTAAATCTGCAAGTTTATTCGTTTAATCTTGTTGCGTTAGTTTTTATCACCACTATCTTAGTTTGGAATAAGCTTGGATTGGCTTTCGCCCTGGTTTTCAATTAATCAACTGTTATATAGCTGATTAGATCTATTTCAACTGTTATTCGTGTAGTATTGTTTAGGTTGCTTTCTAGCAATTCCTCTGCATTGATTATGCATACATCGATTGACCTAGCCGATTGTCTTTTTCTGTATCGGCTACCTAGCCGTTACTTTCCCCTGGAGTTAATCGGAAGATTAGCCAATTCGCTCTCGAATTTAACGCCTCGATTGCCCTTGTCAATTAGCAGGTCAAATTGACTGGCACGCCTTGGATTGAAAGGGCTACAACCTATACTTGAGCGAAGCAGATCTCCTAGGTTTCGTGTGTTATTACGTGAAGAACTGATGTGTTGTGAGCCACAAAGGCGACGTGCATCACAGCACGATGGTACGAAGTACCCTAGGTGGTGTCTACCAGGTTTGACTAAGTCCCAGAAAAGGAGAGTTCAATGCTTGCGTCAATGGAAACAGCAACAAGAGAAAGAAAGACGTGCCCTAAAGAGGAAAGGAGTCAAATCCCGAGTATGGCGCGTCAAGACGAAAGCCGATGATAAAGATGATAATCATTAATCAGCTGCAAATATCAATATAGTCTTCGTCCTGCCGATGGAGTTTATGGCTCCAGTCGATCACAGTGAAATATCAGAAGTAGAGCAAGGGATGGCGTAGTTAACCCTGGAGCCGATGCCGGCTACCTTTGAGAAGCCTGAGGATGAAAAGTGTCGGCACTTAAAAGCTTTGTTCCTCAAAGGATAGGTTAATGGAAGGCCAGTTACTTGCTGCTGGTGGATGGAGGTACGGTAGTGAATATCATGCCATATACCATGTTTCGCAAGCTTGGAAAAGGCGAAGAAGACGTGACAAAAATGGACATGATGCTGAAAGACTTTGAAGGGAACATCTCGCTAGCTCGGGGGGCACTTTGCGTTGACTTGACGATTGGAAGTAAGACCTTACCTACTACATTTTTTGTCATCAATGGTAAAGGGTCCTATAATATGCTCTTAGGTTGAGACTGGATTCATGCCAATTGTTGCATCCCGTCTACAATGCATCAATGCCTTATCCAATGGATCGACGATTCGGTGGAAGTCATTACTGCCGACTCTTCTTTTAGCGTTGCTGCAGCCGATGCCCAGCAGTGGAGCTGTGAGCGAGTAAAGTGCATATCTGGCAAAGCCTGGGATACGGATTTCTTGAGGGTGTCCGATTTTTGGACTACAACCGATCCAAGCAGTCGGCTCAGAAGAATCGTCTTGATGGATGAGTTCATTCAGGACGAAGGGAAGCTTGGGCATGGGTTTACATCGGCTGATGAATTAGAGCAGGTAGATCTTGGAGATGGTAGCAAGCCAAGGCCGACGTACATTAGTGCTAAGTTAGATCTTGAGTATAAGGAAGAGTTGACTAAGTTACTAAGGGAGTTTAAAGATTGCTTCACTTGGGAATATTATGAAAGGCCTGGTTTAGACCGATCCATCATTGAACATCGGCTACCTATAAAGTTAGGATATTGGCCGTATCAGCAGCCAGCGCGGTGCTGTAATCCAAAAGTGTTACCTGATATTAAGGTTGAGATTACAAGATTAATTGAAGCTAAGTTTATTAGGCAGTATCGTTATACTGAGTGAATTTCGAATGTGGTTCCCGTATACAAGAAGAATGAAAAGCTATGGGTTTGTATTGATTTCAAGAATCTTAACACAGCCACACTGATGGATGGTTATCAAATACTAGTAGCTGATGTGTTGATAGATGCTGCTGGAGGGCACAAAGTCATCAGTTTCATGGATGGTAATGCTGGGTATAATCAGATACTTATGGCTGAAGAAGATATTTCCAAAAATGCCTTTAGGTGTTCTGGGCACATTGGCTTGTGTTGACGCCAGATTTTGACACGTATGAAATCAGCGTCAGGAAAGGAAGAAATCAGGAGATGCGGCAAGATATAGAGGTCACGGTTGGAAATCGGCCGATTGGTGCTACAGTCGAGGATCGGCCGATTGCCCTTTGAGGGTGGAACTCCGCCTCGCCCGACCCCTGAGTCCTGGGGTCGGATGCGCCCGACCCTCTGAGGGAGGAACTCCACCTCGCCCGACCTTAGGTCCCAGGGTTGGAGTAGTTAGAACCCTCGACATGTGGGCCGTAATCGGTTGTCCCTTGCCAATGGAGTTGGTAGAAATCGGCCGATTAGGAGGCTGGAGTAATTGGGCTGGTGTGGGCTTAAAGTGGATTATGAAGATAAAGATGGAGTAAGCCCATGAGAGCATGATGATCAACCCAATACGAGTCGTACTTGTAAATATTCATTTTTCGTTTAAAATTAGAGATAGAGTTCTAGTCGGTTAAGAAGTCGTTTGTAACAGGCTATAAATAGCCACCTTTATAGATCTGTAACCATCATCAACTCAATACAACAAACTACTATTTCATCGTACTTACTTTCGAGCAGGCGACTTCGCCAATACTTTTAATCTTTCTCACGAGTTCGTACGGATTGGCGGGGCTGCATCAACTTGACCTCCGGCCGATTCTGTAAGTTCCGTTTACCAAGTAATATCTAAGCTTTATCTTCGGGCGCATCGCTGTCGTTTCATTTAGATTTATTCACTAGTTATCGATATTTACTAGAATCCTAGGTTTTGCCTGTTATTCTAGTTTTATCACCAGTTATACAGCTAGGAATTGGGAACTTTCGGCTTTCTTGTGCTTCGTTATTCAATCTATTATTTTACGCATGGCCGATTTAGATTTATTCCTAGTGTTGTTATTGTAGCGTTGTTCAGATCACTCTAGCAGTCTTCTTTATTAACGCTGCCCGGTAATCGGCTGCATTATAGCCGATTTCTTTATTACAGCAAATCGGCCGATTCGCTGATAAGCTATCTCGAGATCGGAACCGTAGCTGATCGCAACCTTTGGGATCTGACACGTTTCTTTCCCTGCCAATCAACAGGTCAGATTGGCTGGCACGCCGCACGAACCGCACCAGGGTGATCACCCGAACAGGAGCTAAGCAGATTCTCCTTGGTCGTGTGTCCGACGCTGGGGATTCGATCAGCCGATTTCTAGCGCCAACACACTTTTGGCACGCCCGGTGGGACCAATACAACCGCCACTATGTCAAAAGCTGTCGAAGTCTCGGAAGACAACGTCATCGAAGTGACGGAAGCATACCTCAGGGACGACCAGAAGGAAGAATTGGAAAAGCAGATGGCATACTACCGGAAGACGTGTCTGCAATCCTTCAGTCGTACCAGGAGCGGGGAAACTGTCAAAAAGACTCCGTTTCCAACTCCCCGCCAGATCACAATCACCGAGGACTCGGGCAAGATGTCCGAGATGGTTCAACAATCTGTTTATCAAGCTTTCATTGATCAATCCCCGGTGATTTCTAATACGGTATACAATGCCGTCATCAGCTCCTTGGCCAACGGCGTATCCCAAGGGTACTAGGGGCCGGCGTACGCCCCACCTGTTACGGCCCCGACCAGGAGTTATTCAAATACACCCTACTCGGCTCCTTAGCCGATCCAGGCTCCAATTGGAGGACCCGGCACCTCCTCATCATCAATCCCTCTGGGGCCTAACAGCACGCCGTATCTCCAGCCGCAATCCGTTCAGTTGTCCTCCGCGCAGTTGTCTCCTTCAAATTCAATGCCTTGGGGGGCACCATCGGCGTCGGCCGTCCAAAATCAATCGGCCAGCTATGGAAGCATTCCAATCCAAGCACCTTTCCAATTGGCTGCGCGGCCGATGATGCCACAATATCGGCCCGTCGTGCCGGAGATGAGCAGGGGGGCAGAAGCAACGGAAACACTTCGGGGCGTTGCGCCGATCGTGCTATATGATGAAGCCATTGGTTCACTCAGACAGCCGATCCCGATTACGCAACCGGCCACGTCACATCAAGCGCCCCACGTTCTCGCCCACCACCCGGTCATCCCGCCACTGGTCTACCAACACGTGCCGGTTCCCCAGCCGATAGTCCATCAGCAACAACCAGACTGGACTGCACACATATCGGAGGTGATTCAAGAGCAATTCGGTTTAAAACCGAAGATGCAGACCTACACATACAAGACACCATACCCACCTACTTATGACTTACTGCCGTTTCCCCATCGGTACAAAGTTCTCGATTTCACCAAGTTTTCAGGGCTGGATGACACCTCCACTGTAGAACACGTGAACAGATTCATCATCCAATGCGGAGAGGCAGCGGCGCAAGATGCTCTACGAGTGCGCCTTTTCTCATCATCCCTGTCCAGATCGGCCTTCCAATGGTTCTCTACACTGCCATCCAACTCAATAATTACATGGGCTGACCTGGAGAGGCAGTTTCACAAGTATTTCTACGCGGGGGTCCATGAGATGAAGCTTTCTGATTTAACCAGCCTCAGACAGAGAAGTGATGAGCCGGTATCCTCGTATGTGCAGAGGTTTAGGGAGATCAGGAACAAATGCTACTCCGTAGCCCTGACTGATGCACAATTGGCCGACATAGCCTTCCAGGGTCTCCTGCCTCATATCAAAGAGAAATATGCTTCACAGGAGTTTAAGAGCTTGAGCCAAATCGTGCATCGACTGTCTTGTCAGGAAGTACGCCCCTTTGATCCACGAAGGAACTTCCAGAAAAAGGTGGTGTACTTAGAGGAGGTTGAATCCGAAGAAGAAACAGAGATCGGCCTGGCGGAGTGGGTTAAAGGAAAAAAGCCGATATCGTGTCCGTTCGGGAAAAAGGAGCCATAAGTATTCGGTTTCGACACATCAAAGGCTGATAAAATTTTCGATCTTCTCCTCCAAGAAGGACAGATCAAGCTTTCGCCATACCATACGATCGCGTTGGCCGAACAGCTGAAGAAGATGAAATATTGCAAGTGGCATAATGCCACCTCCCACGATACAAATGAATGCAAAATCTTCCGACAGCAAATACAGTCGGCCATCGAACAAGGCAGGCTCAAATTTGAAGTCCCAACAAAGCCGGCCAAGCTGATGAAGATCGACCAGCACCCCTTCCCCACCAACATGGTTGACACGGGGAAGAATTCGCTCGAAACCAAGGTGCTGACATCTAAATCAGCTAAGAAAAGCGGCGCTGTGGACCCCAGAAATCAAGCGACGCTCGAAGACGTCAAGGGAAAACGGCGGATGGAGGATGAATACGATGGATCAGAAGAACCACGCAGGCCTGTCACTTCCAAATTTTTGCTCGACAAATATCAACGGCAACAGGAACGCTCAAGATCCCGGGAAGAGGCGATGCGGCGACATGAAGATCACTGGCGATGCCCATTCTTCATCCACTGCTGGGAAAGCAACCTTAGGTTGCCGTCGGCCGATAATTGCCTTAAGTGCAACGGCCCGTATCATAACAATCGGTCATTCAGGAGGTCTCGCTCCAGAGATGGAAGACCAGAGCCGATCAGCAGGACCTGGCGCGAACAAGAAGACCGGTGCCTTCCAGTGCGTGATCGGCTGGGGGGCAGAAGTGACCAATATGATCGGTCGGAAGACAGGCGCGAACAAAACGATAGGTCGGGGGGCAAGTTCGATCGGCACAGCCAACCAGAAAACAAGGTCAGTGTTCACGATCGACTTGAAGAGATGGCCAATGCTCGCGTTTCAGACGAGAACCCCTTAGGACGCAAACCAGAATGGGAACGCGCCAGGCCATGGACTAAATCAGTGAACCCCAGGTGGTGCCCTGATGGATTAACCAAGTCTCAAAAACGAAGAATCCAATGTCTCCGCCAGTGGGAACAACAGGAAGAAGAGCAACAACATACGGTGGACGAGAAAAATGGCAGGTCTCAGGTCTGGCGCCGCAAAAGACACGACAGGGGGGACGACGAATCGGCAGCCGACATCAGCATGGTTTTCATACTGCCGATGGAATTCATGACTCCTGCCGACCGCAATAACATGTCGGCAATAGAAGAGCAGATGGCACAATTGGCTTTGGAGCCAATGACAACCACGTTCGAGAAGCCTGAGGAAGACAAATGACAACACCTAAAGGCATTGTTCCTCAAGGGGCATGTCAACGGTCGACCCATCACCAGATTACTAGTAGACGGAGGAGCTGCTGTTAACATCATGCCATACACCATGTTTCGGAAGCTAGGGAAAAGTGATGATGACCTGACTAGGACAGACATGATGCTCAAGGACTTCAAAGGCAACGTGTCTCCTGCCTGCGGCGCACTCTGCGTCGACCTCACCATCGGCAGTAAGACCCTTCCCACTACTTTCTTTATTATTAATAGCAAAGGGTCCTACAACATGCTACTCGGACGAGACTGGATACATGCAAATTGCTGCATCCCGTCTACGATGCACCAATGCCTCGTACAGTGGGTTGGCGACAACATTGAAGTAGTCACCGCCGATTCTGCATACAACGTCACGGTAGCCGATACGCAGCAATGGAGCTGCGAGAATGTCAAGTGAATATCTGTGAGGGCATGGGACACTGATTTCCTGAAGGTATCCGATTTTGGTCTACAGCCGATCCGAGCAGTTGGCTCCGAAGATTCAGACTAAATGGATCAGTTCGCCCGGGAAGATGGAAAGCTAGGACACGGGTTCACGTCGGCCGATTCATTAGAAATGATAGATTTAGGCGATGGTACCAAGCCATGGCCGACGTATATTAGTGCAAATTTGGATCCGGAATACAAATGTAAATTGACAAATTTATTAAGAGAGTTTAAGGATTGCTTTGCTTGGGAATACCATGAGATGCCCGGATTAGACCGATCTATTGTCGAAGATCGGCTACCCATAAAGCCGGGATATTGGCCATATCAGCAATCCGCACGGCGATGTAATCCTAAAATCCTACCTGATATAAAGGCCGAAATAACGAGGCTAATCGAAGCAAAATTTATTCGGCAATGCCGTTATGCCGAATGGATCTCCAACATTGTACCCGTATACAAGAAGAACGGAAAGCTCCGCGTATGCGTCGATTTCAGGAATCTCAATCAGGCCACGCCGATGGACGGATACCCAATGCCGACGGCCGATGTGCTGATAGATGCCGTCGCGGGACACAAAGTTATTAGTTTCATGGATGGAAACGCTGGATATAATGAGATACTAATGGCCGAAGAAGACATATCCAAAATGGCTTTCAGATGCCCGGGTCACCTTGGTTTATTCGAGTGGGTGGTAATGACTTTCGGTTTGAAGAACGCCGACGCTACGTATCAACGAGCTATGAATTACATATTTCACCAACTTATTGGCATCCTGATGGAAATTTACATCGACGATGTCGTAGTCAAATCAAAAGGACACCAGAAACATCTAACTGATTTGAGGAAGGTACTGGAATGCACAAAGAAACATGGGCTGAAGATGAACCCGAACAAATGTGCTTTCGGTGTATCCGCCGGACAGTTCTTGGGATTCATGGTTCACGAACGTGGGATAGAAATCAACCGGAAGACCATAGCGGCCATCAATAAAGTCATGGCCCTGCAAAATAAGACTGAGTTGCAGTCCCTAATCGGCAAGGTAAATTTCGTCAGAAGATTCATATCTAATCTATTCGGGCGTATCCAAGCCTTCACACCATTGTTAAAGTCGAAGCCCAACCAAGAGTTTGTATGGGGAGAAGAGCAACGCAAGGCACTAGAAGATATCAAGCAGTACTTGGTCTCGCCACCAGTATTGGTCCCACCTCAAATTGGTAAGCCGTTTAAACTATATTTATCAGCCGATGAACGAGGTATCGGGTCGGCTCTAGTCCAGGAGTTTGAGGGAAATGAATGGGTAATATATTATGTTAGCAGAAGACTTCTGGACGCCGAAACAAGGTATCCCCCAGTAGAGCGGCTATGCCTATGCCTTTACTTCTCATGCACCAAACTCAGGTACTATTTGTTATCGGCAGAGTGTGTAGTCGTATGCAAAGACGACGTGGTAAAATACATGCTGTCATTGCCGATCTTGAAAGGACGAATCGGAAAATGGATCTTGGCTTTATCGGAATTCGATCTACGATATGAATCGGCAAAGGCCGTCAAGGGTCAGGTTATGGCCGATTTCGTTGCCCAGCACTACGGACCAGAGACTACCTTCGTGGAACCAGTGCTATGGACCTTATACTTTGACGGTTCGTCATGTGGGGCCAGATCAGGAATCGGCATCGTTCTCATATCGCCTCTGGGGGCAAGCTATGATTTCTCTCTATTGATAGAAGCATCCGCCACTAACAACCAAGCAGAGAACCGAGCTGTGTTGAAGGGGTTACAATTATTGAGGGAAATCAAGGCTGATGCCGTCGAGATTTTTGGGGATTCCATGCTTATCGTGGACCAATTAACAGGAAGGTTTGAATGCAAGGATGATGTATTAAGGATTTATTACGATGATTGCCTTCAACTTCTGAAAGAATTCAAGTCCGCGGTTATTGAGCACATCCCTAGGAATCATAACGAGGATGCTAACAGGATTGCCCAACATGCATCCGGATATCGGCCGATTCAGGGCGCTATGGCTCTAGAGCTCGCGGCCGACGACTGGCGGAAAGAGATCGCCAATTACCTGAAAGATCCATCTAAGAAAGTGGATCGGCGGATATGATTTCAGGCCACAAAATATGTGTTACTAGAAGACGACTTGTTCTACCGGATGATTGATGGTGTTCTGCTCAAATGCCTAGGAACAGAGGAGGCGAAAACTCTGATGGGAGAAATCCACGAAGGAGTATGTGTAGCCCACCAATCGACACATAAGATGAAATGGATGATTAGGAATAATGGGTACTACTGGCCGACAATCCTCGAAGACTGCTTCAAATATTATAAAGGATGCCAAGATTGTCAGAAATACGGGAATGTACAGTGTGCGCCCGCATCGGCCATGAATCCTATTATCAAACCATGGCCGTTCAGAGGTTGGGGAATAGACCTCATCGGACAAGTTTATCCTCCATCAAGCAAAGGGCATAAATTCATTCTAGTAGCCACAGATTATTTCACCAAATGGGCGATTTCGCTAAAGGCCGTAACATCGGCCGCCATGGTCGATTTCGTAAGGGACCATATCGTCTACCGTTTCGGCATTCCCCAGACTATCACAACCGATCAAGGAATGATGTTTACATCAAGAGAATTCGAAGAGTTCACGGCCGATATGGGAATCAAACTGCTAAACTCCTCTCCGTACTATGCCCAAGCTAACGGTCAGGCCGAATCTTCCAATAAAGGGATAATTAAGTTAATCAAGAGGAAGATAGAAGAACAGCCCAAAAAATGGCATTTGTGTCTGACCGAAGCTCTATGGGCATACAGGATGGCCTGCCACGGGGCCACCAAGATGTCTCCTTATCAGTTGGTGTACGGTCACGAGGCAGTACTGCCATGGGAATTGAAGACAGGATCGAGACGCACGTCGCTCCAAGATCAGTTGACGGCCGATGACTACTCCTCACTCATGAAAAGGGAGCTTGTCGACTTAGCAGGCCAACGATTGAGAGCTTTGATCAGTATTGAAGAAAATAAGAAGAAAGTAGCCAGATGGTATGACAAGAAGGTCAAAGTAAAGCAGTTCTCTCCGGGAGACCTGGTATGGAAATTAGTACTGCCGATTGGGTCAAAGGATCCTAAATTCGGTAAGTGGTCTCCCACGTGGGAAGGGCCGTATAAAATCGACCGGTGTGCTCCGGGAAATCCTTACATTTTGGAAATGATCGAAGGAGAAGAGTTTACTAGGGCTTTGAACGGGAGATACTTGAAAAGGTACTACCCTAGTATATGGGTCGGAGCATAAGGATCGACCGCAGAATATGATAAACAAACACACAGCCGATACAAGAGAAAATCGCCTAAAGAGAAAACATAATCGTCCAAATCGGCCGATTTATTATTCGGTACGGATGATGGGTTACACGGCCGACACAGTGCAAGTCACCCTTAGAACAAAAAATAATCAGCCATGCCTTTTCTTGAGTTCTCTCTCAACCCGGCCTAGTTCTATCAGAAGACGGATATGTCGTTCTTCTATGTCTTTCATCGCGGCCTCCGCTTCAACTTGACGAGGAAGAGGATGACTCCGGTCCATTGCCAGGCACGATGTCCCTGCCGCGACATCTTCAATGGCAACCTGACGAGGAAGTGGGTGGCTCCTGTCAACTCGAGGTCGCCTATGGTCGTTACCATCGAGGAAGTCCTAGATCCGTTGGACGTCGGCGGGGACGTGTTCCTTGAATTCTTCACGATGAGCCCTAATTAGGTCCTTATCTTCTTGCAACAATGGTTCGTTAGAATATACGAGCCCGATGGCTCGTTCGAGTTCAGGACTAAGGCGCCGTGGCTGGGAAAAGAGACAGCATATAACCGCCTAAGATGAGGTGTTTCAAAGGAATCGAACTGAAAGAAGGCGGAGGCAGATCTCTTACCTGGTTAATAGAGGAAAAAGAAGAGGACGAAGAAGACATGACCGCAGAACGCGCCGACGGAAACAAGTCAGGGAAAGAGAGAACTAAGTCAAACGGGTGCTCTCAAAAACGAAACCGAGGCCTGTATTTATAAGTGGAGAAAGCGTGGATGTTTGGTAAGACGCGTCCCATCAGAAGTAAAAAGGGAAATAAATAAGAGAGCACCGCGAAGGATGGTCAAAAGAAGCATTAATGTTCGTACAAAACTACCAGTACTTTTACAGATCGCCCAGGAGAGCGTTGATGGCCGCAATCGCTCGATGCCGGATCTGATCGGCCGAGTCCAGGACCCGTTGGTCATCCTCTGCCGACCCCGGGACTTCTGACATGTGGCGGTGGAGTCTAAGGGCTTCGTGAGCCAGATGCTGCCTCTCCCGCTTTAAATCGGCGATGACGGAAGGGAGCTCCTGAAGCCTCTTCTCTTCAGCGGCTATTTCCTTGGTCACTTGCTCCATCTCCTTGACGAGTTCTGCTCTTCGGTGTTTGAGGTGGTCTATCGTGCTGACGAGTCCGGGGTGAGAGTCCTCGAGAAAATGAATCTGTTGATGTACCTCTTGAGCCTGTCGCTTGTACGAATCTTCTTCTTCACGAGTCTTGGTCAGTTTGGCGCGATCAGCCATGTGACACAGAGCCCTGAAGACCGGAATCCGCATTGACTCAATATACGCGGCCGGCGCCAAGGCATCTTCAGCCTCCTCTGGTACTCGCCCGCTGACGTCACCAAAGAGCTGCCGAATCGGCGAGGCATCTTCTACCAATCGGCCGATGTCCTCTTGAAGAAGGGATCGTATGCTTTCAAGCTTGGCACGGACGTCGTCGGGGATGGAGCTCAAAGTGACCTGACAGGAAGCAACTTCCTCGTCATCAGAAAGTGCGACCGCAAACGAGAAGAGGCTGTTATTAGGGGTGTCCTGTTCCTGTAAAATGGTAAATGAAAAGAGAACAAGTCAGCTGATGGTAGTGGCAAATCGGCCAATAAAGGCTGGGAGGTCTCTTACTTCTTTAAAACGGATTTCTTCCATCTGCGTTTGCGAGACCGTCATCCTTGACTCTGGGACTGGCACCATTGGCTCGTCAGAAGAAGAGGACTCAACGACAATCAGCGCTCTACTCGGGCCAGCTTCTTGAAGGGTGGCCAGTGGTTGATCAGGCAATGTACTTAGCGTACCGGTAACCTGCGTCAAAGTTAGTAAGAGCGTCATCCAAATACTAGAAGATCGGGTTGAAGGATCGTATACCTCAACAGGAGGGAGCACTGGCATTTCATTAGCTGCTTGGGTTATCGTCGATTGCTGAGGATCCACAAGGGTAGTCTGTGCAGCCTAATATAAGAGGAGTCAGTATGGAAATAGCAATCGGGAAGATTGGCCAGTGAGTTTACCTGTATAGCATCCACCAATAATGACGCGGCGGCTGCTCCGGCTTCTGTGGCGACTTGAATGTCTACCTCTTCAGCAGTTGGAAGGGCCAGCACGGCCGAAGTTTCTGCCGATGCAATCATGGGTGGATCGGCCGATTCTGTGCGAGCACGCACTCGGCAGCTGGTTTTCTTGATGACTTTCTTCTGCGCCTGTTTTACTCGGCCGGCGATGTCATCTACAGAAGGGGCATGATAGCCGATGAGGGGAAATGTTGTGTATGGATAGCGGTCCTCTATCGGCTGACCACTCCGGCTGCGTTTTGGTGGAGCGCGGCTTTCAGACTGAATCAACAGCAAGAGTCAGTATGTATATGTAAAAAATGAGGGGAAATGAAAATCGGCTAGGGAAAGGAAGAGTACTTCGGCGTTCGGATCGATGTTGGTTGGATCCAGGAGATTGCAGTATACTGATGCAGAAGCGCAGAACAGGTACTGTTTCCATTCGGCCCACCATAGCTTGAACTGCTGGACGGTGAAGGGACCTACTATCCAACCGGTCAGATCTATGGTGCTGGAGTCTGGGATCCGATCTCGCAGCCAATTATAGTCAAGACCTTTGGTGAGTTCATCTCTGAACTTGGCCCGACCGGCAAAGTATGCATAAATCGGCAATTGACCTAGGCCGAATTGCCGTGCTGCGATGGAAGGATTGTAGAACTCATAAGTAGGGGCATCTTTCCCTGAGAAAAAGTTTGCCGGTAAGATCCCCGGTTTGATTAGTTCATCTGTGAGGTCCTCATCAAATCGGCCAGTGGTTGAGTCGAAGCAAGAAGGGAGTTCAAAGATTGGGTCCTCCCTCTGATAAGGGAACTGGCTGGTTGCGTCTTCGCTGAAGCCATTATAAAAGCACCTGAAGTATTCGGCCACCTTAGTAGCAGAATATGAGCAACCGAAAAAGGCCGATGCTGCTTCGCCGAAGGATGTACATCGGCGTCGGACAGTGGGGTTCTCTGCCGATTCGATGTTGGGAAATGTCAAGTGCTCCACTCGCTGCTAAGAGATCTTGCTCATGTACAGGTTAAGCCACAAGTTGATAAACCACCAGGGTCCACCAGGGTTTCCAATCTGCTCCCCTTGGGATAGTTTAACGCCGATTTGGTCCAGCATATGATAAGCTGCTCCCAATAGGTGTTTTCCAAGGGGAACAGAGGCCCCTGTCGATAATGCCTCGGCCAGAGCCTGCGTGTTGGTAGAGGGACCGGCTGCTCTCCCACAAAAAAAATGTTTCTCTAGCCACAGCATCAGGAAGGCCGTGTGCTCTCTGTTCTCGACTGATCCGGCCCTTCTATTGCATCTGATGAATCCCTTCCATCCGCCGATTCCCTTTGTGTCCAGCCGATGAGATGTCGTGGCCAAAAGGCGAAAAGGGGTATCTAGAGAGGAAATGTCAAGGCCGGTCAACATGACCACATCGGCCAAGGTGGGAGTCATAGGTCCGTGTCCGAAGAGGAATGCATTGAGAGCGTTGGACCAGAAATAAGAGGCTGCTATCACTAATGGCTCGTTTCTTTCCATTTGGGATAAAGATAGATCGATGCACTGGCCGATTTTGCGCTCATCCCATTGGACTCTCTTGGAGGTGGCTATCCGTTGGTACCATTCTCTCCAGCCGGGGGTTTCATTCGGCCATGACCTGAAGGTACCTGACCAGTGATCTAAGTCCATGGTTGATTGCTTAAAAGGGATCCTATGAGTTTCCAGATTGATTAGGTCAGTTGGATCCGGGTTTCCCATGGGACCAAGACAGATAAGGCCGGGAGTTTCTGTGAGACGAATGGTAATCTGATGCCTAACCGCCTAAAAAAGGAAAAAAGAGGGTGCGGGAGTAAGAACGGATCTAAAAGTAAATGCATTATTAAGGAAAGTTTCAGTAATGACCTCTGGGATGAAGCTCATCGTAGTTGGCGGGATCGCTGGTAGAGCTGCAGATGCTGAAGCCATCGATGGGATTCCGGTTGAAGCCCCAACTCCTGCTGATGGAGCTCCTTCTTCCATCGATGGAGCCGTCGCCGTTGCCGCTGGAACTTCCGCCGGTGGGGCTATCTCCGGGGCTTCAGGCATTGGTGAAGTGCCTGAGGGTGCCGCCATTGGAGAAGTAGGGAATGTAGATGGAAGGAGACGACTGGGAAAACTGGAAGCTAAGGAAGGCGCCGGAGGAAGAAGAAGGCCCGTGTGCTAAAGAAGGAAGACGTGAGCTCGTAAGGGGAGTACGGGACGTGCTGATATTTAAAGGTGGTCTGAGAAGGTGTAAAAGCGGAAATTTACCGCGCCGGCATTTCGATTTTTTCGGGAGGAGTGGTTGTCGTGGGCGCCCGTTTCGTAAAGATTGCAATCATCAGGCTGGAGACCGCGAAACGGAAGGATATTTTCAATGCGTTTGTTTCAGAAGGGAAGTTGAAAAGAATTTCGAAGTAAAGACTATGTTTTACTCCGAAACTGGGGGGCATGTGTTGACGCCAGATTTTGACACGTATGAAATCGGTGTCAGGAAAGGAAGAAATCAGGAGATGCGGCAAGATATAGAGGTCACGGTTGGAAATCGGCCGATTGGTGCTACAGTCGAGGATCGGCCGATTGCCCTTTGAGGGTGGAACTCCACCTCGCCCGACCCCTGAGTCCTGGGGTCGGATGCGCCCGACCCTCTGAGGGAGGAACTCCGCCTCGCCCAACCTTAGGTCCCAGGGTTGGAGTAGTCAGAACCCCCGACATGTGGGCCGTAATCGGCTATCCCTTGCCGATGGAGTTGGTAGAAATCGGCCGATTAGGAGGCTGGAGCAATTGGGCCGGTGTGGGCTTAAAGTGGATTATGAAGATAAAGAGGGAGTCAGCCCATGAGAGCATGATGATCAACCCAGTACGAGTCGTACTTGTAAATATTCATTTTTCGTTTAAAATTAGAGATAGAGTTCTAGTCGGTTAAGAAGTCGTTTGTAACAGGCTATAAATAGCCACCTTTATAGATCTGTAACCATCATCAACTCAATACAACAAACTACTATTTCCTCATACTTACTTTCGAGCATGCGACTTCGCCAATACTTTTCTTCTTTCTCACAAGTTCGTACGGGTTGGCGGGGCTGCGTCAACTTGACCTCCGGCCGATTTTGTAAGTTCCGTTTACCGAGTAATATCTAAGCTTTAACTTCGGGCGCATCGCTGTCGTTTCATTTAGATTTATTCACTAGTTATCGATATTTACTAGAATCTTAGGTTTTGCCTGTTATTCTAGTTTTATCACCAGTTATCCAGCTAGGAATTGGGAACTTTCGGCTTTCTTGTGCTTCGTTATTCAATCTATTATTTTACGCATAGCTAATTTAGATCTATTCCTAGTGTTGTTATTGTAGCGTTGTTCAGATCACTCCAGCAGTCTTCTTTATTAACGCTGCCCGGTAATCGGCTGCATTATAGCCGATTTCTTTATTACAGCAAATTGGCCGATTTGCTGATAAGCTATCTCGAGATCGGAACCGTAGCCGATCGCAACCTCTGGGATCTGACATGTTTCTTTCCCTGCCAATATACAGGTCAGATTGGCTGGCACGCTGCGCGAACCGCACCAGGGCGATCACCCGAACAGGAGCTAAGCAGATTCTCTCGGGTCGTGTGTCCAACGCTGGGGATTCGATCAGCCGATTTCTAGCGCCAACAGCTTGTTTGAGTGGGTCGTCATGACCTTTGGATTAAAAAATGCTGGAGCTACATATCAACAGGCCATGAACTATATTTTCCATGAACTCATCGGCAAGATAGTGGAGATTTACATTGATGATGTCGTAGTCAAATGAAAAGGATACCAAGAACAGTTGGCCGATTTATGCAGGGATCTGGAGTGCACAAGGAAGCATGGGTTGAAGATGAATCCAAATAAATGTGCTTTTGACGTATCGGCTAGACAGTTCTTAGGTTTCATGGTGCATGAGCGTGAGATTGAGGTTAGTTAGAAAATCCTTGGTGCCATTAACAAGGTTGTCACTTCAGAGAATAAAACTGAGCTTCAATCATTGATCGACAAGAATAATTTCATCCGGAGATTCTATCAAACTTGTGTGGAAGAATTCAACCGTTCAGTCCACTACTAAAATTAAAAGCTGATCAGGAATTTGATTGGGGAATGGAACAACAAAAGGCATTAGATGACATCAAGCGATACTTAGTGTCACCTCCAGTATTGGTACATCCCCAAGAACATAAACCGTTCAAGTTATACTTATCGGCTGATGAACATGCCATCGGATTGGCTCTTATTCAGGAGTTTGAGGGCAAAGAACAGGTGATTTATTACGTGAGCAGAAGACTCTTGAATGTGGAAACTATATATCCCCTTGTCTAAAGGCTATGCTTATGCTTGTATTTCTCCTGCACTAAGCTTAGACATTATCTATTATCGGCTGAGTGCGTCGTTGTGTGCAAAGATGATGTGGTCAAATATATGTTGTCGTTGCCAATTTTAAATGGGAGAATTGGAAAATGGATTTTGGCTCTATCGGAGTTTGACTTGAAGTATGAATCAGCTAAAGCCGTTAGGGGGCAAGTCATGGCTGATTTTGTTGTTTAGCACTGTGGTTTGGAAGTTGCGGTCGTGGAACCAGTTCCATGGACTTTATTCTTCGATGGATCTTCATGCGGAGTCGGTTCAGGGATCGGCTTGGTGCTTGTATCACCACAGGGGGCAAGCTATGAGTTTTTGGTGCCAATTGACGCCACCGCTACTAATAATCGGGTTGAATATCAAGCTGTCTTAAAGGGCATCAAATTGTTGAGAGAAATTAAAGCTGATGCTGTCGAGATATTCGGGGACTCTATGCTCGTTGTCAATCAACTAACTGGAGAATATGAATGCAGAGATGATGTTTTGAGAGTCTCCCATGAGGAGTGCCTCTAGTTACTTAAGGAATTCAAAAGTGTAACCATTGAGCATATTCCCAGATAGCACAATGAAGAAGCTAACAAACTCGCTCAAGGTGCTTCTGGGTATTGGCCGATTGGCGGTGCTATGGCTTAGGAGCCAATGGATAGCGATTGGCAAAAGGAGATAGCCGAATACTTAAGGGATCCATCTACAAAGGTTGACAGACGAATACGGTTCCAGGCCATGAAATACATATTACTTGAAGATGATTTATATTAACAGACGATTGATGGGGCCTTGCTCAAATGCCTTGGTGTTGATGAATCAAAAAGCTTAATGGGCAAAATTCAAGAGGGAGTTTCTGGAGCTCATCAATCGGCCTACAAAATGAAATGGATGATCAGGAATAATGGGTACTACTGGCTAACTATTCTTGAAGATTGCTTCAAATATTACAAGGGTTGCCAAGATTGCCAAAGGTTTGGCAACGTGCAGAGAGCTCCAGCTTTGGCTATGAATCCCATAATTAAACCGTGGCTGTTCAGGGGTTGGGGGATTGATTTGATCGATCAGATTTATCCACCTTCGAGCAAGGGCCACAAGTTCATATTGGCAGTAATGGATTATTTTACGAAGTGGGTTGAAGAAATTCCTTTGAAGAATGTGACATTGGCAAGCATGATCGACTTTGTCAAAGAGCACATTGTTTATTGGTTTGGTATCCCTCAGATTATTACAACTGATCCGGGAACTATGTTCACCTCAGGAGAATTTGAAGAGTTTGCTACCGATATGGGAATTAAATTATTGAATTCTTCTCCCTATTATGCTAAAGAAAATGGCCAGGCCGAAGCATCTAACAAGGGAATTATCAAATTGATCAAAAGAAAGATCAAAGAATAGCCGAGACGTTGGCATACTACACTAAGCGAATCCTTGTGGGCGTATCAGATGGCTTATCATGGTGCTACCAAGGTATCTCTTTATCAGCTGGTTTATGGGCATGTAGCAATGTTGCCTTGGGAATTAAAAGTAGGATCCAGATGTGTGTCATTACAAGACCAGCTAATAGCCGATGATTACTCCACTCTGATGAAAAATGAATTGGAGGATCTAGCAAGTCATCGGCTAAGGGCTTTGATCAGTATTGAAGAAAATAAAAATAGAGTGGCCAGATGGTATGATAAAATGGTCAAGGTCAAAGAGTTTCCCAGGGAGATCTTGTTTGTAAGCTTGTGTTGCCGATAGGGTCCAAGGATCCTAAATACGAAAAGTGGTCGCCTACTTGGGAAGGAACATATCAGATAAATCGATGTGCTCCAGGCAATGCATACATTCTGGAAACGCTTGAAGGGGAAGAATTCACCAAAGCGTTACATGGAAAATATTTGAAGAAATACTACCCCATCATATGGTGGATGCATAGCCGATGGCCCAAGGCTTCGGACTGGTATAGCCAATATCGAGCATATCGCCTCTAGCGCAAAAAGAAGGCAAACATGATGATAGCTGATGAAATATAAATTAACCACGTTCAATTTGGTACATCGGCTGATACACGACCGACGCAATACACATCACCCTTAGAACAAATAACACCCGCAAGGTACAAAAGGATTATTACATCGAATGCAAGAAGTCCTGGATCAATTTTACCGCACACAGGCGAGTTTGGTCATTCTTTATCTTCAGTATAGGCGAGTGCTTACTCCCTTCAATGAGGTAAGCTTGGGGGACGTCCTAGTTGAGTTGTTGCCCTGTCGATCTCCCCAGTGACCTGGCTCAGTTCTTGCAAAAGCTGGTCCCTTGTTTCTAAAGTAGCTAATCTATCTTCAAGTGTTAAGGGAGGAAGTTGAAAGCTTCGTGCTTGATGAGCTGTTGGCTGTGCCTGCCGGCCCAAACCTGCAGCCTCGATTGCAGATACGATCGAGTCAATGTTCGGAGGAAGATGATCTTTGATCTGATCACGATGGGCTTGGATTAATTATTTATCCGCCTAGGTAAGTCTCTCATTGGATTGGAGGATCCGAATAATAGCCTCAAGTTGATTGTTTATCGAGCTCGGCTTAGGAAAGGGCAGTAAAGAATTTAATCAGAGGACAAAGATTGATTCAGAACAGTCAGGATAAAGTGAGGTTGAGAGATAATACCTGGTTGACTGAAGAGAAGGAAGTCATCTTGGTCGCGTGAACTCGATCTAGCTCAAGAACTTGCAGCGTGTGCGATGTTGAAGGTGACCTCAAGGAAGGTGTGGGGGTCCATATTTATAAGACAAGTAAGTATGCAAAATGTGAGAAACAGTCGGTCAAAAAAAACTTTAAATGGAACTAGCCGTTGGTAAGTCAGAAAAAGCTACAAAGAACTGGCCAATTCACATTCAAGACGGACGTTGAATATTGACATCACAAGAGGAATGTATCAAGTGCCAGAATACATAGGAGCCGATAACATTCGTTACAACTGTTCCAGAAGAGTCTGGATAGCATCTATCGCACGCAGGCGAATCTGATCGGCAGCCTCTACTTCCCTACGATCAGCATCGGCTGAACTAGGAATCTGCTGTATGTTCTTGTGAAGCTGATAAGCTTGTTGGGCGTGCGACTTCTTTTCTTGTTCTAGTTGTTCGATGGTGTTCGGAAGTTGAGCAAGCTTGTTTTCTTCTGTGGCGATGGCGTCTCCAACGTCCTTCAATTCTTTCATCAGCGCTGCCCTTCTCGCTTTAAGCTGATCGATCTCACCAACAATGTCAGGATGAGAATTACTTAGGATGCCGGTCCTATCATGGGCTTCTTCGGCACGGAGTATGTGGAATTCCTTGTCCTTGAGCAATTGCTCTTGCTTGGCTCGATCAGCTAAACGGCGTAATGCCCTTAGAACTGGTATTTGCCGATTTTCAATATAAGCTTCGAGGATGAGAGCTTCTTCAGTTTCTTCGGGAAGTTGGCCTCTAAGTCACGGAGAATATGTCGTATCGGCTCTGCGTCTTCAACCAATTGGCCGATGTCCCTGTTGAGGAAGTCTCATATGCTTTGAAGCTTGGTCTTCATATCCTCAGACAAGGATCCTAGAGCCAATGGGCATGATAGGACTTCATCTTCCTCATGGAGTTCTCTAATCTAAAAAGAGAATAGACTGTTGTCCGGAGAATCTTGAGCCTGCATGAAGATCAAACAAAACGTAAGCCGATGATCCTAGTTAGTGGAAAATTGGCTAATAAATATGAAAGGTACTTACCGCAGATGAATCTCTCTAGTTTGTGTTGATGGCGATGCCGTATCAAATGGAGGCTCTTGATGGATCGGTTCATTGGAAGGTAGCATATTCTTTGGAGTCATATCGACTGGAGAGTCTAGGATGACGATCGGCTCTTGAGTCGTAGCCAATATGAGGGAAAGAGCAGTTTGGATAAGGACAAAGTATATTGAGCTCAGATATAACAGGCAGTCTCCTACCTCTAGCGCTGGTGTAGCCGATGACCTGGGGAGATTAGCCGATGCGTCTGGATTAACCTATATGGGAGTCTGGCCGATTTTAGCAACAAAGGTCGAGAAAGATTAGAATGAAACGTACTTTGTACCTCCGATCGCGGGGTTGTGGCCTGTTCGGTTCCTGGTACTTCTTCAGTGCTCTGAATAGCTAATGTAGTCATAGCCGATTCTATTCCCAAAAACTCTTCGGCTCATTGAACAACCAATGATTCCAGAGTGGGTTGGTCTGGTACGGGATGTGCAACCATCTGAAAAGAGCAAAGTTAGCTTGGTAAATTGTTTAAAGAGGTTAAATAAGTGAAATTACTTGGAGAGCTTCCACTAGAAGTGATGCTACTGCCGATGGATCATTCGCCTTGACCAATGATGAATCTCCTTGAATAAGCTTCTTACGAATGGTCTTCTTGGAGGTGGGGGCTTTGCGTTTCAAGGATCGTCCTGTAGCTATGTCTGCTAGGGATGGAGCGTTGTGGCTGATATACGGAGTTGCTGATGCAGGTGCATAAGAAATTGGCTTGTTGCCTTGGCTCAAAGTTGGAGGTATGCTGCTAGCGCTCTATAAAAAAAAAGAAATACTGGTGAAAAGGGAACATTTATGAAGGAAAAGGGGAAAAAGGTTAGTGAAATCGGCAGAGTTACCTCTCCATCAGGATTGACGAAATCATGGTTGAACTTTAGACAGTAGATCCTTGCCGGTACGCAGAAGAGGTGTTGGCTCCATTTTGCCCACCATGACTTAAATAGTTCGATGGTGAAAGAGATAAGCTTTCGTGATTCTAAGTTTATGGTGCTAGCATCCGGGATCAGGTTCTTCAGTCTGTTGTACTCAAGGCCACTTGTAAGCTCTTCCCTAGGCTTCACGAGATCGACGAAGAAATGTTTTATCGGCAATTGCCCAAAGGCGAGTTGACGGGATACTGCCGATGGTTGATAAAACTCATATGTTGGGTGTTGACCTTTCCCGGTGAAGAAGTTGGCTAGAAGGATTTTAGGCTTGATAATCATTTCAAGATTTTCTTTGCTAAAGGTGGATGTATCGAAGTTGAAGCCGATGGGTAGCTCAAAAATATGGCTCTCATCAAAATAGGCATACCAGATTGTTGCTTTATTTGTAAGGCCATTGTAGAAGCATATGAAGAAACCGGCCACCCCAGAGGGAGTCTATTTGTCACCAGGGAAGATGGAAACAGCTTCACCGAAAGATGTGCATCGGCGGGTTTGAAGGTCTTCGTCCTCTGACTGATCTTTGGGGAAGGACATTTTCGTGATATCTTGCACCAGGACATGTTTCAAGTGCAGATTGAGCCACAATTTAATAAACTACCAAGGGCCTCCTGGGTTGCCGATAGGTTGTCCAGCCGATAACTTGATTGATACTTGATGCAGCAAATGATAGACAAATCTGGGGAGATGTTTCCCTAAGGGGATTGAATGCCGCGTCGACAGTGCTTCAGCCAAGGCTTGTAGATTGGTAGTTGGACCAGCTGATCTTCCGTAGAACACAAACTTGTCCAGCCACATGTTCAAGAAAGCAACATGTTCTCTGTCATCAATAGTTCCAGTTTTGGCGTGGCAGCCAATGTAGCCCTTCCATCCGCCGATGCTCTTTGTTTCTAGCCGATGAGAAGCTTTGGCAGGGAGAGCAAATGGCTTATCGTCAGAAGTAATGTCCAAGCCCATCAGCATCAGAATATTGGCTAGAGTGGGAGCCATCAGGCCGTGACCCAACAGGAAAGCATTCAGGGCATCTGACCAGAAATATGATGCGGTGATAAGCATGGACTCATTTCTGGCCATATCTAATAGGGAAAGGGTAATGCATTGGTTGATATTGTAATGCTCCCAAAAGGGTCTTTTTGGAGTTGCCATCCTGAGGTACCAATTTTTCCATCCTGTTGTGTGGCTGGGCTAGAACCTAAAAGCTTGATTTTAGTCAGTCCAATCCAAAGATGCCAGCTTGAAGGGGATCCTATTGGTTTCTAAATTGATCAGATCTATTGGATCAGGATTCCCCATGGGGCCTAAACAGATGGATCCAGGTTTATCATCTATGGGAATAGTGATTCTATTTCTAAGTTCCTCACAATGCGGAGAATTGTAGATCAGATGAGAAAAGCAAGAATGCAGGAGAAATGGTAAAAGATTGGGAATGTACGTCAGGGATTGAAGAAAGAGTCGCCATGGATGGAGTAGATCTGCGACTTGAAGCAACCACGGAAGAACACGGACGGGTCGCCAGAAATTGCTTTTTTCGCTCGAGGAGGGAGAAGAATAGGATTTGTTTTGATGCATGAGAAGGGGAACCGGCAGAGGAGGAAGATGAAGGCCGTGGGTTCATAGTCTTGCCTGTGAGGGGTAGATATGGTATTGCATCCGCTGTCCGCACGAAATCCAAAAATTGTTGTTCGCAGGCACTATTTCAGGAAGATAAATGATGGTCGAGAGAATTTCGGAACAAAAGATATGTTTTACTCCAAAACTGGGGGGCATGTGTTGACACCATTTTTTGACACGTGTTACAACTGGCGTCAAAGGGAAGCAGAGGTGGTGGTGCGTGATAGAAGAGCAATGGCTAGTGAAATCAGCTGATGGAGTCACAAAGATTCAGTTGATGGAAAGTCACAAGGGTGCAGCCGATGGGAGATGACAGGGGCATAGCTGATGGGGGTCAGCCGATGCGAGCAGAAGGATTCCATCTGATCGGAGATATTGGAGGTTTAGGCTGACGAAAGGCAGGTCGTGGCCGATGGAGGCCAAGTTCGTTTCCGACTCTCGTACAAGTCATTTTGTTTAGAAAGTTTGTTTCTTTAGAGATAGATCTTATATTTTATCGTAATCAACTAGGACTAGAAGTCTTGATGTTTAGGGTATAAATAGAGGCCCTGTGAGGTCTGTAAACATATACACATCAATCAAATAAATCTTTACTACTTTGCAATTTACTTTCAAGTCGACGACTTCGCCAAGCTTTTTCTTCTTTTCACGAGTTCTTCCAAGCTAGCGGGGCTGCATCAACCTGATCTTCGACTGGATTGTAAGTTCCGCGTTTATCGAGTAATTTATAGGCTTTAACTTTCGGCGCATCGCTATTGTTTCATCTAGATTTATTCACCAAGTTATCGATATCTACTAAATCTGCAAGTTTATTAGTTTAATCTTGTTGCGTTAGTTTTTATCACCACTATCCCAGTTTGGAATAAGTTTGGATCGGCTTTCACCCTGGTTTTCAATTAATCAACTGTTATATAGCCGATTAGATTTATTTCAACTGTTATTCGTGTAGCATTGTTTAGGTTGCTTTCTAGCGATTCCTCTGCATTGATTACGCATACATCGGCTGATCTAGCCGATTGTCTTTTTCTATATCGGCTACCCAACCGTTACTTTCCCTGGGAGTTAATCGGAAGACCAGCCGATTCGCTCTTGAATTTAACACCTCGATTGCCCTTGTCAATTAGCAGGTCAAATTGACTCGCACACCTTGGATTGAGAGGGCTACAACCTGTACTTGAGTGAAGCAGATCTCTCAGGTTTCGTGTGTTAGTACGTGAAGGTCACCGCCTTATTTTTGTGTCAACAAATTCTCATTAGGATTTATCACCTCATCCATCAGAAATCCTATAAGAGCGTCTTAGGATTGTCAAAAGCCTCTCCTTCTCCAAGAGTTGTTCTCTAATATCCATCATCTATAATTTGAAAATATGTGAATGTTACACCGACAATTAAATATAAGAAGCTAGAAAATGATTAATTATTAATAGGTTTATTTTACGTATAGTTATATTGTCCAATATCACCTTGTCCCTCATGAAATGGTACATGTGCTCATAGATGTAGTATTCACGTAAATTATTCCCTTGTTATGAAATATTCGTGTTATAGAATGTACAAAATGTGCAAACTTCATACGTACCAAAAATGTTGTACTGAATGTAAGTTTTTCTTTAAATTCACCTCGGTGAGTCTTATGGAATCGTTTCCATATGCTGCGAATTAAAATAATGAATGATATAGTGTTAGGTGAAAATTTAGGAAACAAACTTGCACATAGAGATAAATGATACAATGTTACGTGAAAATTTAGGAAATAAACTTTTGCATAGATATAAAGGTCTAGAATTATTACAAGTTAAGCATGTCTTGAATGTCTTGGTACTCGTCCTTTGGTTTTCTCAACGAATCAAGCACAATAACGTTGCTTTGATCAATCATAATTATATGGAGAATCCATTGGAAACTATATAAATGTTCATATTAGAACTAACTAACATTAATTAGGTAAAGAAAATAAAATAAAAATAGATGGTACCTACACTTAGTGTAAAGCAGTAGTATGTATTGCTTGTAATTCTGTTGCTCCAAGAATTTGTATATTCGTTCCAATGTATCCTTTCGTTGATCCCGAATCTAACCTTGGTTTACAAGCGCTGGATCCATGAAGCTAACGTTGAAGTAGGATTCTCGGCAGCACCTCTGAATTAGCATCCTACATAAAATGAAAGACAAAGTTAGTAGGGCGACACAGACACAAAAAATAATGATCTGAGTCAAAATTTACATCTAATAAACACACACTTACAGAACCCATGCACTGATGAGAGAGACATCAAGGGCATCTTGATGGTACACTTCATAAATATCCTTGATTTCCAACTACAGCAGTTTCTAACCTTCACCAAAAAAATCAATCGGTTTAACAAGAAGAGCGAACATGACCCTTTCCTTGGCCGACTGCTCCATGTACCACTGATGGAATTCATACATCTTAGTTGAGAGCTTCCATACCAATTCAGGCCTAAGGCCTTTAGTCCCGGTTGGTATTTTCAACTGGGACTAAACGCCCTACCAGATTCCCTCGTTCCCACTAGCCGTTACAACCGGGACTAAAGGGGGCTATTTAGTCCCGGTTGGTATACCAACCGGGACTAAACCTCCCATTGTCAATGGCCGTCCGTGGTAGCTGTTTCACCCGGGACTAAAGCTCCTTTAGTCCCAGGTCCAAAAATGACCAAGACATATTACGCTGGATGGAAGGTCATTTCTGTACTAGTGTACTAGTGTATACCTCAAAAAAAAAACTTTTCTAGTATAGCAGACACCGTCAAAACCACTGTTCTAGAAATGTCACAAGTCCATCCAATTGCACGAATTTTGTTAAAAGGAAACTGTCTTATACAAATGAGGGAGGACCAGGGTGTAGCCAGCATTACTGATTAAGTGGAGTCCAATTTTGTGCAACTTTCAGAAATTCAAAACCACTACTCATAAACATTAACATTCTGCAACACAAAATCACGATGGTTTCTTATCTGACTGCGCTTAAGTTGTTCCTGACGTGGGACAACAATTGTGTAATCGTCTCTGCCTTCACGGTACCGGAGTTATTGGATCCGTGATGGTTAGCCATTGTGACTGGCCCACTGTATTCAACACTATGTGCACTACCGGGAACAGGCTCTTTGCCGAGTGCAAGGGGGTTTGCCGAGTGCATTCCTTCGGGCACTCGGCAAACAAGCTTTTTACCGAGTGCTGCGTGAAAAATACTTGGCAAAATAATTGCACTGGGCAAACAAACTCTTTGGCGAGTGTTGGAAAAAAACACTCAGCAAAGAAGTGGGTTTGCCGAGTGTTTTTTTAGGCACTTGGCAAACAAGCTCTTTGCCGAGTGTTTTTTTAGCATTCGGCAAAGAAATTTTTTTCTCTCCAGACTTTGAAACTTTTTCTACTATCCACATACAGCATGTGGTACTCC
Organism: Setaria italica; assembly: GCF_000263155.2. Taxonomy (NCBI): domain Eukaryota; kingdom Viridiplantae; phylum Streptophyta; class Magnoliopsida; order Poales; family Poaceae; genus Setaria; species Setaria italica. The sequence continues at coordinate 14,397,001 of NC_028451.1, forward strand.
ATGTTAAAATTTGGTATATTTTTGGATCTGTTTGGTATATTTAATAAATTTATTGCATTTCAAGAATTTTTTTGTATAAGTCAAATTTGAACTGCAAGTGATTCAAATAATAGAATAAAATGAGTAGAAAAATGATATTCATGTTATTGAGTCCCGTGTGAGGCCTTACACAGGAAATGAAAAGAATTTTTGAACATCTCGTTCAGGAAACACGACCACGAACATGTGGCCGAATAGTTTTTAAATTCTAAAAGAAGCAAACCAAGTCCAAAAATCATGAGATTTGTCATGATGTGATGATATCATACGTGGAGGCTGTGGTAAAAAATTGAGAAGGTTTCGTACAATTTGTCACGTATAATGTTTACAAACCGAAGCATATGAGAAGAAGAATCGTAGCGTTGAGAAGGATTCGATCAGATTTGGAGTAAAAGTGACGGTCGAATTGGGGTTTGACTTCAAAACTTTTTGTATAGCTAACAGAGAACATAGATTGTTTCATGTGAAATTTTGGTAAATTTTTGGAACCGTTTGATAATTTTAATTTATTAAGTGCAATTATAGAATTTTAATTGATATAAATTGAATTTGAGCTATAACTGCATAAAATAATGGACTAATTTTCATAGAAAAATCAAATATATATTGTTGAGTGAATTTCATATGGTATTTTTAAAGTGCATCGGAACAAATTTAGAAGAAACACATTATGGAAAACAAGGAAATGAAGGAAAAGAACAAAAATGAAAAAAAGAGTTTGCCGAGTGCCCCCGATCTGTGTCCCGATCCGACACTCGGCAAACACTGCTTTGCGGAGTGTCAGATCTAGGACACTCGGCAAAGCTCCTATACTATAACTCACGCACCCTGCCACCATCCCAGGCACGCACACACGCACACCCCGCCGCCACCCCTTCCTCCCTCCCTCTCCTTGCCCCTGCCGCTGCCGGCTGGCCCCCACCGCTGGCTCCCGACGCCGGCCCCCGCCGCCACTGCCCCTACCCTCCCTCCCTCTCCCGGCCCCCGCCCCGGTGCCTGCCCCCACTGCTGGAGTGGAAGGGGACGACACCCCCAAGCCCCGGAGGCGGTGCGCGGGCCAGGATCGAGCTACAGCCCCCTAGCCGAGAGCGGCGATGCATGGTCCAGGGGTGAGCTCCCCCCGTGGGAGTGGCGGCTCGGGGCCACAAGGAGCTTCCCCATCGAGGGCGGCAGCGCGTGGGCTCCTACGGTGAGCTCCCCCGTCGTCCGCTAGCCTTCGTCAAGCCGACCATGGCTACTTCGCCGCCTCGCCGTGAGCGCTGCTGCCCTCTCTCCCTCTTCTTCCCCCTTTTGCGCAAGGATGTGGTGGTGGCGGCGGCGTGGTGGCAGCTGCGGCGGCGTGGTGGTGGTGGCAGGGTTCTTTTTTTATATTTTTTGAAAAGTCTTTGCTAAGTGTCGGTTTTAGCAGTCGGCAAAGTGTTTGCCGAGTGCTCGACAAAAAACACTCGGCAAAGACAACTTTGCCGAGTCTTTGTTTGCCGAGTGCCGTTTTGCCGAGTGTAACACTCGGCAAAGGCTTTGCCGAGTGTTTTCTAGGCTTTGCCGAGTGCCCGCAAACCTACTGTTTCTGGTAGTGGTGGCAACATATACATGCCAAAGGTCCAATCATGCCAAATTCCGAAACTCTAATTTAGAGGTGTCTTGTATAAACACAAAAATAGGGTGACAATTTTCTTGCAAGTATTCCCTCCGTTCTAAATCGTAAGTAGTTTTAATTTTTCTAGATTTATAGATTTTGCTATATACCTAAATATATATTATGTATAGATACATAGAAAAAGCTATGTACAATAAAAATCCAAATGACTTATAATTAATTAGGGATGGAGGGAGTAGGAAACAAGGTCACTTTGAAACCTTCTGAATCCTCTTCTTTCTAGAGACCGCACCCGTTGACATCCGCTGCTCACAACTAAAAACATACACATAGTTGTATTGCGGCGGCATGTGTGATCTCCACGCAAGAGCAGCAAATTTTCCCTGAGGTCTAGCGCGTCCAAGTATGACATCTTGCACCGAAAACTTTGGAGCTGTGCTATCACCGTTTGCAGAGGCAGTCTGATAGCTCTTGACAACCACAAAGTATCCAGGAGATACTCTATTCACGGCAGGGAGAAGTACCGGTATCATATGGACAGGGACCAAGGACCAACCGGATTAAACAAGAAATAAAATGATTTCTCTGCCTGAACTCTCCGTAGGTTGACAAGGCTCCAGGTACCAATGTCAAACCTCGACCTCACCATCGGTTTAACTTGGCTAGTTCTTCTTTCTTGAACATTGCATGACTCTGTCTATAAGGTATGCATGCCATAATGAAAACACTCTGGTGTGTGATGGAGGAGTTGTGGTTGTGGGTGCATAGCTCCACCGGGTGACTAGTGCATACATTTAACAAGAGAGAATGATCTGTGCATCCTTGGTTGGTGCCGAGGCTAGATATATGTTACCTTCTTACAATTACTAATTGGATGCTCCGGAGGCTCCTTCTGAAATCTTCACGTGAAGCCATTTAAGATCTTATATAGACACTTTAAACACAAGTAGAGAATTGGCCTTTAGTCCCGGTTGGTAGGGTGCATATCTCCCGAAAATCCATACGGGATAAACCAACCGGGACAAGGGGGGGTCTTTAGTGGGCCTGCCACGCCAAGCACGGGACAGGCCCTTTAGTCCTGGTTGGTAAAAGCAACCGGGAGTAAAGGGCGCCCCTTTAGTCCCGGTTGGGTTTCCCAACCGGGAGTAAAGGGTTACCCTTTAGTCCCAGTTGCAATCCAACCGGGACTAAATGGCGCCCTGCATGCCACCTGCCTGGCGCCTGAATTTTTCATGCATGCATCACGTACATAGTACCGCGGCCCTTTTGGTAACCTTTAGTAGTTGAGATTTTTTTTAGAATGAAATCAACTAGTATTTAAACGAATGGGATTTGTAATTATACAATTACTATATATATACACAATTCTTATACACAATTCATATACACAATTCAACTAGTACAAATCGATCATAATTAGCGCGTATTATATATAAAAATAAATCAAAGTATCTATCTACAATCTTCCCGTCGAGGTATTGCTGATCGGAGTGTCTAATTGTCGTCCATCGTAATAAAATTCTCCTTTTGGATCTACCACCTCGTCCATTTGGAATCCATTGAGACCTTCACATATTGCCGCTACTCTTTATTTCTTCAAGAGTCCTTGTTGAATATTTAACATCTATAATTTGGAAATTTGTGAATGTTACACGAACAAATACATATAAGGAGCTATAAAATAATTAACTAGTAATAGTTTTATTTTACGTACTTTAAAGTTGTGCGGCGTCATATTTAGTCCCTTGGGTCCCCTAAAACTGTGCATGTGCTTACAGATGTAGTAGCCACATAGATTATTCCCGGGTTCCTGTCTTAAGCACTTCAGTGCGGAAAAAAATTGAAATATTCGTGTTATACAATGTAATAAATGTGTAGACTTCATACGTACCGGGAAGTCTGTGTTCCATGTAAGTTTTTCTTTGAATGGACCTTTGTGTGTCCTTATGAATTATTTCCATGCGCTGTGGATTAGAATAATGAATGATATAGTGTAACAGAGATAAAATTTAGGAAACAATCTTTTGCATAAAGGTCCAGAATTATTACAAGCCTAGCATGTCTTGCATTTCTTGGTACTCCACCGGATCTTTCCTCAACGAATCGAAGAAAGTGACGTGGCTTCTTTCAGGCTCAATTATAATAAGGATCTAGTGGAAGCTGCGTGCATAAAATGTTCATGCATATTAGAGCTAACTAACATGTAGAGATAAGGAAAAAGACATCAAAAGTAGACGGTATACACACACTTACTTGAAGTTGTATGGAAGTAGTATGAAATCCTTGAATGTTTGTTTGTCTAGGAATTTGTATACTTCCACCAAGGTTTTTTCCGGCGCTAATTGTATCTGTTGTTGGTTAACTACAGATGGATCCATGAAGCCTATATGTAGGTACGCCTCTCGGCGGCATGTCTGAATTAGCATCCTACATGAAATGGAAGACGAAGTTAGTACGGTGACGCACGCCAAAATTTACATGTAGAGATAAATGGACACTTACAGAACCCAAGCGCTGATCAGAGAGACGTCCAGGGCATCATGATGGTACACTTCGTATATATCCTTGAAGTCTAGCCATAGCACTTTCTCCCCTTCACCGTGAAAATCTATCGGTTTTACCTTCAGGCCGAGCATCTCCCTCGAGTCGGCGGATGCCATCATGTACCATTGATGGAATGCGTACATCTTTATTGATAGCTTCCGTACCAATGAAGGCTTTACTAGAGGTTTGCCTAGCTCATAAGGCCATCTCGACTCAGGGGGCGGTGCAGTTGGCGTCTCAACTTGCCCTATGCATTCATCAAGTCCCAGACCTGTTTCTTCCATGAACTTCAATACATTTGCTTGTTGATCCAAGGGCATTGCTTTTACCCGTTGAGCATCTTTTTTTGATAAATGGCTGAGGTCGGGGACAGGACCGCTGGAAGATGACTTTCCTTTCCTTTTATCCTTTTCATCAGCCTTTACTAAAGCCCGTTCATAGTTTGATAAGAGTGGTATCCTTTTCTTGGCTCCTTCTTCCATCCTGATAAAAAAGTTTAAATCTCTTCGACTTACTGGCGGTGGCTCTATCTCCCTTGCTTTTTTTTCTTCGGCTTGTTTCTTGAACCACTCACTGGCCTCTCGTTGGATTTCTGCCCACTGTTCCGCATGAGACATTGCCTCCCAGCGTTCCTTGCGAGTCACTTCAGGCTCCTTTATTTTCTTCTTTCTCTGTCTTTGCTTGGGAGGCGATGCTCGTGACTTCTTTAGTGGTGGTGCAGGTTCCTTCAAGGGGGCCGCTCTTGGTGCCGGCGACGGTGATCGGAGAGGGGTGTTGTTATTGTCGTCCTCGCTCTCAGCACCAGGATGTGGTGGAGATGGAGACCTTGATATAGATGGAAGGGACGGTCCTGGAGCAGGAGATGACGGTCTTGAGGTATGAGGAGAAGGTCACTGCTGGGGATCTACGGGGAGCGGTCTTGAGCTGTGAGGAGATGGCTCCGTGCCAGGAATAATGATGTAGCGTTTTCGCCATACAATGATCCCATGAAGTGCATCTGCCAGTGTCTTTTCCCCGTCGCCTCCCGGGAGGTCGAGCTCTAGACCTTCATATTGGCTATCAACTATTTGCTCTACGCGGATGCTGGTGTAGCCAGGTGGAATCTCCATGCCATGACTGCTCTGCCCCGCCAAGGTTGCTAACGCACTCCCATACGATTCCTGTACATATAGCAGAAGTAAACAAGTTAAACTCCGATCTCGAGGCGTGGATCAATTGACAAGATTGCATAAATATTATGTATAAGTATACCTTAATAGTGAGGTTGCCGACCGGTGCATGCAGCTCACATGTGGTGCATTGCGTGATGGCATCCACGGGGAACCGTTGCTCCTCCACGAGTAACCTAGGCGTCTACGCATCGGGGACCCCTGTAGAAGCACAACTGCTCAAGAGGCGTTGAGAAGGGCTGGCGTTGTTAGGATTCGGCAATGCTCCAGATTGGGCCAACTCCACAACTGCGTGGGCCACTCGACGATTGATTTCCTCCATCATTCTTTGTTCTTGTGCCTGGACTTTGGATTCTAGCATCTGCCGCCAGCTCTCCTCGATCTGTTCCTTTCTTCGCTTCGGGCTTCTGTACGAGGCGTTGTCGCCTCGGAAAGCAAACTTCCACGGAATGACCCCAAACCCTTGGTAACGTCCTGGGTGCTCCGGATTACCGATGGCCAATGTGAGCTTATCATTTTCTCGATCCACCTTCAACCTCCCAGCCTTAGAATCTTCAATGTTCTTCACAAGATGTTCGGCCTTCTTACGTATTGTGTCATTGAAAATCAACGTCCCATCCTCTTGGCTCAGGGATCCTCCATGAGCGTAGTACCAATTTTTTGATCGTTCGGGCCATTCAATAGTTGCAGGTACGATTCCCCGTTCGATCAGATCTTGTTCCATCTTCCTCCACTTGGGAATTGCTGAGCCATAACCACCTCGCCCCAGATGATGATGGTAGCCCTTCTGACTAGCATTTGTTGTGTTGGTCATGATCTCTTTCACACCGTCTTCACTCCTCTTATATTCAACAAATGCATCCCAGTGGTCCCTCAACTTTGGCCACGCATTGAAGGCTGGAGTTCGGCCCTTCTTAATGTAGTGGGTATCCAGCATCTTCTTGAATGTCTGGAATTGTGTAGTCATCTTCTTAAGCGTCCACGCTTTCACATCCTTCTCAATATATCCTTCGGGGAATGTGGCATGTCTCTTGACGTCTTCCCACAGCATATTCTTTTCTGTCTCCGGGAGGGCGTACGGATTAGTGCTTCTGCCCTTCCATTCTCTGATGCTGATAGGCACGTTGTCCCGGACGATTGCCCCGATTTGACTCATGTACTTTTTTGCTACTTGCTCGGGAGCAACCGGCCTGCCCTCTTCTGTCACTTCCATGATGACAAGCCTCCCTTCCATCACCTTTGTACGACCTCGGGTCTTCTACCCTTGCGTCGATCCAGAGGGCTAACAGTTCAAGATTCGTTAATTAGTACGTAGTAGTAACAGTGGCGTGAAACAATACAAGATTCGTTATATATACCTCGTCGGAACCTTCCGCCACGGCAAGGTGTTGCTGGGGCTCTTGCTCTTCATTCCCATCGGCGAACATGTTGAGGAACATGTCCGCCTGGGTGCCCTCTTCATCGGTGTACAATAGTGGAAGGTTGTCGCCACTACCATCACCAGCGATTATCTGCTCCATGAGATACCTTGCGATCTCATCATCTGCCATTTCAACTATTGATTGAAACATACATGGAATCATACATGACAGTCATAGAAATCGCCTTAGTTATATGTACATAAGGGTATATACATGAAATCATAAAATAACATGAATCCCACAAAGTCCGGAATATTTATACAAATTTGTACAAATTAGTAGTACTTTGTACGAATTTCTAGCAATAACATGAATTTGTATGAATTTCTAGCAATAACATGAATTTTGTACGAATTTCTAGCAATAACATGAATTTTGTACGAATTTCTAGCAATAACATGAATTTGAATGAATTTCTAGAAATAACATGAATTTTGTATGAATTGCTAGCAATAACTTGAATTTTGTACGAATTTCTAACAATAACATGAATTTTGTACGAATTTCTAGCAATAACATGAATTTGTACAAATTTCTAGCAATAACATGAATTTGCGACGGAGGCGGGACGGCGGAGGCGGGGATGGAACCACGGACGGTGCCTAGTTTGGGACGGCGGCGGTCAGAGCGGCGGGACGGTGGAGGCGGGGACGGAACCACGAGGAAACACGATTCATTTCTAACCTAGGCAGAGCGACGAACCTAATTACTACTAATTACTACTAATTTACACTAATTTGATTTTCTAACACATATACAAAAATCTATTGAATTTCTACCTAATTACTACTCATTTCTATTTATTTTCTAACTTAAAAAAAGGCCCTTGCTGACGCAAGCCGGCGGTACTCCCGGCGCTAGTGCCGGCGCGGCGGACCTCGCGCGTGGTCGACGTTGGCCGGGGCGACGAGGTGGCCGGGGCAGCGGGATGGCGGCGGCCGGGGTGGCGGGATGGCGGAGGCGACGACGGAGCAAAGGCGCGTGGGACGGCGAGACAGCGGAGGTGGGACGGCGACGAGGCAGCGACGAGGAGCGACGAGGGGCGACGAGGCCCCGCGATGGAGGTGGCCGGCGGCGACGAGATAGGGGCCGGGCGCGACGGAGGATGATCGAGGCGGGCCGGGGCGATGGAGGAGGAGGCTGTCTGGGCGCGGTCGGGCGGCGGGACGACGACGGCTGGGGCAATGGGGGACGATGACGACGGCGGCCGGCGAGGGAGGCGGACGGGCGGTGACGGAGCAGAGCGCGCGCGAGATCTTGGTGAAAATTTGGCTAAGTGTGTAATTGGCGTGGGGGGTAGAAGGGGCTACAGTGCCTTTTAACCCCCCCCCCCTTTATCCCGGTTCGTAATGGCACCCGGGACTAAATGGCCTTTTGTCCCGAGTCCCATCACCAACCGGGATAAAAGTTTATCCCGGTTGGTGATGGGACCCGGGACAAAAGGGTGCGTCCGCCAGGTGGGGCTGGGAGCCTACCCTTTTATCCCGGGTGCCACCACCAACCGGGATAAAAGGGGGACCTTTTATCCCGGTTGACAACTGCACCCAGGATAAAAGGGTATGTCCCGGCAGGAGTCGAAAAGTACCCTTTTATCTCGGTTGCAATGTGCAACCGGGATAAAAGGGGGGCCTTTTGTCCCGGTTGCTGTTGGCACCCAGGACAAAAGGTCCTTTTCCCAATTTTCTTCTCCCGCCTGTTTTTTGGAAATGGATTTTATTTATGTTTTCACTGCATTTCAGGATGAAAAACAAAAACCCTTCACATATTTTGTACATGCAAAAATATATTTAATTAGCGAGTAAATTGACAATAAGTGTGATTTAGTCATTAATTCTATACCAGTTCATTTAGCCTCTAAAATATTTTTTTTACCGCATCGTTGTGATCAAGAAATTATTCAATTAAATCATTTCAATGCGCAAAAAAATCCATGTATGTATGTGGTTTACATTGTTCATGTTTATCTAATAAATCTTCACCTAACAAATTTAAGAACACATGAAATCATACATAGGGTAAATTAAAAATTGTATCAATTACTACACAAAGGTCACGTAAATTTAGCGCATTACAATACAACGTTGTAAAATTTCTTGTTCATGAAAATTCCTTGATCATGATCGCGGCGTAAGTACGAAGCCTCTTCTTTGGATAGCAGGATGCTTGGATCAACTTCAACGGCAAATGGAGGCATGCCATCAAACTGATCATAATCATCTGATTGGTCTATTTTATTCTCGACTCCCACGATTTTTCTTTTACGTGGAAGAACTATGTGGCACTTTGGCTCCCATGTCTCTTCTGGATTTCTCTTGGGTTTGCTACACATGTCCTTCACATAGAACACCTGATGCACATCATTGGCAAGTACGAATGGGTCATCACTGTATCCAGTCTTGCTCAGATCTACTATTGTCATTCCGTACTGATCTTTGGTTACGGCAGTTAGCTTCACCCAATTGCAAAGAAATAGAGGGTTGTACAGCGGTCCGTATTCAAGTTCCCATATCTACTGTATGAAACCATAATATGACTCCTTGCTATTATTTTTTTCCATGGCATCTATGCGGACACCACTATTCTGGTTCGTGCTTTTCTGGTCCTAGGCTCTCCTGTAAAATGTATAGCCATTTATCTCATAGCCTTGGAATTTGACCATTGTGCTAGTAGGTCCCCTAGCTAACCAGGCAAGCTGTGGGTGAATCTCAGAGTTACCCATAAGTTGTTGGCGCAACCAGGAGGGAAAAAGTTTCCATGTGATGACGGGTAAGCCAAGCATCGGATTTGGTCGGGTTTTTGGAAACTACCATCTGCCTGTGCTGCTCGATATACGGAGACACAAAGGATGACTGTTGTAGAATAGTGTAGTGTGCCTTGTCGAACAAATCAGTATCATTGCTCAAACTTGATTTCCTTCCAAGGGTGCCCATTCCTTGGAACCTCCCCTCGTGGCGTGAAGTTGGAACCCCAATCGAGTCAATTGAATCAATAAAATCAACACAAAACTCGATCACCTCCTCTGTTCCATATCCCTTGGCGATGCTTCCTTCTGGACGGGCATGATTAAGAACATAGTTTTTTAGGACTGCCATGAACCTCTCGAAAGGCCACATATTGTGCAGGTATACAGGTCTGAGAATACCAATCTCTTTTACTAGGTGAACCAGTAAGTGCGTCATAATATTGAAGAAGGATGGTGGAAATAACAACTCAAAACTGACAAGACATTGCACCACATCATTCTGTAGCTTTGATAGCTTGGATGGATCGATTGCCTTTTGCGAAATCGCATTGAGAAACGCGCATAGCTTTACGAGCGGCAACCATACATTTTCTGGTAGAACACCCCTCAGTGCAATCGGAAGCAACTGGGTCATCAACATGTGGCAGTCATGGGCCTTGAGATTTGTAAACTTCTTTTGTTTCATATTTATTATTCCCTTTATATTCGAGGAGTACCTAGACAGGATCTTCATACTATTCAAGCATTCAAACATGCTATCCTTCTCTTCCTTGCTGTGAGAGTAACTGGCAGGACGTAAGTAGTGCTGTCCATTATCTCTCTTTTCCGGTTGTAGGTCATCTCGTTGCCCCATGGCTTTCAGGTCCTGTCGTGCTTCCAATGTATCTTTCGAGGTCCCATAAACACCCATGAAGCCAAGCACATTCACGCAAAGATTCTTCGTCAGGTGCATCACGTCTATTGCGTTACGAACTTGTAGGATTTCTCAATAAGGTAGCTCCCAAAATATTGACCTTTTCTTCCACATGGGTGCATGTCCGTTATCGTCGTTTGGAACAGGTTGGCTACCAAGACCCTTTCCAAAGACTACATTTACATCCTTCATCATCTCGAAGACACACTTTCCATTACGGTGTGCAGGTTTTTACGATGGTCTGGCGCCCCTTTGAAATGCATCCTGCTCTTTCTCAGCTGGTGGTGAGCAGGAAGAAATCGACGATGACCCATATAGACGACCTTCTTACAATGCTTCAAATACATGTTGTCTGTGTCATCTAAACAGTGGGTGCATGCCCGATATCCCTTATTTGTCTGTCCCGAAAGGTTACTCAATGCAGGCCAATAATTGATGGTTACGAACAACAATGCTCATAGATTAAAGATCTCTTGCCTATCCTCATCCCACACACGTACACCTTCTTCCTTCCAGAGCTGTAAAAGGTCAAAAACCAACAGTCTTAGGTACATGTCAATGTCGTTGCCTTGGATAAGCGCTGGCATCATAATGAACTTCTGCTTCATGCACAGCCAAGGAGGAAGGTTGAACATACATAGGGTCACAGGCCAAGTACTATGGCCACTACTCAACTCACCGAATGGATTGAATCCATTAGTACTTAAACCAAACCTTATGTTCCTTGCTTCACTTTCAAAGTCCGGGAATGCTCTATCAATTGATCTCCACTGTGCCCCATCTGCGGGGTGTCTCAGCATCTCATCTTCCTTACGGTCTTTTTTGTGCCATCACATCAACTTAGCATTCGCCTTGTTCCTGAACAAACGCTTCAAGCATGGTATTATAGGGAAATACCACATCACCTTCGCGGGAACTCTCTTCTTGGGAGACTGCCCTTCGACATCACCAGGATCATCTCACCTGATCTTATACCGTAGGGCTTCGCAGACGGGACAACCATCCAATTTCTCGTATTCATCACCACAATAGAGGATACAGTTATTAGGGCATGCATGTATCTTCTGAACATCCAATCCGAGGGGGCAAATAATCTATTTAGCTTCATATGTTGTGGATGGTAATTCATTATTCTTGGGGAGAATCTTCTTGACAATGTTCAACATCCCCTGAAATGCCTTATCGGACACACCATTTTTTGCCTTCCATTGCACAAATTCTAGTGTCGTACCTAGTTTTTTATGACTCTGCTAGCAACCTGGGTACAACAATTTTTGGTGATCATCTATCATGCGCTGCAACTTTGCTGCTTCCTTCTCAGTTTCGCAATCTCTGTATGCATCTCGTATCACCTGACCAAGGTCATCAGTAGGGCCATTTTCTGCAAACTCATCTTCATCAGCCTCGCCCATTGTAGTACCTGCAAAAGCTTGGCCTGCAATCCAGTCCGGAATGGTGTCATCTTCCTCCTCCTCCTCGCCATCTTCCATTACGATCCCTAGTTCACCGTGCTTGGTCCAAACCAAGTAGTTAGGCATGAAACCGTATTTAAACAAGTGGCTGTGAATAGTCCCCCAAGAATCCTTTGAATACTCCTTCTTGTTATTGCATTAGAAGCATGGACAACATACGAATCCATTCTCTGGCTTGTTCGCTTTGACCACTTCGAAAAAAAAATGCAAGCCATCAATAAACACCTTGCTCCACTTGTCTGCATTATACATCCATTGCCGGTCCATCTGCATCGTATTACGCATGAAAATGTATTACACTTGACAATGGATTACGCGTGAAAATTGATTAAAGATCCAAACAACATGGTACAATACAACAACATGAAGATCCAAATACACATTTAAATTAAAGATCCAAACAACATGATACAATACAACAAGCCATCCACTGGTTACTATCTAGGAGGACTTTAAGCATCCTTGGACGGTGAAGACGAAGGTTCCGCTGACCCAGCCTCATCCTTAGGTTTATTTGTGCTGCCTGAAATGGTAGTACTAAGTGGACGTGAAACACCCGGGACTGAGGGTGGAGCATAACGACCACCAAAAGGAGGTTCCTGACCCGCGGCAACAGCTTCTTCATGACGTTGCTGCAAATAACGAAGCATTGCTTTTTCCAGCGCGCTCTTTTTCTTCGGCTTATGCTGAGGGCCAACTATGATTTTCCCCTTGCCGAAAGAGGAACCACGATCGCCCCCACCATCGCCACTTCCTCCAGTAGCAGAAGTCATCTATGTACAAAAATTATTACCTTAACACTGCATAAGTTGTTGAACTTGAAGACCATGATCATCTCGCGAGCATGTCCTCAACTGGACGGCACCACACTTCGTCATGAAAGAGGTTCGATTCTACGGAAAAGGGGACACGGTCACGATGTCCGTATCCACTCTTTCTCGTAGAATCGAACCTCCTTCTTGACATACGTTGCTGCTCAGTGGAGAACATCCTCTGCGAGATGACCACGGTATGCAAGTTCAACAAGTATGGATTTGAAAAACCTTATTGAATTTGATAAGTTCAACAAGTAGCAGAAGTCATCTGTGTACAAAAATTCTTTCCTTACCACTGCAGAAGTTGTTGAACTTGAAGACCGTGATCATCCCGCGAGCATGTTCTCAACTGGGCGGCACCGCACTTCGTCATGAAAGAGGTTAGATGCTACAGAAAAGGGGACACGGTCACGATGTCTGTATCCACTCTTTCTCGTAGAATCGAACCTCCTTCTTGACATACGTTGCAGCTCGGCGGAGAACATCCTTGCAGAGATGAACACGGTATGCAAGTTTAACAAGTATGGATTTGAAAAACCATATTGAATTTGATAAGATAAACTGTCTAGACAAGGTAGCATCATTCTTAAACCACTGCAAGAATGCATACTATATATGACACATCAATCTCCCTCACATTCTAGCTCAAAATACTCTCTCCATTTTCTACTTCATCACATTCTAGCAAATAATCTTTCCATCTCCAAAGCATAAATCAAAGCATAAATGAGGATGAAGTAGCAAACCTTCACAACACTTGTGTTAGCTGAGTGAAATTCCCAGAAAAATGAGGGAAAAAACTTCGAGCAGCACCTCCTTGCTTCGGCACCACCGGAGAGTAGGTGAAGGTCAGCTCTCTGTTAATGTGCTGGACTGGCTCGGGCTGGAGGAGGAAAAAAGTACTTTGTCTTGGTATATAATGGGGGATGAGTTTTTATCCCGGTTAAAAACTCCAACCGAGACAAAAAGGAACACCTTTTGTCCCGGTTCAAAGTTTAGTCCCGGTTGGAAGATCCAACCGGGACTAAACTTTTTATCCCAGTTGGAGGCTCCAACCGGGACAAAAGGGTGCCGCCACCGACGCCCCCCACCTAGCCGTTGCAACCGGGACTAACTCCCCCCTCCATTTTTGCCTACCGTGGCGCACCCCCTTTTGTCCCGGGCCAACTTTAAACCGGGACAAAAGGGGGCGCATCGAAAGCCAATTCTCTACTAGTGAAAAAAGAGAGAAATTCTAAAAATTCTCACAAAAAAGTAAAATATTTAGCCAACTATATTCGGTAGTTCCAAATCACCATAACCATTGGATCTATTATGTTTTCTAAAAAATTACATAATAACCATGGTATACCCAATGCCATTATGAAAATAGCTTAAAATAACCTAAATATATATCTAAATTACCTACATCTGCCATTACATAAAATGAACTAAAGTAACTCCTAATCATCATCTAAATTACCAACTTATGCCATTATTAAAAATAATTTAGAATAACATCCTAAATCTGTTTCGGATTGCGGCCCAGCGGATGTGGCAGCGCTGCATCAGGCAACCCCGCCATGAAGCATAGGTCGGCCTCCCTCGTGGCGGAGGTGACTAAGGGGCAGGCGTCGGTAGCCGCAATGGCCGCCACTGCGGCCTCTATAGCCATGGCCGCAGCAGCCGGTTCTTGGGCCAGTGGCGCCATGGTCGAGGAGGAGTAAGCTAGTGGTGCAGGCGTGGAAGAGGACGAGGAGGCTAGCAGCTGCAAGTGTGTGGACTGAGTGGAGGAGTGGGTAGGGTTAGGATGGCGGTGTGGACTGAGTGGAGGAGTGAGTGGACTTATATATAAGAGATTTGGGTAGAATAAGCAGTCCAGTTTAGAGCCGATTAGAATAACTTTACATTCTAACCAGCCTATTTATAAGCCGGCTAGAATAAATTATTTTATTAAAAAACATAATATAAGTACAACATTAACAGCTCCAAATATTAAAAATATATCACAAATAAATGAATTCACACATTATATTACAAACACCACGAATTGTTCGATACATAATCATGAATCCACACATTATTATTACAAATTTAGAGAAAACAATCACCATAATTCCTTTGCGTCCCCATCGTCTCGATACCTTCATAGGACTCAAGAATACCGAGTTTCTTGACCCGTCAGAAGTCCACGTACTCCTCCCAGTAGCGCCAGTAGTGACCATGCATCTTGTCCACGTCTTATGACGAATCGAGCTTGGCGTATAGGGTCGCCGTGTCTTGCGTCGTTACCTGAGGTTCATCGTCTTTGGCGATCTTGAAATGGTAGTAGCCTAGCTTCTTGGCTGGGCAGACAATGGCGGATACATAAGGGCGTAATGATTCTTCTCCACATGTGCCACCATGATTTCCGTCTGATCGACAAGGGTGACGCCAAGTTGAACCACCACGCGGTGAGATACAAACAACTTGTCAATTGGTGCCGGCGGCCATTCAGCATCATCGATTCTACATTTAAGGATCGATACAAATATTGATTAAGAAATAAACAAAATAAATTGAGGTAGATGATTATGCATATAACGCAACTTACACACATTTGGAGAAGGGGGGCCGGGCATGGATGGATCAAATTTGAGGAAAGCAGAGAGCCGCAGGATGAAGACGAGTGAGATATCGATACGATGATGATTAGAATTATTGTTGAAAAGGTCGGGCACACACACAACTGGTATTTATATTAGTTGATACCCTCTTGGTAATTAACCGCCGTTGAAGACGAATCGCTGCAACTTCTCAATATCACACCCCGTCATCGAAAAGACCACAATGGTTCAACTTCAGATCCCATCATCGAAGAGACCACAACGCTTCAACTTCATCGCGACTATGGCATGCACTTAACCATTCAAATCCATCCTAATCCATCAAAATTCAAACTGCTACATTTAATAACTAATCTAGTAGGATAATCCATCTAAAATATTGAATATATGTGCCGGTGCGTATTCACACTGGTTGCGTATTCGCACCGGTGCGTTTAAGTAAATGTGCCGGTATTGTTTCACACCGGTATGTTTATGTCTTTATTTATGTTGGTTCTTATTTGCGCCGGTGCGAATAGACTAAACGCACTGATGCGCTTTGGTCCGGTATGTATGAGCTGATACAAGTGATGTTCTCTGTAGTAGTGACTTTGTCATCTGGATTTTCAAACTTTTAAACTGCAGGATCTGATACAAGTCAAAAGTAAGAGGAAATAGTTCTTTGCTGATCCTATGGCACTCTATTAGACGTTGCTCCGTAACGAGGTCTATCTTGAGGTGCAATGTTCTTCGGTGCTCGGCGGCATGTCTTTCTCATTGCACTTATCATTAAAGGCGCACGTTGTGTGTTCAGTTTGCAACGCATAATAATATCAGCAGAGTGAAAAGTCACGTGTTTACAAAGGAGTAAAATGCATAGGATCTCCAAACTTGGGTCGCTGTGTCACCTAGGTTCTTCTCAAACTCTCAAGCTGCAGGACCTGGTAAAACTCAAAAGTAAGGGGACATAGAGGGTGTTTGGTTCCCACCTCTAAATTTTAGCACCTGTCACATCGAATGTTTAGATACTTATTAGAAGTATTAAACATAGACTATTTACAAAACCCATTGCGCAAATGGAGGCTAAACGGCAAGACGAATCTATTAAGCCTAATTAGTCCATGATTTGACAATGTGCTGCCACAGTAACCATTTGCTAATGATGGATTAATTAGACTTAATAGATTCGTCTCGCTATTTAGTCTCCATCTGTGCAATTAGTTTTATAATTAACTCATATTTAGTCCTCTTAATTAGCCTTCGAAGATTCGATGCGACATGAACTAAACTTCAGCTCAAGAAACCAAATACCCTTTTAGGGGATAACCACATGAATGAAAACTTAAATGATCACACAGACAGGGAAAGAATAATGACAAGAAAGTTACAGGAACACCAGCATAAGTAGACGAGCAAAATAAAGACCGACCTGGGTGCGCCTTGTCAACGCTTTTAAGGGGTGTTTGGATACCAGGGGCTAAAGTTTAGTCATGTCATATTGGATATTTGGATGCTAATTAGGAGAATTAAACATGAACTAAACTAATTGCAGAACCCCTAGGCTAATTTGCGAGATGAATCTATTAAATCTAATTAATCCATTATTAGCAAATGGTTACTGTAGCACCACATTGTCAAATCATGAACTAATTAGGTTGAATAGATTCGTCTCACGGATTAGACTCCATCTGTGTAATTAGTTTTATAATTAGACCATGTTTAATACTTCTAATTAATATCTAAATATTCGATGTGATAGGACTAAACTTTAGCCCTGTAACCAAACACCCCTTAGTTTCCTCCTCCAGGGATAGGTGCGCTGGATCGCCAACCTACCTTGTGCTATACGTAAGCACTTCAGGCGTAGCAACCAGGCAAGCAAGGAGAATCCAAGTCCACATGTATACTCCACTAATGCGGTTGCTGCTGCCTCTGCTGCTTCTCGTGCTTCCCCCTCCCCTCCGGGAGTACTTCCCGGCCAGCCACCTACCCAAAGATGCCGGCGTTGGCAGCGAGCTCGATCCGGTCTTTCTGGTGCCTGGGCTGTGCTGCAGCGACCAGGAGGCGTGGCTCACCAAGGCGTATAAGCTATCGGCGCCACGCTGCAGTAATAATTTGCTAATCATAGATTAATTAGGTTTAATAGATTCGTCTTGCCGTTTAGCCTCTATTTGTGCAATTAGTTTTATAAATAACTCATATTTAATCCTTCTAATTAGCCTTCAAAAATTCGATGTGACACGACCTAAAGTTAGCTTTAGTTCAAGAAACCAAACACCCTTTAGAGTGAGGGATAACGAGGTGAATGAAAAATTAAATCATCACGTGAGTGAGGGAGACAACCACGTGAATGAAAACTTAAATGATCTTGCGACAGACAGGGCATTAATGACAAGAAAGTTACAGAAACACCAGCATAAGTAGGTGAGCAAAATAAAGACCGACATGGGTGTGCCTTGTCCACGCTTTTAGTTTCCTCCAGGGATAGGAGCGCTGGATCGCCAACCTATTGTGCTATACGTAAGCACTTCAGGCGTAGCAATCAGGCAAACAAGGAGAATCCATGTCCACATGTCTACTCCACTCATGCGGTTGCTGCTGCCTCTGCTGCTGCTCGTGCTTCCCCCTCCCCTCCGGGAGTACTTCTCGGCCAGCCACCTACCCAAAGATGCCGGCGTTGGCAGCGAGCTCCATCCGGTCGTTCTGGTGCCTGGGCTGTGCTGCAGCGACCTGGAGGCGTGGCTCACCGACGCGTACAAGCTATCAGCGTCTTGCTACAGTAATCATTTGCTAATGATAGATTAATTAGGTTTAATAGATTCGTCTCGCCGGTTAGCCTCTATTTGTGCAATTAGTTTTATAAATAACTCATATTTAGTCCTCCTAATTAGCCTAAAAAATTTGATACAACCTAAAATTTAGTTAAGGAACCAAACACCCTTTAGAGTGAGGGATAACGACGTGAACGAAAAATTAAATGATCACGCGAGTGAGGGGGGACAACCACGTAAATGAAAACTTAAATGATCGTGCGATAGACAGGGAAAGAATAATGACAAGAAAATTACAGAACACCAGCATAGGTAGACGAGCAAAATAAAGACCGACGTGGGTGCGCCTTGTCCACGCTTTTAGTTTCCTCCAGGGATAGGTGCGCTGGATCGCCAACCTACCTATTGTGCTATACGTAAGCACTTCAGGCGTAGCAATCAGGCAAACAAGGAGAATCCAAGGCCACTTGTCTACTCCACTCATGCGGTTGCTGCTGGCTCTGCTGCTGCTCGTGCTTCCCCCTCCCCTTCGGGAGTACTTCTCGGCCAGCCACCTACCCAAGGATGCCGGCGTTGGCAGCGAGCTCCACCCGGTCGTTCTGGTGCCTGGGCTGCTCTGCAGCGACCTGGAGGCGCGGCTCACCGAGGCGTACAAGCCGTCGGCGCCACGCTGCGGCGCAATGAAGGGGAATGGATGGTTTGGCCTGTGGAAGAACGCTTCAGACCTGGCGGCCAATGACTACGTCGACTGCTTCCTGGAGCAGATGCGCCTCGTCTACGACCCTGCCATCAACGACTACCGAAACCTGCCCGGTGTCGAGACGCGCGTCCCCAACTTCGGCTCCGCGAGAGGGTTCCACTGTAAAGACCCTCTTCACCCGTACGTAATCCTGCCAAATCCATCACTCATGCATAGAGATGTATCAGTTAGTGTGTGATACATCTGAACGCCATGCACTGCTCACAAGTGGCGGAGCTAGAGCGAAATATCTCACAAGTATAATGAGTATAGTGATATTGTGGATGTAAATTTTTAGCAAAGTTAAAAATAGTTACTAAAATGAAGAAATCCAACTATAATAATTATCAACTAGTACCGGAGTAAAAAATTAAACAAGTGTTGGTTATTAGTCATAAAAGAACCGCACGATGGAAAGATGAGGGAGGTTGGCCTATTTGTTTGCTGTTGCCTTAGCCAGATTCCATTGCGCTGTGGGTGCAGAAGGTTAGACCGAACGAAGGGGGTGCATGTGCATCACGGATTCACGGTAATTATCCAGCGGGTTTGTAGGGTTTTTTTTTTTGGCTGCTGGGGTGGGTGCATCTGCACCCACCATGCATGCTCAACGTAGCTTCGCCCGTTGATGAAACCAGCTCATGATCCTGCGCACTCAAGAATGTTGGATCTTAGATGCATTCAAGACGCACTAAACGCATAAAACAATGGTGTGCCTTGTTTTCTATAAAATGGGGCAGGGCGGATGCCTGTCAGCTCTAAAAAAAAATTCATGACGCACACTGCGCTAATGACACCTTTTTTGCAAGCTCTGCAGGAAACAGTGCGTCGATTACGTCAGAGAAGGCCTGGAAAGAGTCGGATATCGCGACGGAGATACCCTGTTTGGAGCTCCTTACGACTGGCGCTACGCTCCTCCAGTGCCTGGCCAGCAATCTCAGGTCTATTCACGCTACTTTAGACAGTTGAAGTCGCTCGTCGAGACCGCGAGCAAGAAACATCACAAGAAGGTCATCATCTTTGGGCATAGCTACGGAGGAATGGTTGTACTCGACTTCGTCAGGAACACTCCGCTGGCGTGGAGAAACGAGTACATCAAGCACCTTATCCTGGTAGCGCCTGTACTCTCTCTGGGCATCCTAATTCAGGCACAGATCATTGCCTTTGGTCCAAATATGAAATTCGTCGGAGCTACCCAGTCATCTTTGAGAACGATGTGGAGGAGTTTCGAAACTGGCATCGTGGATCTGCCATCTCCGAAAGTATTCGGGCACATGCCACTTGTGATCACCGAGCAACGAAACTACTCTGCATATGACATGGAGGATTTCCTTGTCGCCATCGGTTTCGGCGACAGTGTTGAGCCTTTCAGACGGCGGATGGTCCCGAAGATGAGGTACTTCAAGGTACCCATGGTGCCTGTAACATGCATCAATGGAGTGGGCATTAGGACGGCAAAGCAACTCGTGTACTGGAAGAGTGACTACGACAGGTCCCCAGAAATAGCGTATGGAGATGGAGATGGGACTGTCAATTTGATTAGTATGTTGACATTTGACAAAGAGATGAGACGGCAGCCAGCACAAAAGAAGCAATTCAAGTCCGTTAAGATTCATGGGGCGGAACACTGTGGGCTTATTACGGAGGAATGGGCGGTAAAGAGAGTCGTTCAAGAATTTTTGGAAGCAAATCGAATTTCTTCATAGGCTCACCCGGGTGCTACTATGTGCTTTAAGTATGATATCTTGTGAACTTGTGTGTGGATGGATTCCACCATTGGCCTGTGTAGTCGTCATTCTATTAATAAATAAGAATTGCACGGGCAGGGTAAGTGTTGCAGAACAAGCTGACAATACCAAGTTCTTGGAACATAGAGAAGGTCCGTGTTACAGGCAATGTAACCTAGTTATTCAGTACACTAACGGAGAGCACAGGATGTTCTGCATTTCATTTGTGCCCTCTTCTGGTTGCACGTAATTTGTGTACATAAAAGAAAACTTCGAAGACAAAACTTGCGCATTTAGGTTACATCACCAAGACCTCCCCCACACCTACCTTGTATTCTTGTTAGACAATCGAAAACAAATGTTAAAATAAATGAAAATTGTACAAAGCTCTTGTACCAAATGAGTTGAACCAATGTGTAGCCAGCATTACTGATTCGGAAGCTCAGAAGTTCAGAACCACTGCTTACAAACATCAAACATGCATATTCGGCAACACAAAATCACTGGTGATTTCTTATCTGACGGCGCTTCAACTGTTCCTGGGAGAGCAAGACTTGACGTGGCACAACAATTCTGTAATCGTCTGCGACTTCACAGTTCTAGAATTGTAGCATCAGTGATGTTTAGCCATTGTGACTGACCTACTGTACTCAACACAATGTGGCGCGCAAGATATACATCTTGAAGGTCTAATCATCTCGAAAAGCATTTCAGCAACCTCACGTTCGATTTAATTAAGAGGTGGCATATGTACATATATACATACAAAGCAGGGCAACAATCTTTTGCAATTAGAAACAAGATCACGTCGAAACCTTCTGAGTTTCTTCCTAGAGACCGCACTCACTGGAATCCGCTGCTCACAACTAAACACGTAGTTGTAGTGCGGCGGTACGTGTGATCTCCACGCAAGAGCAGCAAACTTTCCCTGAGGCCTAGCACGTCCAAGTATGACATCTTGCACAGAAAACTTTGGAGCTGCGCTATCACCATTGGCAGAGGCAGTCTGATAGCCCTTGACAATTACAAAGTATCCAGGAGATACTCTATTCACGGTTGGAAGAAATATTGGTCTGGACAGAGCCCAAGGATCGACCGGATTTAGACAAGAAATAAAACGATTTCTCTGCCTGAACTCTCGGTAGGTTGCAAGGGCAAGGCTCCAGGTACCAATATCAAAACTTGATCTCAGCATCCCACCGAAGATGGTTGCACCCATGAAGCACCCACTCATCTCCCTGGCCATTTCCATGGTTACCGACGCGAGCTTCGGGTGTGTTAGGAATAAATCATGCTATTGGTGTGTCCATATGTGCGGTCGAGTCTGTGCGCGGGTGCCGGTGCGGTGGTGCGGCACGAGCGCACGTGCATGCACGTTAATTAGCTGCGGCACTGGTTAGTTGGGTCGTTGTTTGAGTCCTAGGTATAGGCGCAGGGTGCATGCAAGTTTGTTGCGCGGCCGGTGTTGGATAGATTGAGTTTGTTATTCTGTTAGTCAGTTAGCGAGTAGGAAGGTCGGATGAGGAGGTGCATTCGGGAAGCCGGACGTGGAGGTTAGCTCCTGGCAAGTCCGTAGCCTATATGTAGCCCCTGAGCTCCTCTATATTGTTTTGCCAAGTCCAGTGAATAAAGCTCGCCAAGATACAGGCCGGTTCGTGGCCGCGGCGTTCGTCGCCATTGTTGCTCTGAGTTCATGCTCGAGTTGAGTTCCTGAGAGCGAGAGAGATAGAGAGTTCCTGGGCAAAGTCAACATTTGGTATTCAGAGCTAAGGTGATCGAAGATGTCGTCGCTCGAGCCAAAGAAGCCGCGCAGCGACCTTGGCGATGACGACGGCTCTAGCAGCTCATCGCGTCCGGTCGTGGTGGCGAACGCTGTCACTATCGAGTTGCTGCTGCTGACTGCGTGGAGTCCGCGAGCGTGCAATGTCTCTTGAAGGAGCTCGAGAATGTCGCGTTCCGCGATGGGGAGTCTGTCGACGACTTCGTGATGCACATCAACGGGCTTGTCGCCAGCCTGCGCGAACTTGGCGAGGCGATGGAGGACAACCGTGTGGTCCGATGAAGATGAAGCAGGTTGCCATGACGATCGAGATGTTTACGGACTTCGACACGACGTCCGTGGAGGAGGTCATCGGCTGGCTGCGCGTAGCGGAGGATGCCGACGTTGAAGAAGTTGCGGACGGCGTTGGGCGGCTGTACCTCACCGAGGAGCACTGGGAAGCGCGTCGCCGTCAGCGCCGTGGCAAAGAGCGGGCGAGTGGTGATGCGGCGCGGCATGGCAGCAACAAGAAGGTAGGTGGCCGTGACGACGGCCATGACGAGGAATGCGACGGTGCAAGCACAGTCTCGTGGTCGAGCAGGCGGTTGGAGCACCGCAACCGAGGAAAAGGCTTCAACTACGGCAAGCATGGGCACATCACGAGGGACTACCCTGAGTCGAGGAAGGAAAGGGCCTTCTTTGCCAACATCGACGCCGACGAGCCAACACTCCTGTAGGTTGGGCGTTAGGGGGTATCATGGTTTAGGGGGTGATTGTTAGGAATAAACCACACTATTGGTGTGTCCATGCGTGCGGTCGAGTCTGTGCGCGGGTGCCGGCGTGGTGGTGCGACACGAGCACACGTGCATGCAGGTTAATTAGCTGCGTCACTGGTTAGTTGGGTCATTGTTTGAGTCCTAGGTACAAGCGCAGGGTGCATGCAAGTTTGTTGCGCGGCCGGTGTTGGATAGATTGAGTTTGTTAGTCTGTTAGTCAGTTAGCGAGCAGGAAGGTTGGACGAGGAGTTGCATGTGGGAAGGCTGGACATGGAGGTTAGCTCCTGGCAAGTTCGTAGCCTATATGTAGCCCCTGAGCTCCTCTGTATTGTTTTGCCATGTCCAATGAATAAAGCTCGCCAAGATACAGGCCGGTTCACGACCGCGGCGTTCATCACCATTGTTGCTCTGAGTTCATGCGAGAGAGATAGAGAGTTCCTGGGCGAAGTCAACAGGGTGCTCCATGACCGTGTCCACATTTCCAAAGGTTCGCACCTTGAAGAAGTACCAGTAGGCCTCTTGGGTCAAGAACTGCAACCTTAGAGGTAGTGTGGTTCCGGATCTCACAATCTTGTCGGATTGACTTGTGACAATGATTTTACTGCCAGATGCGAAACGATTTTTAACAGCTGAGGAAAACCTTCGCCAGAAATCCTCACTGATATCCCTGTCCAGCTCTACAATGATCAGCACCCTGCCTCCACCTGACTCAGCTCGGTTCTTATGCTTGATCACACCGGCACCATCAGCAAGGGCTTCCATGTCTTTGCCAATAAGATCACCTCCACCAAGAAGCACAATCTGCGAGAAGTGATTACACGCCCTCTCATCGATGCAGGCATGCTCGATCAGGGTGCTCTTCCCAATATTTGCCGGGCCAACGATAGGCAGGACACCCAAATTCTCGGTGCCCTGATCCCGTGCACCTTGAAGCAGGAAGTTGATGATGCGTTCCATCTCCATCTGACAATCGAACATGCAGTTGTGTAAGAATCTGTCCTTGTAGTATAAGAGGGGAGGTGGTAAATTAGACAACTTAAAACCTTAAAACCTTAACATATGACTTCCGCTACTGTTACATCAAACTTAAACTAGATCATGCTATCAAGATATGCAACTATGGTTGATCTAGTGTGAAAACCCTCATCGCAAAATAAGTTTTGCAACCTCTAGACAATCCTAGCAAGATACTGCACTAAGAAAGTAAAGGCACACAAGTTGCAAATATGAAATGCGCAAATGTAAGAGGTGAAAATGAGGGGAAGCAAACTCTTGACACAATGATTTATCCCATGATATCAGTAGGCACTAAGCCACCACTAGTTCACGCTGTTGAAGCACTCGCACAAGAGTATTGCTTCCCGGTCACCAAGTCTCTTACTGAACACCCCTTGACTTGCCACAAAGGCTTGGCCACTAAGGCTCATGTCAAGTTCCCTGGCCACCTTGATGCCATCTTCACTAAGTAGCTTCTCCACTAAGGGGGTCTCCATGACCCCCCGCACACGGTCGTCGACGCCGCTCCACACCAAGCCGGAGGGTCGAAAACTTGTCGGTGAGCCACCAAGGCTCCAAGGCGCCGGCACACCTTGTGCAGCTGTGGTTCACTCCTAGAACCAATCACAAGGTATGCACACCTTGCATTCTCTCTTCTCTAGGCCTATCCTAGCACTAATCACTCTTCTAACCTTGTGCTACGCCTTTGATTAATCACTTATGCACTTTTGGTGGCTTGGATGTGTTATTGATGAGTCTTGATCTCTAATGGACATTTGCACACTCCAGCAACTCCAAATGACGCAAGTGGAGAGGGTATAAATAGCCCAAGGCATCAAAGAGTCGTTGCTCCAACGGCTAGTTAAATTGTGCATCAGATGTTTTGATGGTGTCAATTTGGGTAGCATCGGAACATTTGGTGCAACTAGCCGTTGGCCTCCTCGCGCCCAAGTTCTCTACTAGCGCATCAAAATTCATCCGACACCTCATCCGATGGTATCATCGGAACATCTGGTTCTGAAGGAGTTTTGGCCGAAACCTCTTTGGTACTTCACAAAGTAAATATGTTTCATTCGACGCCTCCAACTTCTAACCATCAGAACATCCTGTGCCCTAGGGTTGTCTTCGTCCCATTTACCAATTGACGTTGGATCATCTGGTGCACTTGAAGATTTTTCATGTTTTTTCCGTTATACCAATTGCTCCGATGGTTACTCCACCGTTTGCTTTGGTGGACCATCGGAACATCTGATGGTACTAATTTTTCTGAGTTGAATACCACCACTTGAGCACTAAAATACCGTCATTTGGATCTGCCTAGCGAATCCAACCATGATGACGACTTCTTCCAAGTCTGGATCCATTGATGCACAAGCCAACAGCTCATGAGGTCGGGTCACAATTGAGGATGTACAAGTTGTTGATGACAACCAGATGAATCTTCCAGCGGGCGAAAAAAAGTTCGTATCCACCTATAGTGCCAACTAGTTTTTTGCTGGAAATCGATAGCAATCGATTTGATGTTGTTTCCATGTCCATGATCATGTGTACCTACCCCTAGGGTTTGTAGGACGACATGAATATGCAAGGTTTTAATGTTGCCTCCATCAAATCCATGCAGAAACTAGGAGGCTGGGCTCTTCTTCCTTCTCCATCTCCACCCCTCCTTCCTCATTTTCTTCTTATTTTTCCTCACTTCTCTTCCCCTTCTTCCTTTTGGTTCCAATGGAGTTCTTGGCAGGAGGGGAGGCTAAAGCCCCCTAGCCCCCCTGTAGATACGACCCTCTCCATGCCAAAGTCATGTATACTACCTACCACTAGGGTTTGTTGGAAGGCATGCATATGCAATGATTTGATGTTGCCTCAGTTTTGTTATTTTCATTGGAACCAAAATTAATGAGCTGAATATGTACTGATGTGCTATCTTACCATTATTGTTTTTGTGAAATAGTATGCATATACCAGTAGAATGTAATCGTGCAGTGACAGGTGAGATGTGGAATAGTATGCATTTACTGCATCTGAATTTATTTATGCTAACCTATTCATGTTTACATACACATATAGAGCTCCATTGTGTGTCCATTAATTTCAGTTATGTGTGTCCATGAACAATTATATTGATGAGTATACAAGTGCACCAATTAGTTTTGGTCTGTTCACCTTTTGTGCATTGGTTCGTCCTTTATTTTGATCATAGAAACATAAAAAAGTAAAGATGAGATGATCTATCTCAACCCCAAAATTTGTAAAAGAATCGCATTATTATTTTTGAAAATAATAAAGAATAGTTGATCCATCTCAAGTCATAAATTAATGAGCTGAATACTAGTATGCTATTTTACCATTACTATTTTGTGAAATAGTATGCATATACTAGTATAATGTAATCGTGCAATGACAGGTGAGATGTGGAATAGTATGCATATACTACAACTGAATTTATTCATGCTAACTTATTCATGTTTATGTGCGCATACAGAGCCCCATTGACAAGTGAGATGTGGACTATAACTATGCAATGCAAGAAGGCAGATTGAGGAGAGCACATCATCCAAGCAAGTCTTGATAAGGCTGACGTAACATTTTTCAACTTGGTAAGTTTCAAAGATCAGCTTGGGTATGGTGTGCGGGACTACTACTACTACAAGAAGAGATGTGGAATTGATGTAGAAACTCTTGAGCCAATTGATTACCACAGATGTAGAGTACATGCTTGAGCACGTGGCTTCAGAAAGGAAAGTCAGGTTGTTGATCGCAAAAAACCGAGAACTAGAACGACATGTAAACATTACACCCCTGAAACGATCGAGGGAGAATGAGCCTAGTGATGATAGTGATGATGATGATAGTCTTGGCAGTGATGAATCAATTGATGCATACAAAGATTGGCTTGAAGACAAAGGCTCCGATACCGGTATATATGATGTTTGTCCTACACTATCCACATGTACTTATAATTATTGTACTATTTACTCTCATAATATTGTTGGTAACTTGTAGTTCTATGCGATGTATTCAGGGATGACACTATAAAAATATACACTAAATGGTTAAGGGAGCAAGGCCATCTGAAACAAATTAGTAATTATTTTTTCCTTTGGATTTTCTTATTTCTAATGAAAATTGTGAATCTACTAAGTACACGTGTTTTTCATTTTTTCAGTGACTTATAAAGGTAAAGATCATCCTACAGGAGTACCTGATGAGAGCAATGGTAGTAGCGCGTCGCCAGAAACACAATGGTCACCTCATGCTAGGAAAACAAAGAAGACAAAAGGTTTTAAAGCATCATCCATTTCAAAAGTTCACTCTTTAATGTATTGTTCAGCAGTAAATATAGTCTAAGCTTCTCTTATGTTATTGTAAGTAAATGGCAAGAAAGTTGGCCGTGGTAACTTGAAAGATAGCTGCAATGGAAAAGAGATTGATGTGTCGCACTCAGAAACTTAAAATCGATTTTTCTGAAAATTTGGGTGCTCCCTGTGGAGAAAATAGATGTACATTTATGGATGAAGTTGTTATATTTACAAGGATGAGGACTCCACTAATTGGAGTTACACAATGGAAAGATGTGAAGGAAGATGTCAAGAATGATATCATAGAATTTAAAATGGTATGTTAATGACCCATCTTTATTCATTTTAGTGTCATATAGCAGTAGCCAATGAATACATTTGGTGGGAATATGTCTTAGTGTTCCCTCTACTTTATTGTTCAAAAATGTTATGAATGTAGCATACATAACAAGTTCAAAATATTTTTATATGTTTTCTTTCCAACAGAATGCATGGGAGATTGAGAACATAGATGAATCGAAGAAGAAGATATGGAAGATTGCACAAGAACGCTACAAAGGATGGCGATCCACTTTGAGCGCTACATACAAGGCATACAATAGCTATGATGAGTGCATGAAGCATAAGTCTGAAGACTTAGACATTGTGGGGTGGCACTATTTAATCAAGTACTTTAGATATAAAAAGTTCAAGGTACGGACTATTTTGTTGATTTAAGAACACAAGCATCAATACAATTTTTCATTGCTAAACATTACTTGCTCACTCTGTGTAGAATATTAGCAGCCAAAACTCTTCGAATCATCAACAAAAGAAAACCAACCATTCGATGGGTTCCAAATATTTCTCTCAGTGTACTTGGGAAAAGTAAAGATTTGTTACATTATTCTCTACTTCCAATACATTAAACAATGATATATTAATGACTTAATATCAGAATCATAGAGAGATCCAGAAACTGGTGCTGAGCCAGGTGTTTTGGAACATTAGAGGACTACTCACAAGAAGCAAGGAAAATGGTCCAATGAGATGGCTGAGAGTATTTATGCAAGTACTAATTTGAGCATAAACTTGCTTCCACACTAAAAGTTTTTTTCTTTGACACAACATTACCTATATTGGTCTCATACAATTGTTTCTTGCCCTCAGCATACTGCAGCCAGGAAATTGTCTATGACAGATTCAGATGAAATAGATGAAGAAGAACTAAGAAGTATCACATCTTCAAGTGCTAAAGAAGACCTTGTTTTTCAAGAAATGTACAAGGAAACAACAGGAGCCAAATTAACCAAGCCACGTGGCCAGGGTTACATGTCTGATCCAAATAGAAACCAACTGCTTTAGGAGAGACTATTTTAGGAGAGACTTGAAGAACGAGAACGTGAGTTTCAACCAAAAGTAAAAGAATAGCTTGCAAAACAAGAAGCTTAAAAGGAAGAAGAGAAGGAACAACTTAAAGCCTCAATTAGACAAGAATTGATGCAGGAGTTTCAAACAGTGTTGGCACAGAACCATCAACAGTCATTAGTACATGATGAGGTGACCAAAAGATAAGTGCATGTTTATTTCTGTTATTTTCTTAACTTGCCTAATGATTGACAAGCAATATTACTGTTTTAAATCATAAACTTTCCATCATGTACACTAGTAACAGTTCCATATTTTGGATTATAGTCATAGTCTGAGAATTACTTAAAACTATTGGTTATGTGGTGGTTGTGTGACTGAAGAAATATAATTGGATGTGATTGACAATAGATAAATGGCTACTAATCTCTTATCTGCCCTTTTTGTTTAAATGCATAGAGTACCCCTACAACCAACAATACAACAGAAGATGAAGCAGGGGGCACTGAGGTTAACGTTGATGCAACACCAGTGCAGAGTCAAGAAACAGCAAATCAGGTATCGACATATTTCATCATGATGGTTTTGTGCATTGAATTATAGCTAACATTGTTCCAAGAAATTATAATCCAGATTGAGCCAAGAAGCATTGTCACAATAGAAAAAGGAAATGTGCCACCTAATTGCAATGCTAAATCTTCCGACATTTCAAAGAGTCTGTTCACTGACAAGAGTTCGAAAAGTGGAGCACACAAATACATTAGTACACAACAGCTGCTATCTGTTGCTAAAACGCGAAAAAAAGAAACAATAGGTAAGAACTGGAATTGTGCTTTCATAATGCCATTACCATTTTCTAGTGTCAATTCAAAGTTTGCTTCAGATTCATTCCTGTACAAGCTGTAACTCTCTCATTACACTTGAAACCATGCTTCTCCCTTCAACAGCAGGACATTCAAGCTACGACAGGGCAATAATAAGACCCAAGATTGCACTAGATGGTTTTGGGAATACAAGAAGGCATTCAATCTTCAGGTGAAGCAAAGTTAAAGATCATGAATGGTAGGAGTGATCATGATTTTACATGTGTATGAATAATATATAGGTTTTGTAGAATTTTAGAATTGGGAGTGATGGATGAAAGGACATGTTCTTACTTTCATATGTTGAATATTCTGTTGCATCATTTGTATCATGAATGCTAGGAGTGAATGATGGATTGATGTCATTAATAATATATGTATATGTATTTGCATCAATTTTTTTTTTGAAAATTCCGTTGCATTAAAGAATCAAGATCATTGCAATAACCATAGAATCAACGTTTCTAATTCGGTGTGAATTCAGTATTGCAATGACCATTGCGCATATTGCCATAATGATTAACTGATGCTACATGTGGCTATTAAAATGGTACACACCACATTGTGGTATCCTTTCAGAAAAGAGCAATGACTCTTATTGTGTTGCGATATCCTTTAAGACAATAGCAACATCTCATGATCTTGTTGCGATATCCTCTAAGCAAATAGCAATGACTCGAATGGTGTTGTGCTACCCTTTAAGCGTATATTAATGATGCTTATTTAGTTGCGATAGTCTTTAGGCATATAGCGACGACATAAATTGCGTTGCGATTGGCTTTTAGCATATAGCAACGCCTGCATATTCATTGTGATATGTCCTAAGCATATTGCAACGGCATAGGTGTTTTCACAACGACCATATATCGTGGCAATATAGGATATTGCTACAAACCTCTAGCATTGTAATAGTGCTTGCTTGCAACTAGCCTAAGTTGTTGCAATAATCATTATAGCAACAACGCCTGTCATTGCAAATACCACAAATGCAATGCCCCTGATCGTTGCTTCTGCAACCCATTACAACACCACACTGCGTTGCACTACGCCACATTTATGGCAACGCCACACAATTGTGATGCAATACCGTATAGCATCGGAGGTACTTGCAACGCCACCAAAGTGTTGCGATTGCTGCATCAACTAAAATTCCCTTATTGCAACGATTTTGAGGTGTTGCTTTAGACACAAAACCTTGTAGTGAGTTCTTCTGAACACATGCGGATCTACTTGGGGCTTCATCTTCCAGCACACATGCGGATCTACTTGCGGCTTCATCTTCTAGCACTTCCTCAAGTCGTTGGACTCCGGTTATCATGGGTTCTTGACATGCACAACTCTTCTCTACTCCAAGGTCAAGATCGATTGTTCTTTGTTGTTCGGAAGGAGAGGATGCACAACACCTGGACCTAGGACATCAATGAGAGAGATGTTGAGGTGGTGAAATTTACTCTGCATTCATTCGTTGGTGACATTTGGCAGCCTATTCCCTGGGAGACAGCTCCAGAGCTCTAGAATAATATCATCATGTTTGGACCTAGCAAGTGCATTGTTGTAAAAGAGCATGCCATTTGTGGCTTGCCTAACCTGAAGGGGAATCAAATTTAGTTCATAAGAATGGATTGGCATGATGAAGAGGAGCAATACTGGCTCTACCAGTAGGGAATAAGAAATGTGGCAAGCATCAACAATCATCCTACGATCTGCATTACGCAGGTTCCTAGGAACTGATTTGGTCATGAGGAACATGGTTGTTGCCTAGCTATGAGTAGATTAGATATTTCATTTTGTAACACCTGTAATGCATTTGTATATATACTACCAATATCTATATTATTAGTGTTCCTCAAGTATACAGCGTATCTAAATTCTGAATGGTAAATATGCTAGAATCAAATTGAAAGTAGATTAAACCAAAGCGGTATAATCAGATGGCATATCATAGCCATTCATCACTACAAAATTCACAGCAGCAACAAGCAACAAACATCACAGCAGCAACAAGTTTCATAAGATGGTATGTTATAATCATTCATCACTACAAAGTTCATAGTAGCAATAATAACCAAACATCACAGCAGCAACAAGTTTCATAAGCTGGCATGTTATAGCCATTCATACTAATTTTGCCTAATGAGTGACATTATGCCTTTAATTGTTGCTGATTGAGTTTCCTTCTATTTTTGGCCTCCAGCATCGATTGCTTAACCCTCTTCACCACATTGGTGGCCTGTTCCAGGTGTCCCTTCACCTTCTGTAGCTCAACGGCAGTCTCTTCAAGCTCCATGCTAGCCTTTGTGTATTCTTCCTTCCACTTCCTTGCATCGTAATTGCTGTAAGGGTTTTTCATTTTCTTCAGCAATGCATTATTTCTCATTTTCTTCCTCATGTTCATTAGGGAATTGGTCGCCTCCCCAAAGTATCGCTTCATCAAGCGCAGCTCATAGGTTGTGTCATTGGCCTCCTTCTTAGCAATTCTCCATGCTTCTTCCCACGACCTTGCTTCCTCTTCAGCTTTTTCCTTCCTCTTCATCAGCTTCACCAAAATACCTTTAGTCCTAGCATCCCATTTAGGATCAACCCACCTAAATGACGCACATTTTATCCCTTGATTCTGCAGACACCGATTACGTTCCTACAATTCGCCATTTACAACACCAACATCAAAATTAGAAGCAAGGTTTATTAGAATTGAAATAAGTTATTGTTTACCTTGCAGCAGCATGCATATCGGCGCCCAGGGTTGTAAAATGTCCAATTATACCTCACATATAAAGACAACCTGTGCTTGCACTTGTTTTCAGGATCCACAACGATAACATCATGATCAGGCGATGGCGAGCTGTAGGTGTTAGTAACTCCAAGCATATCAAGGTGCTTCGGTTCTTGTTTTCTGAACTTAACATGATTGCTTTTGATACCTTTATCAGGATTGTTGCATCTCTGAAATTAAATAGATAAAGTTAACCCGTTAGCCCATATACTCAAAATGCGTAATTGTAAATGAAAAAAGGACATTACACAATTCTTACAGCTAGGTGTTCATCCCACCATTCGTTGGAGCAGTCAACAGTTTGCTTTGCCTCATTCCATCCAAGACCAATGGCAGAATTCTTCAACTCCATAAACCATGTATATTCCTTTTTCATATTGTCCAACTTATTCTTCAATTGTTTCTTTGTTTGCTTTAGCCTAGTTTTTTCTTCATACTTAGTTACCAGATTTTTCCGAGCAGTCCTAGTGAACAATCCCAAGGGTCTATTCCCAGCTTCTATCTCTCCTTTGCATATGTCAATGAAATGCCTCACATTGGCATCACACCAATCTACCTTGTCAGCCATCTTTTTAGGAGAGTTAAGAAAACAGTGATGTGTCAGCATATAGTAGAACTAACACAAGCAAGTTATTCACGCTAGCCAAATTATTTCAACCGTGATGAACTCTAGCATTTCACCCTTGCTAGTCAGTTAACCCTTCGAGCAGCATTTGGGCTAGAAGAAATGAGGGGCTGCTATGACTGGACTATTGCTAAAAAGTTAAAAGGTAAACTAAATTCAGAAAAAGCAGAACAAAAAGATCAGGGGCTGATTTGACTGGACTACCTTTATGGCTAAAGATGTACTGTCATGTGAAGGG
Organism: Setaria italica; assembly: GCF_000263155.2. Classification (NCBI taxonomy): domain Eukaryota; kingdom Viridiplantae; phylum Streptophyta; class Magnoliopsida; order Poales; family Poaceae; genus Setaria; species Setaria italica. The sequence goes on from NC_028451.1 coordinate 14,430,188, forward strand.
GCTTTTCTAGCAAGGTAGTTTGTGCTACACCTTTTAAAGAGCATCAATTCAACTGTATTGATAGGATAAACATGTAGCTGTTATGAAAAAAGAATTAGGGATCACTTTTTTCTTCTAACAACTTAAGTGAAAAACCATACGATCCACTGCATTTTTGCTTTTTTTAATCCATGTGGGAAAAAACCCATCATACATGCATTTCAACCTTTTTCACAATTCATGCTTTTGCAAACTATAGGAAATAATCCATTGCAAGGAGGATCTAGAAGCAGTTGGTTATTTTTCTTGTCAGCTAGTGATCAAGTCATTATCAGACTCGCAAAAAAAACAAGTCAGTATCATGCTTCTGGTCTATAATCCCCACTATTTTCCTCATTATTACTAGCCCCAGAAAACGGAGCAGATTTGTATGCTTGGTTGATGGTTCCACACAGACCATACATTCAAAGTTCCAACTTAGATACCCAGACTTGTTCCTCTAAATGAATCAATGGAAACATAGATGCAGGTGGAACCAGTAAGCAATATATTAACCTTGTTTTATGTTGTGCACAATAACACAGAAAAGCTACTTCCACAGATGGATGATAAAATGCTTGCTATCATGTCTAGAAGGGGAGGCGAAGTTACCTTAGTACCAGATCTGGAAGGGGAGGTTGGCGCCGTGCAAATCGGGAGGTGGACGACGGGCTCTAGGGGAGGACGCGGAGGAGTGTCACCGCCAGCTTCAGGGCACCGCTGCCGCCGGCTTTAGGGCGCAGCCACCATCTTCAAGAGAGGTGAACGAGGGGCGCCGTCGGCGGCAGCTTCAGGTCGCAGCCGCCGTCTTCAAGGGAGGTGAATGAGGGGCGCCACCGTGGGCTCGCTGGGAGGATGACAAGGTTCGTGGATGCTCGATTTGGTGGGTGGAGCGCCGCCGTCAGCTTAAGGGGAGGCAGATGGGCAGCGCCACCGCCAAAGGGCACGCCGGACCACCGCCAAAGGGCACGCCGAACCACCGCCGGAGGTCGCGGCGAAACCCTAGCACAGCAGGCGTCAGGTAGGAATGAGAGGAGGCGCGAGTGGGGAGCGAGAGCGATAGAGGCATCAGTGGGAAAGAAAAACGAAGGGGTACGCCCATAAGCGGTGGCATTGCAGATAATTTTTATGAAATGTCCACCCTCACAGTCGGAAACAGCACGCCGAGGGTGGTTGTGGAGAATGAACTACAAAAAAGTTGCTTTTGTGGAAGTAGCGGTTTGGAAGCTCACCCCTTTGGTTTAGCTTTTGAGTTTTTTTGAAAGCAAAAGCACCTTCACAGCTTAACCAAAGGGACCCTTATTACAACCTAAATATATAAAATGTGTCCTTTCGAAAAAACATACATAGTTCATGTCTCAGTAGCAGTGCTGTCTCAGCACATTCAAGAGGTCAAAGGTTCGAGCCTTGCTATCGACACTATTTTCTTTTTATTTCCTTTCCTTTTTTCATATTAGACTAACATAACTTACCAAAACTTCTGTCACCAACTCACCTGAAACTTACATGTGGGACCTGGTTGTTGTAAAGACTTCCCATTCGATCGGTAACAGGTTTGACCCACAGGAGGAGCACGTTTTCCTTTTTATTTTACCGCCCTATTTATCATCTTAAACTCCCATGTGGGATCCTGGTTGGTTTATGATATTTTCGCAGTCCTTATATCGTCACAAAACCACCATTTAACATCGAGTGATGATTTCTTTTTGGCTATAGTGGCACATTTTATGACGTTCCGTAACTTTGTCACTAAATTTGATCGGATGTCAAACTTTATGACGTTTTCATCTAGAAACATCATAGATTTATGATGAGAACAAATGTGTCATAAAATTTTCATCATAGATCAACACAATTCTTGTAGTGATTCCTTCACCCGATAAGGAGTGTCTCGAAAGAACCGTAAATATTACTTTATGTTTGTTTTGTTCTAAATAATGATATAAGGTAATATTGTATCATTATATGCAATTGACCTACATCTCTCATTTACATGGTGACCATGTGAAGGATCCTGTGGTGCTCAAGCTTCAAAATCACCAGAAAAAAGAAGTGTAAAACCTATATATTTTGTGATGTATTATTGCATATGAATACTTGATCATTACAAGCAACACTATATCAATAATTTAAAGGTTTCCATATATCTCGCTGCACAGGTAAACTGATCAGAATAACAAAGTCATATATCTCTTACCTTTTCTGGGGACTTCCTGTAAGATTTTCAGAGTTAGTAAAAAATCAGCAAAGTTGCAAAATTTTGCTCAGAAGGCTCACTATTGTCACAACGGTAAAAATTAATAGCCAGGCATAAATCACGAACAACATTGTCCATGTGTAGACACATGAATGAGAGAGTTGATTGGTCATGAGGGATCACCTCAAAGCCCCGACGAGCATGAGGGCGGGAATCGATGGCGAAGTTGGCCATGGCAACCGGCGGAGACGACGAGGACAACTGGTGTTTTTTGGGTTGCCTCGGAGGAGACGAAGAGGCGGAGCAATGGTTGGTCGGTGGCGATTGAGCATTTATTTCTTTCTCCCTAGAAACCTCCGGATGTTGGCTATGTGGGCCTTCAGGTTGCTTGGGCCGGTATATGTATGGCGCCAGTTTCCTGTTTAGGCACGATTGCATTGTTTGGCCATAACAGAAACAAGATTTGCAGCGTATATCACACCAACCGCTTTTGGCAAGGTGCTCGAGGGAAAGGCATCTAGCATAGGAAAGAAGGGAAGGATCGTTACAATCATGCTTAGGATTTGAATTTTGAACATTCAAACTTTCCCCCATGTGAGAACGTGGCATGGAACAAAGATGATCAAACATAGATTTCCGGCCAGCCTGAATCCCATTGCCAGCAACACCACCACTGCCAGTGGCACGTAGTGCATTCCCATCAGAGGCAAAATTGACTCTGGAGAATACCGATGGCCTCCACACGGGCTGGTGGGTTGAATCTTGTGGCTCAGGAGTGGGTGATCTGGCCACTTGAGCATAGCTCTTCCTGGGATGAGTATGAGACGGAATAGACCCCTGAAACTTGTTACGCTTGGATTTCTTAATACCAACATAAGTCCACTCATCATCACATTGCTGCAGCCAGAGAGCATGTTCTCGGGCAGAGTTCGGGCCTCCATTGCTCCAAAGCACAGAAAATGGCAAATAGATTGCACTTGAAGAACTGCAACTTCTAGACTAGGAAACCAACCGATTTTGATAAAACCGAGAAACGTTACATGGAGCCCAAAAGGAACAACACATTAAAATCTTTAGCAATACCTCCAAGGCATGATTGGAGAATGAGGGAGACATAATCAACATTGAGACGAAGGGCTGAGCGACCAAAGGAAGCGACAAGGAAAAACTCAGAAGAGGACGTTTGTGGGTGGAAACTTATCGTGGAGGCGAAGCGATCATGGACAATTCGCTGGATCTCAAGGCCTATGGAGAAATCTAGGTCGGAGAGGCCACCCATGGCTAGATCGCCCTAGGGAGTGCCATGCAGAGGAGAGAGCGCCATCCTTGTTTTCTCAACCTAGCTAAACTCAACGTTGCCTCCTTTTCTTTCTCTGACGCATGTGCACTTGGAGATGCGTATGTTAGATTCAATAGACCCTTGGAGAGGGAAAGTTTCATGGATAAGATCTTTCAGTTAACTCCAGAGTATCAATTGCATTTTATCAAGCATGATGAAGTTATGAATGCTAGACTCCATGACCTAGATAGAGAGGCTTGGGTTATGCTTATGGGTTATCCTCTGGATGCTAAGAATAACACTGCGTTCGCCAAAGCAGTTGCGGGTTTTGGTTTGCTTAGGTATTGGCACGACACCAACTACAGAGCAATAATTGTGGTTAGAGTTTTCCTGCATGATGATGCTAAAATCCCGCATGATGTCACGGTCTCTGTTGGCTTGCCTTCGTGTGTGCGCTCTTGGACTTGCCCTATTTTCGCTCTGAAGAAGAAAAACGTGACAATGTTGGCTGATGAGGATCCGGTGCCTGAATATGGTCCCATGCACCCCTTGCCTGCTGCTGCTCTGTGTTGGATGGGTCCAAACCCTGCGAATCCATCTTCAATTATGCAAGATCTGCCTGCCAATGATCCCAATCCAGCGGCACCACATGAGGATGCTATGTCTTGTGCAGATGGTGTAGCTGATGATGTAGCAGCAGATTCTATCACCCCTGGTCCAAGTGCAGTTCAGATGGATATCAATGGGGTCTTGCCTGAGGTTGTTGTTGTCCCTCCAAAGCTTGTCAATAAGGTGATTAATCCTCCCCGCCTATCTTTCCCAATTCCTCATTCTCTGACTTGGCATATCTTTAGATCTATTTCTCTGCTAGACATTGATCTTGACACATTAATTCCATCCTATATTGTTGACCATGACATTCTTTTCTATTTGGCTTCTCTTCCTGTTCCTCAGCCAACTAGGGTGATTACTGGCCCTGCTCTCCCGCCCAATGGCCTGCCTTTGGTGCCTTATACTAATGACGAAGATGATGATGAAGTCAGGGAGATTGATGGCCCCAAATCTGGCACCCCAAGCAAGCGTCGTGCACGCAAGCTCAAGGAGCCCATGGAGGATGTGGTCCTTAGAAGGATCAAGAGGCTCAATGCCGACGTAGGTGGGTTCCGCAATGAGAAGAGTGCCTTGGAAGCTACTGATTATCCTACTCCCATCGAAGTTGTCCCTCCAATGTACTCAGGCACTGCTGATATTGGAGCTTCTCCTTCTCCGGTGCCTCATCTGCCCATCGACACCATCCAGAGCATGGCTACTGGCTTCCTCCAGATGCAGCCTAATGCTATAGGTGTTGTTGCCCTCCTCGAGTTGGACAATGATGATGATATGTAATAGGGCTAGCGAGGCTGACTGCCTCTTTCTTTTGTGGATCTTTACTAAACTTATCAAGAGATGTGTTCTCCTCTCCATAGCTTTGCTTTTCATTCCTTGGCTTGGTGTGGACCACAACTCTTATCTTTAGTTTATCATGTTGAACTATCCTGCTTGGTGCTTCTGTCTCTTTTCTACGCCTTTCTGTGATGTTGGTTGATGGTGAGTCTCCGAACTAGATTAAGAGATCTTGTGCTTTTCCTGTGTTTGTTCTATGGATAATAGCAGAGCTATGAAGTTTTTGGTTTGGAATGTGAGAGGGATTAACTCCCAAGCCAAGTGGGATGCTTTAAGAGATAAAATTTTAGAAAGTGTTGCTTCCATTGTTTGCTTACAGGAAGCAAAAAGGGAGTCCTGTGATCCCTCTTATCTGAAAAAGTTTTATCCTCGTAATCTAAACCTCTTTGAGTTTCAACCATGTGTTGGTGCCTCAGGTGGCCTTATTACTATCTGGAATTCACATATCTATTCTAGTACTCAAGTGATGGCCAATCCATTCTGAATCACTATTAAGTTTGTGAATTGTTTGACTGGGAACTCCTTCCATCTCTCAAACATTTATGGCCCTGCGGCTTCTGTGGATAAAGTAGCTTTCATTGTTTTGGTTATACGACCTAGATGTCACAGATTATGAGGAGTGGATCTTAGCAGATGATTTCAACTTCATCAGATCTCCAGCCAATAGAAACAAGCCTGGGGTAACATCAATGATATGATGACTTTCAATGACCTTATTTAGCATCTAGACCTGGTTGATATTGATTTCCATGGCAGGAATTCACCTAGGGTAATATGCAACATGACCCTTTACTAGAGAAATTAGACTGGATTTTCACGTCAACTTCATGGACAAATTCATACCCCTCCACTTCAGTTAAGGCTTTGGGTAGGCATGTCTCAGACCACATTCCCTATGTGATAATAATTGGGACATCCATTCCAAAATCAAACCAATTTAGGTTTGGAAACTACTGGATTGATTGTGATGGTTTTCTCCCTGCAGTGGAGTAACATTGGCATCCCACACCTTACTTTGCTAATGCTGCCCAAACCCTATCCGGTAAATTCAAGCAAGTAAGAGCAGGTCTCAAGAGATGGAGCAAGGAGATTTCCAAACTTGGAAGACTTATCCATAACAACAATTATGTGCTAGCCTTGCTGGATGGGCTAGAGGATCAGAGACCTCTTAGTATGGCAGAAAGAAATTTCAGACTTCTTGTTAAAGAACATTTGAGCAAGCTTCTAGAGGCCAAGAGAATTTTTTGGAAGCAGAGAAACACAAATAGATGGGTTATTTTTGGTGATGAGAACACAAAGTTGTTCCAAGCTATGGCTACATACTCATACAGAAAGAAATATATTTCTGAGTTGGTTATGCCCGATGGGACCATCCTGTCTGACCATGAACAAAAAGTAGGTGCACTATGGGCCTCATATAAATAAAGGTTAGGTGTATCTGAATTCACTGATATTGACTATGACCTTCCCAGCCTTCTTCAGCAAGTCCTGCTTCCAGACTTGGATGCACCTTTTACACCTAGGGTCCGTTTGTTTCGATGGAATTAAATTCCATCCTAATAATCATAATTTAGACACAAATTAATTAACCTAATATAATTGTATGTGGAATATAGTTGTATATTATAGTTGGTGATATGGGAGAGATACTTGTATGCTGCACTTCTACTATAGAGAAGCGAGTCTAAGAGCGTGCTATAAGAATTGAATTCCATCTAATAACCATAATTTATAGAATCAATTTCCATCTCCCACCCCATGAATTTAAGATAGGCTTATATCTAAACTTTGGAAAGTTGTGGAATGCCACATTCCAACATAAATTAGCCTACTCCATTAAATAGATTCCAATTCCTTGGACCCAAACGGGGCCCTAAGGAAATTGCTGCTATCCTAAGAGATGTACCAGCTGACCATGCTCTAGGACGAGATGGCTTCGATGGGGTATTTATAAAGAAGTGTTGGCCAATTATCAGGAATGACTTCATCAGACTCTGCAATGGTTTTGCTAGAGGAGACTTGGACATTACCGGTATTAATGGATCCCTCATCACACTGATCCCTAAAAAGGATAACTCACAATCAGTCAATGACTATAGGCCAATATCTTTGCTCAACTACTCTCTAAAATTTCTTACCAAATTGCTTGCTAGCAGGCTGCAGCAAGTTGCTAAGAACAACTTTGCTTTGTTTTTTGGTTGATCAGTACTCCATCCGTCCCAAAACAAATAAGTCATTCTAGGATTCAAATTTTTTCCCAAAACACAAGTTATTATACTTTATTTGCTATGTGCCTTATTTGGTATGCGCATGTGCATGCGGCTGTCAATTAGTACCAAATATAACTAATAAATAGGGGCAAACAAAGTTATTTTACCTTCTTATTAATCTATCCTAAAATTCCTAGAATGACTTATTTTTTGGACGGAGGGAGTAGGTTCATGTGGTCATCATTTAGTATGTTATACGTTGTGTAATTGTAGCACACTAATGTTTAGCACCCAATATGGGACAGTTTGATCACAGCAAGTAGACAACATTTCTATACTCAGTGCTGAATTACATATTATATAGTTTCTGAAATTTTGCGCATTGTTTCTTATCTACAAATGTAGTAGGCAACATGAATGTTGACACTAAACATTCGAAGAACCAGTTCTCGATTTACAGGATCCAGGAAATCATTCCTAGTTTGGATGAAACACAGATGAAACATATAAGTGAGGCTGGGTTTGGGCCCCTCATTTCTCTTTCTGAGTTTTCTGTCGCGGTAAAGCTTGTGAGATGGATAATGAAACATGTTGACCCACATTGCCTAGTGAATTCAGATTCCATAACAGGGTCATCATGTTCCATCGTGACCTTGTCCGGAAGATTCTTGGCCTAGATGATGGGAATATGACCTTGAAGCAAACTGGTGATGTTGCTGATGTATCCAAAATGCACGAAGTGTACAAGGAGGGTAAGAGGGCCAAGATCAAGAAATGTATCCAGGTGCTCAAAGCTAGTAATCATAAGGATTGTTTCATGAGAACGCACTAGTAGAGAATTGGCTTTCGATCCGCCCACTTTTGTCCCGGTTTAAAGTTGGCCCGGGACAAAAGGGGGTGCGCCACGGTAGGCAAAATTGGAGGGGAGATTTACTCCCAGTTGGTAATTGCAACCGGGACTAAAGGCCCCCCTTTAGTCCCGGTTGCAACGGCTAGCTGGGGGGCGTCGGTGGCGGGACCCTTTTATCCCGGTTGGAGGATCCAACCGGGATAAAAGGTGTTAGCTTGTGCTTAATTCTTTTTCATGTTGGCATGCATGATGCATCTGGTTATCTGGTAGTATTACAAAGGGATCGGAAAGTCCATAGGTTCGCCTGTGGCTCATCTACTGCCGGGCTGTTGCCTGGAACGACATGCTCATCATAATCTGCCACGTGCGTCATCATGATGGAGAGAGTTATCTCCGGC
>NC_028451.1:14438682-14439896 GCF_000263155.2 Setaria italica
CGATGGAGTTTCAAACCCTTCTCAACACTCGTGTTGGCCGAGTTGAACTCCCACGAAAATGAGGGAAAAAAACTTCGCGCAGCACCTTCCTTGCTTGCTTCGGCACCACTGAGAGTCGATGAAGCTCAGCTCTCTCTGTCAATGTGCTGGACTGGCTTCCGCTGGAGGAGGAAGAAAGTCCTCTGTCTTGGCTGTATATAATGGAGATGAGTTTTTATCCCGGTTAGATACTCCAACCGGGACTAAACTTCCAACCGGGACAAAAGGTGTTCCTTTTTGTCTCGGTTGGAGTTTTTAACCGGGATAAAAACTCATCCCCATTATATACAGCCAAGACAGAGGACTTTCTTCCTCCTCCAGCCCAAGCCAGTCCAGCACATTGACAGAGAGAGCTGAGCTTCATCTACTCTCCAGTGGTGCCGAAGCAAGCAAGGAAGGTGCTGCCCGAAGTTTTTTCCCTCATTTTCGTGGGAATTTCACTCGGCCAACACAAGTGTTGCGAAGGTTTGCTACTTCATCCTCGTGTTATGCTTTGATTTATGCTTTGGAGATGGAAAGATTATTTGCTACAATGTGATGATGAAGTAGAAAAATGGAGAGGTATTTTGAGCTAGAATGTAAGGGAGATTGATGTGTCATATATAGTATGCATTATTGCAGTGGTTTAAAAATGATGCTACCTTGTCTAGACGGTTTATCTTATCAAATTCAATATGGTTTTTTAAATCCATACTTGTTGAACTTGCATACCGTGTTCATTTCTGCTACGATGTTCTCCGCCGAGTAGCAACGTATGTCAAGAAGGAGGTTCGATTCTACGAGAAAGAGTGGATACGGACATCGTGACCGTGTCCCCTTTTCCGTAGCATCTAACCTCTTTCATGACGAAGTGCGGTGCCGCCCAGCTGAGGATATCCTCGCGAAATGAACACGGTCTTCAAGTTCAACAACTTCTGTAGTGGTAAGGAAAAAATTTTTGTACATAGATGACTTCTGCTACTTGTTGAACTTGCATACCGTGTTCAATAAGGTTTTTCAAATCCATACTTGTTGAACTTGCATACCGTGTTCATATCGGCGAGAATGTTCTCCGCCGAGCAGCAACGTATGTCAAGAAGGAGGTTCGATTCTACGAGAAAGAGTGGATATGGACATCGTGACCGTGTCCCCTTTTCCGTAGCATCTAACCTCTTTCATGACGAAGTGCGGTGCCG
>NC_028451.1:14439996-14455569 GCF_000263155.2 Setaria italica
ATTGAGGACATCCTCGCGAGATGATCACGGTCTTCAAGTTGAACAACTTATGCAGTGTTAAGATAATAATTTTTGTACATAGATGGCTTCTGCTACTGGAGGAAGTGGCGATGGTGGGGGCGATGGTGGTTCCTATTATGGCAAGGTTCCAATCATAGTTGGCCGTCAGCATAAGCCGAAGAAAAAGAGCGCGCTGGAAAAAGCAATGCTTCGATATTTGCACCAACGTCATGAAGAAGTTGTTGCCGCGGGTCAGGAACCTCCTTTTGGTGGTCGTTATGCTCCAGCCTCAGTCCCGGGTGTTTCACGTCCACTTAGTACTACCGTTTCAGGTGGCACAAATAAACCTAAGGATGAGATTGGGTCAGCGGAACCTTCATCTTCACCGTCCAAGGATGCTTAAAGTCCTCCTTGATAATAACCAGTGGATGGCTTGTTGTATTGTATCATGTTGTTTGGGACTTTAATTTAAATATGTGTATTTGGATCTTCATGTTGTTGTATTGTACCATGTTGTTTGGATCTTTAATCGATTTTCACGCGTAATCTATTGTCAAGTGTAATACATTTTCATGCGTAATACGATGCAGATGGACCGGCAATGGATGTATAATGCAGACAAGCGGAGCAAGGTGTTTATTGATGGCTTGCATTTTTTTTTCGAAGTGGTCAAAGCGAACAAGCCAGAGAATGGATTCGTATGTTGTCCATGCTTCTAATGCAATAACAAGAAGGAGTATTCAAAGGATTCTTGGGGGACTATTCACAGCCACTTGTTTAAATACGGTTTGATGCCTAACTACTTGGTTTGGACCAAGCACGGTGAACTAGGGATCGTAATGGAAGATGGCGAGGAGGAGGAGGAAGATGACACCATTCCGGACTGGATTGCAGGCCAAGCTTTTGCAGGTACTACAATGGGCGAGGCTGATGAAGATGAGTTTGCAGAAAATGGCCCTACTGATGACCTTGGTCAGGTGATACGAGATGCATACAGAGATTGCGAAACTGAGAAGGAAGCAGCAAAGTTGCAGCGCATGATAGATGATCACCAAAAATTGTTGTACCCAGGTTGCCAGCAGGGCCATAAAAAACTAGGTACGACACTAGAATTTGTGCAATGGAAGGCAAAAAATGGTGTGTCCGATAAGGCATTTCAGGGGATGTTGAACATTGTCAAGAAGATTCTCCCCGAGAATAATGAATTACCGTCCACAACATATGAAGCTAAATAGATTATTTGCCCTCTCGGATTGGATGTTCAGAAGATACACGCATGCCCTAATGACTGTATCCTCTATCGTGGTGATGAATACGAGAAATTGGATGCTTGTCCCGTCTGCGAAGCCCTGCGGTATAAGATCAGGCGAGATGATCCTGGTGATGTCGAAGGGCAGTCTCCCAAGAAGAGAGTTCCCGCGAAGGTGATGTGGTATTTCCCTATAATACCACGCTTGAAGCGCTTGTTCAGGAACAAGGCGAATGCTAAGTTGATGCGATGGCACAAAGAAGACCGTAAGGAAGATGAGATGCTGAGACACCCCTCAGATGGGGCACAGTGGAGATCAATTGATAGAACATTCCCAGACTTTGAAAGTGAAGCAAGGAACATAAGGTTTGGTTTAAGCACTGATGGATTCAATCCATTCGGTGAGTTGAGTAGTGGCCATAGTACTTGGCCTGTGACCCTTTGTATGTTCAACCTTCCTCCTTGGCTGTGCATGAAGCGGAAGTTCATTATGATGCCGGCGCTTATCCAAGGCCCAAAACAACCCGGCAACGACATTGACGTGTACCTAAGGCCGTTGGTTCATGACCTTTTACAGCTCTGGAAGGAAGAAGGTGTACGTGTGTGGGATGAGGATAGACAAGAGATCTTTAATCTACGAGCACTGTTGTTCGTAACCATCAACGATTGGCCTGCATTGAGTAACCTTTCAGGATAGACAAATAAGGGATATCGGGCATGCACCCACTGTTTAGACGACACAGACAGCATGTACTTGAAGCACTGTAAGAAGGTCGTCTATATGGGTCATCGTCGATTTCTCCCTGCTCACCACCAGCTGAGAAAGAGCGGGATGCATTTTCAAAGGGGCGCCAGACCATCGTAAAAAACCTGCACACCGTAATGGAAAGCGTGTGTTCGAGATGATGAAGGATGTAAATGTAGTCTTCGGAAAGGGGCTTGGTAGCCAACCTGTTCCGAACGAGGATAACGGACATGCACCCATGTGGAAGAAAAAGTCAATATTTTGGGAGCTACCTTATTGGGAAATCCTAGAGGTTCGCAACACAATAGACGTGATGCACCTGACGAAGAATCTTTGCGTGAACGTGCTAGGCTTCATGGGTGTTTATGGAACCTCAAAAGATACATTGGAAGCACGACAGGACCTGAAAGCCATGGGGCAACGAGATGACCTACATCCGGAAAAGAGAGATAATGGACAGCACTACTTACGTCCTGCCAGTTACACTCTCAGCAAGGAAGAGAAGGATAGCATGTTTGAATGCTTGAATAGTATGAAGGTCCCGTCTGGGTACTCCTCGAATATAAAGGGAATAATAAATATGAAACAAAAGAAGTTTACAAATCTCAAGGCTCATGACTGCCACATGTTGATGACTCAGTTGCTTCCGGTTGCACTGAGGGGTGTTCTACCAGAAAATGTCCAGTTGCCGCTCATAAAGCTATGCGCGTTTCTCAATGCGATTTCGCAGAAGGCAATCGATCCATCCAAGCTATCAAAGCTACAGAACGATGTGGTGCAATGTCTTGTCAGTTTTGAGTTGTTATTTCCACCATCCTTCTTCAATATTATGACGCACTTACTGGTTCACCTAGTAAAAGAGATTGGTATTCTCGGACCTGTATACCTGCACAATATGTGGCCTTTCGAGAGGTTCATGGCAGTCCTAAAAAACTATGTTCTTAATCGTGCCCGTCCAGAAGGAAGCATCGCCAAGGGATATGGAACAGAGGAGGTGATCGAGTTTTGTATTGATTTTATTGATTCAATTGACTCGATTGGGGTTCCAACTTCACACCACGAGGGGAGGCTCCGAGGAATGGGCACCCTTGGAAGGAAATCAAGTTTGAGCAATGATACTGATTTGTTCGACAAGGCACACTACACTGTTCTACAACAGTCATCCTTTGTGTCTCCGTATATCGAGCAGCACAGGCAGATGGTAGCTTCCAAAAACCCGACCAAATCCGATGCTTGGCTTACCCGTCATCACATGGAAACTTTTCCCTCCTGGTTGCGCCAACAACTTATGGGTAACTCTGAGATTCACCCACAGCTTGCTTGGTTAGCCAGGGGACCTGCTACCACAATCGTCAAATTCCAAGGCTATGAGATAAATGGTTACACATTTTACACGAGAGCCCAGGACCAGAAAAGCACGAACCAGAATAGTGGTGTCCGCATAGATGCCATGGACAGAAATAATAGCAAGGAGTCGTATTATGGTTTCATACAGGAGATATGGGAACTCGAATACGGACCGCTGTACATACCTCTATTTCTTTGCAATTGGGTGAAGCTAACTGCCGTCACCAAAGATCAGTACGGAATGACAATAGTAGATCTGAGCAAGACTGGATACAGTGATGACCCATTCGTACTTGCCAATGATGTGCATCAGGTGTTCTATGTGAAGGACATGTGCAGCAAACCCAAGAGGAATCCAGAAGAGACATGGGAGCCAAAGTGCCACATAGTTCTTTCAGGTAAAAGAAAAATCGTGGGAGTCGAGGATAAAACAGACCAATCAGATGATTATGATCAGTTTGATGGCATGCCTCCATTCGCCGTTGAAGTTGATCCAAGCATCCTGCTATCCAAAGAAGAGGCTCCGTACTTACGCTGCGATCATGATCAAGGAACTTTCGTGAAGAAGAAATTTTACAACGTTGTATTGTAATGCGTTAAATGTACATGACCTTTGTGTATTAATTGATACAATTTGTAATTTACCCTATGTATGATTTCATGTGTTATTAAATTTGTTAGGTGAAGATTTTTTAGATAAACATGAACATTGTTAACCACATACTAACATGGATTTTTCTACGAATTGAAATAATTTAATTGAATAATTTCTTGATCACAGCAATGCAGTAAAATAAATATTTTACAGGCTAAATGAACTGGTATAGAATTAATGATTAATTCATACTTATTGTCAATTTACTCGTTAATTAAATATATTTTTGCATGTACAAAATCTTTGAAGGTTTTTTTTTTCATCCTGAAATGCAGTGAAAAGATAAAATAAAATCCATTTCCAAAAAACAGGCGGGAGAAGAAAAATAGGAAAAAAGACCTTTTGTCTCGGGTGTTAACAGCAACCGGGACAAAAGGCCCCCCTTTTATCCCGGTTGCAAACGGCAACCGGGATAAAAGGGTACGTTTCGTCTCCCGCCCGAACGTACCCTTTTATCCCGGTTGCCAACTGCAACCGGGATAAAAGGGTACGCTCCCAGCCCCACCTGGCGGGGGCACCCTTTTGTCCCGGGTGCCATTACGAACCGGGATAAAAGGGGGGGGGGTTAAAAGGCACTGTACTCCCTTCTACCCCCCGCCAGTTACACACTTAGCCAAATTTTCGCCAAGTCCCGCGCGTTCTCCGCCGTCGCCGCCCGTCCGCCTCTCTCGCCGGCTGCCGCCGTCGTCGTCCCCCATTGCGCCGTCGACGTCCCCCATTGCGCCGTCGTCGTCCTCCGGCCGGCCCGCCTCGATCCCCTCCTCGTCCGTCGACGCGCCCGGCCCCCGGCCACCTCGTCGCCTCCGGCCACCGGCTCCATCCTCGTCACCCCTCGTCGCCGTCTCGTCGCCGTCCTGCCTACGCCGCCGTCGTCGTCGTCGCCTCGGCCGCCGTCGTCCTCGTCGCCTCGGCAGCTGCCGTCCTCGCCGCACCGGCCGCCGCTGTCCCGCCGCCCAGCCGCCGCCGTCCCGCCGCCCCGGCCGCCGCCCCGCGCGCGAGAGGTCCGCTGCCGCGCCGGCCGGCAGCGCCGGGAGGGTTTTTTTTTTAAGTTAGAAAATTAAGTTATATTTTTACGATAGATTTTTAATTTTGAGTGTTAAGCTAGAAAATTAAGTTATATTTGTACCGTAGATTTTTTAGTTAGTTTGTTATGTTAGATTTTTAAGTTAGAAAATGAAGTTAGAAATTCGTAGGATGCACCGCCGTCCCCTCCACCATCCCGCCACCGTGATCGCCGCCGTCCCGCCGCCTGTCACAATCTAGTAGGCACCGCCCGTGGTTCCGGTGAACCGTCCCTGCGTCCGCCGTACCGCCGCCCTGACCGCCGCCGTTACAACCTAGTAGGCACTGCCCGTGGTTCCGGTGAACCGTCCCCGCCTCCGCCGAACCGCCGCCCTAACCGCCGCCGTCCCGCCTCCGCCGCCCTGATCGCCGCCATCACAACCTAGGCACCGCACGTGGATATTGTTAGAAATTCGTAGAAATTCGTCAAAATTCGTAGAAATTCGTAGAAATTCGTAGAAATTCGTAGAAATTCGTAGAAATTTGTAGAAATTCATAGACATTCGTAGAAATTCGTCAAAATTCGTAGAAATTCGTAGAAATTCATAGAAATTCGTAGAAATTCGTCAAACTTCGTAGAAATTTGTATAAATATTCCGGACTTTGTACGATTCATGTTAGTTTATGATTTCATTATATACATGTATGATTCCGGACTTTGTAGGACTTTGTAGAAATTTGTAGTAAGACGATTTCTATGACTGTCATGTATGATTCCATGTATGTTTCCATCAATAGTTGAAATGGCAGACGATGAGACCGCAAGGTATATCATGGAGCAGATAATCGCTGGTGATGGTAGTGGCGACAACGTTCCACTATCATACACGGATGAAGAGGGCACCCAGGCGGACATGTTCCTCAACATGTCCGCCGATGGGAATGAAGAGCAACAGCCGCAGCAACAACTTGCCGTGGCGGAAGGTTCCGGCGAGGTATATACAACCATTCTTGTATTGTTTCACGCCGCCGTTACTACTACGTACTAATTAACGAATCTTGAACTGTTAGCCCTCCGGATCGACACAAGGGCAGAAGACCCGAGGTCGCACAAAGGTGATGGAAGGGAGACTTGTCATCACGGAAGTTACAGAAGAGGGCAGGTCGGTTGCTCCCGAGAAAGTAGCAAAGAAGTTCGTGAGTCAAATCGGGGCAATCGTCCGGGACAACGTGCCTATCAGCATCAGAGAATGGAAGGGCAGAAGCACTAATCCGTACGCCCTTCCAGAGACAGAAAAGAATATGCTGTGGGAAGACGTGAAGAGACATTTCACATTCCCCGAAGGATATAGTGAGAAGGATGTCAAAGCGTGGACGCTTAAGAAGATGGCTACTCAATTCTAGACATTCAAGAAGATGCTGGATACCCACTACATCAAGAAGGGCAACACTCCAGACTTCAACGCGTGGCCAAAGTTGAGGGACCACTGGGATGCATTTGTTGAATATAAGAGGAGTGAAGAAGGTGTGAAAAAGATCACGACCAACACAGCAAATGCTAGTCAGAAGGGCTACCACCATCATTTGGGGCGAGGTGGGTATGGCTCAGCAATTCCCAAGTGGAGGAAGATGGAACAAGATCTGATCGAACGGGGAATCGTACCTGCAACTATTGAATGGCCCGAACGATCAAAAAATTGGTACTACGCTCATGGAGGCTCCCTAAGCCAAGAGGATGGGACGTTGATTTTTAATGACACAATACGTGAGAAGGCCGAACATCTCATGAAGAACATTGAAGATTCTAAGGCTGGGAGGTTGAAGGTGGACCGAGAAAATGATGAGCTCACATTGGCCCTCGATAATCCAGAGCACCCAGGACGTTGTCGAGGGTTCGGGTGGTTCCGTGGAAGTTCGCTTTCCGAGGCGACAGCGCCTCGTACAGAAGCCGGAAGCGAAGAAAGGAATAGATCGAGGAGAGCTGGCGGCAGATGCTAGAACAAAGAATGATGGATGAAATCAATCGGCGGGTGGCCCACGCAGTTGCGGAGTTGGCCCAATCTGGAGCAATGCCGAATCCTAACACCGCCAGCCCTTCTCAACGCCTCTTGAGCAGTTGTGCTTCTACAGGGGTTCCCGATGCGCAGACGCCCAGGTTACCCGTGGAGGAGCAACGGTTCCCCGTGGATGCCATCACGCAACGGACCTCATGTGAGCTGCATGCACCGGTCGGCAACCTCACTATTAAGGTATACTTATACATAATATTTATGCAATCTTGTCAATTGATCCACGCCTCGAGATCGGAGTTCAACTTGTTTACTTCTGCTATATGTACAGGTAGCGTACGGGAGTGCATTAGCAACCCTGGCAGGGCAGAGCAGTCATGGCATGGACATTCCAACAGGCTACGCTAGCGTCTGCGTAGAGCAAATAGTTGATCCCCAATATGAAGGTCTAGAGCTCGACTTCCCGGGAGGCGACGGGGAAAAGACATTGGCAGATGCGCTTCATGGGATCATTCTATGGAAGAAACGCTACATCATTATTCCCGGCACGGAGCCATCTCCTCAGACCTCAAGACCGCTCCCCGTAGATCCCCAGCAGCGACCTTCTCCTCATACCTCGAGACCAGCATCTCCTGCTCCAGGACCGTCCCTTCCATCTATATCAAGATCTCCATCTCCACCACATCCTGGTGCTGGGAGCGACGATGACAATAACAACACCCCTCCCTGATCACCGTCGCCGGCACCAAGAGCGGCCCCCTTGAAGGAACCTGCACCACCACTAAAGAAGTCACAAGCACCGCCTCCCAAGCAAAGACAGAGAAAGAAGAAAACAAAGGAGCCTAAAGTGACTCGTAAGGAACGCTTTGAGGCAATGTCTCATGCAGAACAGTGGGCAGAAATCCAACGAGAGGCCAGTGAGTGGTTCAAGAAACAAGCTGAAGAAAAAAAGGCAAGGGAAATGGAGCCACCGCCAGTAAGTCGGCGAGATTTAAACTTTTTTATCAGGATGGAAGAAGGAGCCAAGAAAAGGATACCACTCTTGTCAAACTATGAACGGGCTCTAGTAAAGGCTGATGAAAAGGATAAAAGGAAAGGAAAGTCATCTTCCAGCGGTCCAGTCCCCGACCTCAGCCATTTATCAAAAAAAGATGTTCAACGGGTAAAAGCAATGCCCTTGGATCAACAAGCAAATGTATTGAAGTTCATGGAAGAAACAGGTCTGGGACTTGATGAATGCATAGGGCAAGTTGAGACGCCAACTGCACCGCCCCCTGAGCCGAAGTGGCCTTATGAGCTAGGCAAACCTCTAGTAAAGCCTTCATTGGTACGGAAGCTATCAACAAAGATGTACGAATTCCATCAATGGTACATGATGGCATCCGCCGACTCGAGGGAGATGATCGGCATGAAGGTAAAACCGATAGATTTTCACGGTGAAGGGGAGAAAGTGATATGGCTAGACTTCAAGGATATATACGAAGTGTACCATCATGATGCCCTGGACGTCTCTCTGATCAGCGCTTGGATTCTGTAAGTGTCCGTTTATCTCTACATGTAAATTTTGGCGTGCGTCACCGTACTAACTTCATCTTCCATTTCATGTAGGATGCTAATTCAGACATGCCGCCGAGATGCGTACCAACATATAGGCTTCATGGATCCATCTGTAGTTAACCAACAACAGATACAATTAGCGCCGGAAAAAACCTTTGCGGAAATATACAATTTCCTACACAAAAAAACATTCAAGGATTTCATACTACTTCCATACAACTTCAAGTAAGTGTGTGTATACCGTCTACTTTCGATGTCTTTTTCCTTATCTCTACATGTTAGTTAGCTCTAATATGCATGAACATTTTACGCACGCAGCTTCCACTGGATCCTTATTATAATTGAGCCTGAAAGAAGCCACCTCACTGTCTTTGATTCGTTAAGGAAAGATCCGGTGGACTACCAAGAATTGCAAGACATGCTAGGCTTGTAATAATTCTGGACCTTTATCTCTATGCAAAAATTTATTTCCTAAATTTTATCCCTGTTACACTATATCATTCATTATTCTAATCCGCAGCGCATGGAAACAATTCATAAGGACACACAAAGGTCCATTCAAAGAAAAACTTACATGGAACACAGACTTCCCGGTACGTATGCAGTCTGCACATTTATTACATTGTATAACACGAATATTTCATAACTTATTTTTTTCCGCACTGAAGTGCTTAAGATAGGAACCCGGGAATAATCTATGTGGCTACTACATCTGTGAGCACATGCACAGTTTTATGGGACCCAAGGGACCGAAGATGACGCCGCACAACTTTAAAGTACGTAAAATAAAACTATTGCTAGTTAATTATTTTCTAGCTCCTTATATGTATTTGTTCATGTAACATTCACAAATTTCCAAATTATAGATGTTAAATATTCAACAAGGACTCTTGAAGGAAGAAAGAGTAGTGGCAATATGTGAAGGTCTCATTGGATTCATAATGGACGAGGTGGTAAATCCAAAAGGAGAATTTTATTACGATGGACGATAATTAGACACT
Organism: Setaria italica; assembly: GCF_000263155.2. NCBI lineage: Eukaryota > Viridiplantae > Streptophyta > Magnoliopsida > Poales > Poaceae > Setaria > Setaria italica. The sequence goes on from NC_028451.1 coordinate 14,449,562, forward strand.
CCGATCAGCAACACCACGACGGGAAGATTGTAGGAAGATACTTTGATTTATTTGTATATATAATACGCGCTAATTATGATCGATTTGTACTAAGCTAGTTGAATTGTGTATATGAATTGTGTATAAGGATTGTGTATATATATAGTAATTGTATAATTACAAATCCCATTCGTTTAAATACTAGTTGATTTCGTTATAAAAAAATCTCAACTACTAAAGGTTAACAAATTAAAAGGGCCGCGGTACTACGTATACGTGATGCATGCATGAAAAATTCAGGCGTCACGGCAGTGCCATGCAAGCGCCATTTAGTCCCGGTTGGAATCCAGCCGGGACTAAAGGGGTCCCCTTTAGTCCCAGTTGGTGTCACCAACCGGGACTAAAGGGGACCTTTACTCCCGGTTAAAAGACCCGGGACTAAAGACCCCCCCCCCTTTTATCCCGGTTGGTTTATCCCGGATGGATTTTCGAAAGATATGCACCCTACCAACCAGGACTAAAGGCCAATTCTCTACCAGTGCGTTCACTCTATTAGCATTAGGTACTATCAACTGTCAAGGAACAGGTAACTATGTCACCCTGAAGTATTTGTATAGCTTAGGCGACATAGCTAAGCTAAAGGAATATGACTTAGCTGGCCATATGATAGAGGTGTTGATTTTCAAGATTTAGAAATACCAAAGGCGCGCATTCTCCCGAGAGGCTTGAGCATGATTACCAAATTGGATTATGTCTCTCCATTCTAGCGGTATGTTAATTACTACTATTTTATACCTAGTTTCTCTGAAGTATTTTGTTTTCCTCAGCCCGTACATTCTTTGTACTGATTTCTTTCCTTTTTTTCAGATTGCTCGCATGGACCATCTTAACATACCAATTGATTGAGGAAGTCACATAACCAATTATAACCCCATATTTGCAATGTTACAAATGAGGATTTTGAGTTTGTTATGGACGTTGACAGGAACAAATTGTCATTGGGCAATGCATACGGGAAACTCATCATATGTCCTTTTTTTCCTTCCGTTTTCTGTTGTTCCCTCTTACGTTTTGCATTGAATAAACACTCATCGTTTTTCATTCACATTCTTAGTTCGGCAATTTTTGGCAGACCTTATGCTACTGAGGAAGTGTCTGTTGTCCCTGTCACAAATGAGCCGATTGCCCAAGAGGAAGTGCCCGTTGTAAGCTCTACCCCCCTTAGATGATTGGTTGCACTAACCAGGATAAACTAGCTAAGGGATATGGGTATCCCACAGGTCCCTACCGACCAGGATACTGGCCGGACCTGACAAGTGGGCCCACCCAACCAGAGCATGCGGGCCAAGGACACGAAGATACTTGGAGTATATGCCAAGGAGGCCGGGCGATTCAAATCAGCCCGGATATTGCGGGATACGTATTGTAATCCGATTCAGATCACCTTCCGTGTAATAACCGAGTATATTAGATTCAAACCGACTTGTAACCCTAGGTCGTCAGCCTATATAAGGCGGCTAAGAGCGCCTCCTGAGGGCAACCAGTCCAATCCCAATCCTCAAGAAATACAAGCCACCACGCATATAGGACGTAGGGTATTACTCTTTTTAGGCCCAAACCTGTCTAGAACCCTCATGTCCCTTGTGTTCTCGCGATCACCTTCAAGTTCTTTCTTTCGCAATCGCTTCCACCTACAAATCAACCACTTGGGTAACCCCCTAGTGGACTGGCAGGCAACTAAATCCGACACTAGCCAATCATTAAATCAGGTAAAGTATTGCTAATGTTGCACTTTGATTTTAAGATTGTTGCACTATATAATTTTGAATGTTGCACTACTATGCTAATCTATAACTTCGTCCGTCAATTATTTTTTAACAAATGTGGCAGCATGCATATTGCAATGTTGCACTATACAGTTTCCCATTGTCGCACTATACATTTTCCAAATGTTGAAGTATCACCTTATTTTATTAATTGTACATGACCATATATTTTCCATGTTGATTTTAAGCCTTCCCATGTTGTGATGCATGCCTTTCCATGTTGCAGCAATTTGGCTAATTCTATCCATTTGTTTATACTGCCAATACAACAGATCCCTCCTGAGTATCAACAGATTGTTACAGATCTTGCTGAATTTGTAGCTGTAAATATGAAGGATAAAATCATGGCTTCATGGACAAATGGTTGTTTTGATATAATGAGAAGGATAGGATCCCTAAATCAGCAAAAGGAAGACCCTTCTGGCATATCTTTCTAGCATATTCCTTCAAATCCATGCGCCAATGGAGACGCTATAGCCAATGCACAGTGCCAAGACTAGCGAGCCGCTGATACTGTGATTGAAATTTGCAGTGTAGCTAAAGATAACGTGGCTTGCTAGCAGACAGGTAGCAATGTGTTTTTGCCTTGCTGCAAAAGCAACCACAAGGATCCTGTGCGACCTCCAATCCAAGATCATGCCTTAAATCCACTCCCCTATCCTCCTCCTTTGAAGACAAGTGAGTACCATAGCTCCAACAACGACATCCTTTCATTTCATTCATTCAAAGCTGATGACCAAGAATATGCCGATATCTCCTGGGAAAGTGTTGCAAAAATTGATGTGAATGGGACCTCAAGTCACTGGAACTCTTCTAGCCCCTTAGTTAGTGAATCATTTTTCTTTGCAAAGTTTTTTTTCCTTCAATCATGTTACTTCTTTGTTAATTATTCGTTGCATGATCCTACCTCTCAACAAATGCTTTCTAGTTTCACTTTTCATTTTTAATGGGGCTACTATCAAAAATGAAACCATTCAGATAAACATTGGTTCAAGTACCATGAGACGAAGAACAAGAGGAAAAGGGTTGCAGTCAACCTGAACCAAGGCAAGAATCCCAAGAAGATCAAGCTTGATCAAGATACTAAGATGGCATACACAAAATATGTGAGCAAAAGGATATGAAGAAAAGGTCCAAAGAGTGAGCTGACAAAAAATGTGTCATAAATACCTTCTTTTTTTAAAAAAAGTTCAAAGTATTATTTTGTATGTTGTACTAGTGATATTTTATTGTTGCAATAGTGATTAAAAATGTTGTTTCAATAAGTTGGTCAATACATCATGTCCGACATCACATCCCAGATGTTTCAGTACACTTTTTTACAATGTTGTAGTTTCATCTTATTTTGTAAAAAAGAATACTAGAACCAAGAAGGCGACAAAAAGGATGAAACTGCAATATTGTAAAAAGGTAAACTGAAACATCTTGGATATGATGTAGAACATGATGTACGGATCAACTTATTTATGCAACATTTTTTGAATCACTACTGCAAGATAAAAATATCACTAGTACAACATATAGAATTATAAACTTTTGGACTTTTCTAAAAAAGAAGGTGCTCACAGCTCATTTTTATCAGCTGGCTCTTTGGACGTTTTCTTAAATATCATTTTGCTTACATATTTTGTGTACTCCACCTTAGTATCTTCATCAAGTTTGATCCGCTTGGCCACTTGCCTTTGTTCTGATTGACTGCCGCCCTCTTTCTCTTGTTCTTCTTCTGATGGGTACTTGAGCCGATGTTTCTCTTTTCATTGTTGATAGTAGCCCCGGTAAAAACAGAAACTGAAATTACAAAAACATTTGTTCAGAGATAGGATGATGCAACAAATAATTAACAAAGATGTATTGTGATTGAAAAAAAATTGACAAAAAAACGAATCACCAGCTGAGGGGCTAGGAGAGTTCGGGTGATTGGAGGTCCCATTAACATCAATTTTTTCAACATTTGCCCCACAGAATTCAGCATATTCCGGGTTGTTAGCTTTGAACAGATTAAATGAAGGGATGTCGTTGTTGGAGTTTTGGTTCTCTTTTGTCTTGAGAGGAGGAGGGTAGGGGAGTGGCTTTAAGGCATGATCTAGGACTGGAGGTGACACAGGATCCTTGTCACTGATTTTGCAGCAATGCAAAACCACATTGTTGCCTGTCCGCTGGCTAGCCACATTATCTTTAGCTACACTGCAAATTTCAAACACCTTATCAGCAGGCTCGCTAGTCTTACCGCTGCTGGATGCATTGCCCGTAACGTCTCCATTGGTGGAGGGATTTAAAGCATCTTGCAGGAAATATATGCTAGAAGGGTCTTCCTTTTGTTTATTTAGGGTTCCTATCTACCTCATCATCTGACAACTATGATTTGTCCACAAAGCAATGATTTTATCCTTCATATTTCTGGCTACAGATCCAGCAAGATCTTTAACACCCTTCTCCATGAGATTGTTAGATAGAAGCCTGTATTGGAACATGGACAACTGGGTATTGCAACTATGAAAGCTATGTACTTGTGACATGGAACCTATAAACACATGGAGAAGAAAATATATGGTCATGTACTAATAATGAATATAACTGTTAATACAACATTGGAAACAAATGTGCTGCAACATGGAAAGGCTTGCATGGAAACATGGGAAGGATTAAAATCGACAAGGAAAATATATGGTCATGTTCAGGTAATAAAATATGGTGCTACTGCAACATTGGGAAAATGTATAGTGCGACATTGGAATATGTATGCTGCCACATTTGTTAAAAAAATAATTCATGAAAGTTAAACATTAGCATTGTAGTGCAACATTCAAAATTATGCAGTGCAACAATCTTAAAATTAATGTGCAAGATTAGCAATACTTTACCTGATTTAATTAAAGATTGGCTAGTTGATCCTGGTTGGTGCACGGATACTTCCACTGGGCTAATAGGCTCATTTGTGATAGGGGCAATGGGCACTTCCTCAGTAGCATAAGGTGTTTGGTAGAAATTGCGGAACTAAGAATGTGAATGAAAAATTGTGAGTTTTTATTCAATGCAAAAAGGTAAGAGGGGACTCAAGGAAAAAAGGAAGGAAAAAAGGACATACCAGGAGTTACGGCCACTTGCATTGCCCAATGCCAATTTGTTCCTGTCAACCTCCATAACAAACTCAAAATCCTTATTGTAGCATTGCAAATATAGGAGAGGTTATAATTGATTATGTGACTTCCTCCATCAGCTGTATGTTAAGATGGTCCTTGTAAGCAATCTGCACAGAAGAAGGAAAGAAATCAGTGCAAAGAATATATGGGCTGAGAAACCCCAAATTTTTTGGAGAACTAAGTATAAAAAGCAGTGATTAACATACTGCTAGAATGGGGAGACATGATCCAATTTGGTAATCATGCTCAAGCCTCTCAGGAGAAAGCCTTTTGTATTTCTTAACCTTGATCATCAACACCTCTATCCTGTGGCCAGCCAAGTCATATTCCTTCAGCTCTGAGATGTCACCTAAGCTATAGAAATACTTATGGTTCCCTATTCATAGGATAGAAGACTCAGAGCCCAGCCTCGCTGATCCATTGTTTCTGTGTAGCATCTAAACAGGAATGATTTCGTGGATCCTGTAAACTGAGGACCAGTTCTTCAAATATTCAGTACATTCCTGTTGCCTACCCTCTCTGCAGATAAGAAACAATGCATAAAATTTCAGAAACTATATGATAGGCACTTCGGCACTAAGTATAGATATGTTGTCTACTTGCTGTGATAAAATTGTGTCCTCTTGGGTGCTAACCATTAGCGTGCTATAATACACAACCTATAAACATACTATATGATGACCGCATGAACCTTCTGATCAACCTAAAATAAAGCAAAGTACATACAGGAAAAGTTTGCTGATAAAAAAATCCATAAACGAAATTGCAATCACTGGTAGAGAAGTGACTTTCGATCCACCCCCTTTTATCCCGGTTTAAAAGTGGCCCGGGACAAAAGGGGGTGCGCCGGGGGGCGGGAATTTGGAGAGGAGCATTAGTCCCGGTTGGTAATTGCAACCGGGACTAAAGGCCCCCCTTTAGTCCCGGTTGCAACAGCTAGGGGGGGGTGTCGGTGGCGGGACCCTTTTATCCCGGTTGGAGGATCCAACCGGGATAAAAGGGACACCCTTTTATCCCGGTTGGAGCCGGGATAAAAGGGTTTATCCTCCAACCGGGACTAACT
>NC_028451.1:14455785-14457927 GCF_000263155.2 Setaria italica
TTCACTCGGCCAACACAAGTAATGCGAAGATTTGCTACTTCATCCTCGTGTTATGCTTTGATTTATGCTTTGGAGATGGAAAGATTATTTGCTACAATGTGATGATGAAGTAGAAAAATGGAGAGGTATTTTGAGCTAGAATGTGAGGGAGATTGATGTGTCATATATAGTATGCATTATTTCAGTGGTTTAAAAATGATGCTACCTTGTCTAGACGGTTTATCTTATCAAATTCAATATGGTTTTTTAAATCCATACTTGTTGAACTTGCATACCGTGTTCGCCTCGGCGAGGATGTTCTCCGCCGAGCAGCAACGTATGTCAAGAAGGAGGTTCGATTCTACGAGAAAGAGTGGATACGGACATCGTGACCGTGTCCCCTTTTCCGTAGCATCTAACCTTTTTCATGACGAAGTGCGGTGCCGCCCAGCTGAGGACATCCTCGCGAGATGAACACGGTCTTTAAGTTCAACAACTTCTGTAGTGGTAAGGAAAGAATTTTTGTACATAGATGACTTCTGCTACTTGTTGAACTTGCATACCGTGTTCATCTCGCCGAGGATGTTCTCCGCCGAGCAGCAACGTATGTCAAGAAGGAGGTTCGATTCTATGAGAAAGAGTGGATACGGACATCGTGACCGTGTCCCCTTTTCCGTAGCATCTAACCTCTTTAATGACGAAGTGCGGTGCCACCCAGTTGAGGACATCCTCGCGAGATGATCACGGTCTTCAAGTTGTACCATGTTGTTTGGATCTTTAATCGATTTTCACGCGTAATCCATTGTCAAGTGTAATCCATTTTCGTGCGTAATACGATGCAGATGGACCGGCATTGGATGTATAATGCAGACAGGCGGAGCAAGGTGTTTATTGATGGCTTGCATTATTTTCTCGAAGTGGCAAAAGCGAACAAGCCAGAGAATGGGTTCGTATGTTGTCCATGCTTCCAATGCAATAACAGGAAGGAGTATTCAAAGGATTCCTGGGGGACTATTCACAGCCACTTGTTTAAATACGGTTTCATGCCTAACTATTTGGTTTGGACCAAGCACGGTGAACTAGGGGTTGTAATGGAAGATGGCGAGGAGGAGGAGGAAGATGACACCATTCCGGACTGGGTTGCAGGCCAAGCTTTTGCAGGTACTACAATGGGCGAGGCTGATGAAGATGAGTTTGCGGAAAATGACCCTACATCCCTCTATTTCTTTGCAATTGGGTGAAGCTAACTGCCGTCACCAAAGATCAGTACGGAATGACAATAGTAGATCTGAGCAAGACTGGATACAGTGATGACCCATTCGTACTTGCCAATGATGTGCATCAGGTGTTCTATGTGAAGGACATGTGCAGCAAACCCAAGAGGAATCCAGAAGAGACATGGGAGCCAAAGTGCCACATAGTTCTTCCAGGTAAAAGAAAAATTGTGGGAGTCGAGGATAGAACAGACCAATCAGATGATTATGATCAGTTTGATGGCATGCCTCCATTCGACGTTGAAGTTGATCCAAGCATCCTGCTGTCCAAAGAAGAGGCTCCGTACTTACGCCGCGATCATGATCAAGGAACTTTCGTGAAGAAGAAATTTTACAACGTTGTATTGTAATGCGTTAAATGTACATGACCTTTGTGTATTAATTGATACAATTTGTAATTTACCCTATGTATGATTTCATGTGTTATTAAATTTGTTAGGTGAAGATTTTTTAGATATACATGAACATTGTTAACCACATACTAACATGGATTTTTCTGCGCATTCAAATAATTTAATTGAATAATTTATTGATCACAGCAATGCAGTAAAATAAATATTTTACAGGCTACATGAGTTGGTATAGAAATAATGATTACTTCATACTTATTGTCAATTTACTCGTTAATTAAATATATTTTTGCATGTACAAAATCTGAGAAGGTTTTGTTTTTCATCCTGGAATGCAGTGAAAAGGTTAAATAAAATCCATTTCCAAAAAACAGGCGGGAGAAGAAAAATAGGAAAAAGGACCTTTTGTCCCGGGTGCTAACAGCAACCGGGACAAAAGGCCCCCCTTTTATCCCGGTTGGTGACGGGACCCGGGACAAAAGGCCCTTTTGTCCCGGGTGCCGTTACGAACCGGGATAAAAGGGGGGGGGGGTTAAAAG
>NC_028451.1:14458075-14460769 GCF_000263155.2 Setaria italica
AAAGGGGGGGGCCTTTTGTCCCGGTTGGTGACGGGACCCGGGACAAAAGGCCCTTTTGTCCCGGGTGCCATTACGAACCGGGATAAAAGGGGGGGGGGGTTAAAAGGACTGTACTCCCTTCTACCCCCCGCCAGTTCCACACTTAGCGAAATTTTCGCAAGTCCCGCGCTCTCCGCCCGTCGCCGCCCGTCCGCCTCCCTCGCCGGCCGCCGCCGTCGTCGTCCCACATTGCGCCGTCGAAGTCCAGCATTGCGCCGTCGTCGTCGCCCGTCCGCCTCCCTCGCCCGTCGCCGCCCGTCCGCCTCCCTCTCCGCCCGTCGCCGCCCGTCCGCCTCCCTCGCCGGCTGCATCGCCCCTCGTCGCCGGCTCCATCCTCGTCGCCCCTCGTCGCCCCTCGCCGGCCGCCGTCGTCATCTTCGCCTCGGCCGCCGTCGTCCCGCCGTCGTCGTCTTCGTCCTCGTCGCCGCCCCAGCCGCCGCTGTCCCGCACGCCGCCCGGCCGCCACCGTCCCGCCGTCACGCCGCCCCGGCCGCCGCCGTCAGGCCGCCCCGGCCGCCGCCGTCCCGCCGCTCCGGCCGCCGCCCCGCGCGCGAGAGGTCTGCCGCGCCGGCCGGTGCGCCGGGAGAGCTGGCCGTTTTCTTTTAATTTTTAATTTTGTTTTTTTAGATGGAATTGTAATTTTGTTAAGTTAGATTTTTAGATTTCTAATTTTGTTAAGTTAGATTTTTAGATTTCTAGTTAGTTTGTTAAGTTAGATTTGTAGTTAGGTTGTTAACTACCGTCCCGCCGTCGTGATCGCCGCCGTCCCGCCGAGTAGCCGACGTGATCGCCGCCGTCCTGCCGCCCATCACAACGTAGTAGCTTAGGCACCGCCCGTGGTTCCGGTGAACCGCCTCCGCCGCCCTGACCGCCGCCGTCCCGCCTCCGCCGCCCTGACCGCCGCCGTCCCGCCTTCGCCGCCCTTATCGCCGTCGTAGAAATTCGTAGGAATTCGTCAAAATTCGTAGAAATTCGTAGAAATTCGTAGAAATTCGTAGAAATTCGTAGAAATTCGTAGAAATTCGTATAAATTCGTATAAATTCGTAGAAATTCGTAGAAATTCGTAGAAATTCGTAGAAATTCGTATAAATTCATAGAAATTCATAGAAATTCATAGAAATTCATAGAAATTCATAGAAATTCATAGAAATTCATAGAAATTTGTATAAATTCATAGAAATTTGTATAAAGATTCCGGACTTTGTACGATTCATGTTATTTTATGATTTCATTATATACATGTATGATTCCGAACTGTGATTATATACAAATTTGTATTAAGACGATTTGTATGACTGTCATGTATGATTCCATGTATGTTTGCAGCAATAGTTGAAATGGCAGACGATGAGACCGCAAGGTATATCATGGAGCAGATAATCGCTGGTGATGGTAGTGGCGACAACGTTCCACTATCATACACGGATGAAGAGGGCACCCAGGCGGACATGTTCCTCAACATGTCTGCCGATGTGAATGAAGAGCAACAGCCGCAGCAACAACTTGCCGTGGCGGAAGGTTCCGGCGAGGTATATACAACCATTCTTGTATTGTTTCACGCCACCGCTACTAGTACGTACTAATTAACGAATCTTAAACTGTTAGCCCTCCGGATCGACACAAGGGCAGAAGACCCGAGGTCGTACAAAGGTGATGGAAGGGAGGCTTGTCATCACCGAAGTTACAGATGAGGGCAGGCCGGTTGCTCCCGAGAAAGTCGCAAAGAAGTATGTTAGTCAAATCGGGGCAATCGTCCGGGACAACGTGCCTATCAGCATCAGAGAATGGAAGGGCAGAAGCGATAATCCGTACGCCCTTCCAGAGACAGAAAAGAATATGCTGTGGGAAGACGTGAAGAGGCATTTCACATTCCCCGAAGATTATAGCGAGAAGGATGTCAAAGCGTGGACACTTAAGAAGATGGCTACTCAATTCCAGACATTCAAGAAGATGCTGGACACCCACTACATCAAGAAGGGCAAAACTCCAGACTTCAACGCGTGGCCCAAGTTGAGGGACCACTGGGATGCATTTGTTGAATACAAGAGGAGTGAAGAAGGTGTGAAAAAGATCACGACCAACGTTGCAAATGCTAGTCAGAAGGGCTACCACCATCATTTGGGGCGAGGTGGGTATGGCTCAGCAATTCCCAAGTGGAGAAAGATGGAACAAGATCTGATCGAACGGGGAATCATACCTGCAACTATTGAATGGCCCGAACGATCAAAGAACTGGTACTACGCTCATGGAGGCTCCCTAAGCCAAGAGGATGGGACGCTGATTTTCAATGACAGAATACGTGAGAAGGCCGAACATCTCATGAAGAACATTGAAGATTCCAAGGCTGGGAGGTTGAGGGTGGACCGAGAAAATGATGAGCTCACATTGGCCCTCGGTAATCCAGAGCACCCAGGACGTTGCCGGGGGTTCGGGGTGGTTCCGTGGAAGTTCGCTTTCCGAGGCGACAGCGCCTCTTACAGAAGCCGGAAGCGAAGAAAGGAACAGATGGAGGAGAACTGGCGGCAGATGCTAGAACAACGAATGATGGATGAAATCAATCGGCGGGTGGCCGACGCAGTTGCGGAGTTGGCGCAATCTGGAGCACTGCCGAATCCTCACACCGCCAGCCCTTCTCAACGCCTCGGGACCAGTTG
>NC_028451.1:14460869-14462201 GCF_000263155.2 Setaria italica
CAATGGTCCGGAAGCTCTCAACAAAGATGTAGGAATTCCATCAATGGTACAGGACGGCATCCCCCAAATCTAGGGAGATGATCGGCATGAAGGTAAAACCTATAGATTTTCTCGGTAAAGGGGAGACAGTGCTGTGGCTAGACTTCAAGGATATATACGAAGTGTACCATCATGATGCCCTGGACGTCTCTCTAATCAGCGCTTGGGAAATCAAACCGGGACTAAAGGGGGTCCTTTACTCCCGGTTAAAATACCCGGGACTAAAGACCCCCCCCCTTTTGTCCCGGTTGGTTTATCCCGGATGGATATCCGAGAGATATGACCCTTACCAACCGGGACTAATGCTCAGTTTTCTACCAGTGAATACAGCGCCTATATCAACCAAAATGCCTACCAAAATCTACACAAGATGTCCCTGGTACAAATCGAACCCATCATGCAAACATGCGTAAGGATTGAACCCTAGAAACGAACGAAATCATAGACAAACCAAGCTTCTCCGTTTGATTCGTGCCCTTCGCCTGAACCACATCGCTTGAGCCACCACCATCTGCTGAAGGAATTTTTGTGGTCTCTGAGGACCTCGCATGGCGAGTGCGGGTGCGTGAGGACACCCTCTTCTCTCCTGAACCGCTCGATGTGTCGCTGCTGCCGCCCTTTTTGCCATCTTGGGCTACCGCATCGGTGTGCAGCAGGAAGAAGCGGGTAGGAGAGGCGATGTGTGCGAAAAATTAAGGATGCGTCGGGTGGAAGGAGACGAGCACCAGTAGAGAATTGGCCCTTAGGGCCTGTTTGGTAGAGCTCCACGCAGCTCCAGATCCTCAAAAACAGCTCTGCTCTAGATTTTTTCAGCCAAACGGTTTTAGATCCAGCAACTCCACCACGGATCTGCTCCACGAAAACGGCGGATCTACCCCCAGATCCATTGATTTGGTGGAGCACCTCAGGGGGTGCTCCACGAAATCAAATTTGGTGGAGTTGGAGGAAATTACCCACCACTGCCACTCATTAGTGGAAAATGACCGGTTCGTTCTATTTCTTCACAGCTTCCTCTCGCGCTACCATGGCTGCGCCTCGCTCGCCGCAGCCCCGCCGCGCCCCACCCGCCGGACCGCCGCCCCGTACCCGCCGGAGCACCGCCCCACCCGCCGGAGCGCCGTCTCACTTGGCTGGCGGCCCACGCGCCCCGCCCGCTCGAGCGCCGTCCCGCCCGCCGCCGCCCCATCCCGCACCCGCCCGCCTGGCCACCAGCGGGGCCGCACCTGCCCGCACGCCGCCTGCCGGAGCGCCGTCCCACCCGCTGGAGCCCCGCCCCACACCCGGCCGCCCGTG
>NC_028451.1:14462457-14496050 GCF_000263155.2 Setaria italica
GGGCCCAAATTGCCAGTGAGATAAAGACAAGAATGGAGCTGTACCAAACGCTTTTTGAGATATTAGATCCATGGTGGAGCAGCTCTATGGTGGAGCTAGCTGGATCTATGGATTTGGAGCTATTTTTTCAGAGCTGGAGCTCTACCAAACAGGCCCTTAGTCCCGGTTGGTAGGGTGCAAAGCTCCCGAAAATTCATCCGGGATAAACCAATCGGGACAAAAGGGGATCCTTTTATCCTGGATCACTCAACCGGGATAAAAGACCCCCTTTTATCCCGGTTGGTCCAACCGGGATAAAACGGGTCACCACGCCAGACGCCGCAAAAAAAAATGAAATCCCATGTTCCCAGGAGGCCCCCCCACAAGTCACGCGATTTTTGACGCGAAATATGCGCGTCACGGTTCATGGGGTTCGAACCCACAACCTCTAGCCTCACGTGTAGCTTCCTTGCCATCCCACCTACACACCACATCTGACTATGTAGGGGATGCTATCCTTTTGTATTAACTCGTGGGGGACCCTTTTATCCCGGTTATAAACACCAACCGGGATAAAAGACCCCCTTTTGTCCCGGTTGGTATTACAAACCGGGATAAAAGACTCTTGACCCTTTTATCCCGGTTGGTGTTACCAACCGGGATAAAAGGGGGTTCTTTTATCCCGGTTGGTATTTCAAACCGGGATAAAAGGCCTCTCAGGGTCTTTTTTTCTCACTAGCCTTTGCAACCCGGATAAAAGGTCCCGGTTGGTGAGCCCCCACCAATGACCGAGCTTTAGTCCCGGTTGGTGAACCTTTTGTCCCGGACCAACTTTAAACCGGAATGAAAGGGGGCGCATCGAAAGCCAATTCTCTACTAGTGGAGATAGGAAAAGGGGGTTTGCCTTTTGTAGCCATAGGATGCGCGAGGGGACATCAATGGTTGATGCGATGTCCAATCTAGGGTTTGGGCGTGGGACGCTCTAACTTGAGCATTACTGAAGATTTATGGGCGATATATATGTGGTTATTAGAGCAACTCCAAGAGATTGCTAATCTTACCCCAATACTTTTTTTAGGAAAAAAGAGAGAAAAAATGAACTCCAACAATCCACCTAAACCTTCCCTAATTTTTTAGCAACGCTAAAAAACAGCCTGCCACCGCGTATATTTTAGCGTTGGCGTTCCTCCCCCAATCCTGATTCCCGCACGCCCGCGCGTCCCTTCCGATGGGCCCAATACGATGACATGGCCTATGTTTGAAATATTGGGGGATATTTATTAGCGATCTGCTGTGCACTGATATATTTTTGGAGGAAATTTTTTTGGGAGAACCCCCAATACATAATTTTGGGGAAGAATTTTTTAGTATACTCTTGGAGTTGCTCTTAGACCCATACATAGCCCAGTGAAAGTGGGCCATTCACATCAGGCCCCTAAAAATTTTGGGGCCCCTAGCAAAGTGGGCATTAAACCTTCAACGTGGATACTGGCTTGGTAATGTGGCTACCACTGGCGGATTTGGTGCTATTAGCCTGCCTCCGTGGCTGGCGAGTTGCAAATACGATCTGTATTCTATTCCTGCTGGTCACCTTATCCCCCCATCTCCCAGCTATAAGGACGCGTGAGCAAGTCGTGGCGTTGCCCAACCCGGCGGCCAGAGGTGGCGACGACGACTTTGGCTGAAGAATAGAGGGAGAGCAACCTGGTCTGTTCTTTTTGGATAGCCTGGTGGGAGGACAAGGCGTCTGATGAGCTGTGAGGCAACAAAATTCATCTTGTGTGGTCGTGGGTAGGATTGACCCAAAGGTGTCCACGGCAGTGGCAAGGAAGAACCGAGATTCATCTTGTCTTTGATTATTCCTTCTTTTGCTCTTTGATTCAGCGATACGATAAGCTATTCCAATAATTCCCTCGATTCCATGCCTAACGCTCTTGATTGCCTAATGTTTTTGATTGATTGAACTGAATAGTCTATTCTGACTCCCTTGATCGATTTTGCTTGGCCTAGTTCCAATGCTATCGGCGTGTGTGAAATTGTTAGTGCTACGATCATTGATTCTTGTTCCTTGTTTAATTTGTGGATGAAGCTTTCATGGTGACGATATGTTGCATTGTAAAATGATATAAAGGAAAAAAAAATTGGAAAAGTTTGGGAGGGCACAAGCCATTGCCACGAGGGCACGGGAGGATCAAGATGAGTGCAATACACTAACGTGCAGGTCCTAGTGTAAAAATGGTAATCCATTCTCAAAATCCTCTTTCTGGAGCTGGAGGAACCCTTCTGACCAAACGCGACCAGACAATTCTAATTCCAATTCCAATCCTCCAGGTGCACTTTGCAGTAGGATTAGAAAATTTTGCACTTGAAGCCATACCAAATAGGCTCTATACGACCCTTTGTCCAAAACTATATTGAGTCAGCTCTGAATCTGGATGGGTGGAAGTCGAAGTCGGCCGTTGGGAATAGAGACGAATCCACAAAAAGCTAGACTGAACAAAAAAATAGAAATATAGTATGATTGAGAAATAATGGTAGGATGCACGTGCGCTGCTGCGGTAAAATACTAATTATGTTATTTTTCTATTTCACAAAATATATTACAAAACACACACACATACACGTATGCACAATCATCCTTATCAATACACGCTAATTTATGTGGTGAGTAGCCTTGGTGAGTGGGAAAATATATGTAGTCAATGTGCACTCTATGATGTAAGTATAAATTCTATTTTCTATTATATCGTATGCTTAATTTATATTTATGTAACATATTCTACGTTGCTGACAATAGCTGAAAGTTTCTGTAAATTAAAAAATAAATTACTGATTTTTTTATGGGAATAATATTTCTAAGGATGGGTCATGCCGTCACTCACCCTTGGAAAACAAATTTGCATGGGCGGGTCATGATATCACCCGTCCCTGCAAATAACTATTTTTAGAGACGGTCATGGCGTTACCCGTACCTAGAAATATATTTACAGGGGTGGGTGATGGCGTGGCCCGCCTTTGGAAATGGCTTTCTAGGGGCGAACATGTTACCCGCTTCTGCAAACAGCTATTTGTAGCTGCGAAAAGCAGGATGCAGGTAACGCACACAGGAGGCAGGTAATGCACCCGTCCCTACAAATATCGTTTCAATGGGTCCTAAAAACCATTTTCTAGGAGTGATGAAACTATAATGATCATTTCTTTTCTTCCTCAAAACATCGAACAACTGATTTCATTATTATGCTTGTCTTTGAATAAGTTGAACCCGAAAAAAAAGATACACGCCCTATGTCGTGCGCTCGGTAACGCGCTAAATGGCATCACATATGCACTTTACTCCACGCATCTCCCAGCGGTCCGGTCTGGAGCCCTCTCACTCTGTTCCGTGCTCCATACTTCCGTGTCAATCAGCACAGATAAGGTGTCAGAGTCCTGCCCAAATAACTCCTACCTGCTCAGACCCAGCGCATCAATTTCAACACGCGCGACGCTGTCCAGATAACCTTCTGAGTCGTCCCACGCGGCACCAAATCCGCCCTCCACGCTATATGTAGGACACGTCCAGGCAAACACGGAAGACACCAAGACCATGTCTAATCCACTCCTGCGGTTGCTCCTTCCTCTCCTGCTTCTCCTGCTTCCCCCTCCCCTCCGGGAGTACTTCTCGGCCAGCCACCGGCCAAAGGATGCCGGCTTCAGCGGCGAGCTCCACCCGGTCGTCCTGGTGCCTGGGCAAAGCTGCAGCGACCTGGAGGCGCGGCTCACCGAGGCGTACAAGCCGTCGGCGCCACGCTGCGGCGCAATGAAGGGGAATGGATGGTTTGGCCTGGTGTCGAGACGCGCGTCCCCAACTTCGGCTCCGCGTGAGGGTTCCACTGTAAAGACCCTCTTCGCCCGTACGTAATCCTGCCAAATCCATCACTCATGCGTCAGGGAAACACTAAAGTTGCCGAGTGTAATTTGTTCGCCGAGTGCATTATTGCGGGCACTCGGCGAAGGCCGTGTTTGCCGAGTGTATCCCTGCCAACACTCGGCAAACATATTACACTCAGTGAAAATACTGTTTGCCGAGTGCAAAAAAAACACTCGGCAAACTCACGGGAAACACTCGGCAAATAAAATACACTCGGCAAACCCTTAAGCACGTGACCAGCACATGCGGCGTCCGTTAGGGGGTGAGCCGGACGTTAGTTGTTTGCTGAGTGTCCCCCGTCGACACTCGGCAAAGATCAAGGTTTGCCGAGTGTTAAATGCGACACTCGGCAAAGATCAATGTTTGCCGAGTGTTTTGATGGGACACTCGGCAAACATGAAGGTTTGCCGAGTGTTTTTTGACACACTCGGCAAAACTAAAATATTTTTTCCCTCCTCCACCCTCCAAACTTTTTATACTCCCCACATATGACATTTGGCACTACATGTTAGAAGGTGGACTATTTATTGACATGTTTGCTATATTTAATGAATTAATTTCATTTAGAGTAATTTGTTGATTTAAGTCAAATTTGAACTGCAGGTGATTGGAATAATAGAATAATATGAGTGAAAAAATCATATTCATGATAGTGAGTCCAAATTGAGGTCTCATCCGGAAAATGAAAAGAAATTTCGAACATTTTGTTAAGGAAACACGATTACGAACGTGTGGCCGAATGATTTTTTAATTCTCAAAAATACAAACGAAGTTTGAAAATTACGAGATTTTCCAAGATGCTATGATTTCATATGCAGAGGCTGTGGTAAAAAAATTGAGAAGGTTTCGCACAAATTTTAACATATGATGCTTAGAATTCGAAGCATCTCCGGAGAGGATCCGTAGAAGTTGGAAGGATCCGGTAAGATTTTGAATCAAATCGATACTTGAATTTGTCATTGAGTTCAAATTTATTTTTATAGGCCATAGAGAACATAGATTGGTTCATGTCAAATTTTGGGAATTTTTTGGATCCGTTTGATAATTTTTATTTATTAATTGCAAGTATATGAATTTAATAGATATAAATTAAATATGAGCTATAAATCCATGAAATAATGGAATAATATTAGTTAAAAAATGAAATACGCAATGTTTAGTGAATTTGACTAGGTTTTTGCAAAGTTTACATACTTTTAATTACTAAAACAGTACTTTGCACATGCAATATAAGTACTGATTTGCCGAGTGTCGCAATGAGGCACTCGGCAAAGAATAGATTTGCCGAGTGTCGCAATGAGACACTCGGCAAAGCTCTCCGTGGGTCAACGTGTCAGCGTCGGTCCAAAATCCGGGGAAAAAAATCCTTTGCCGAGTACCCCTCATCTAGCACTCGGCAAAGGCAAATGCCTTTGCCGAGTGCTAGATCAGGGGCACTCGGCAAAGACTTGACATTAAGCCGGCCCCTAACTCACGCACACATCACACACCCGCACACCCACATGCACACGCACACGCACCGCACGCGCCGCCCGCCCCGCGCCGCTCGCTGGACCCGCGCCGCTCGCGCCGCCCGCCGGAACCCCGCCGGCCCCTACGCTGGCCCCCCGGCCGCCACCCGCCGACCCCCGCGCCACCACCAGCCCGCCCCGCGCCAGCCTCGGCCACCCCGCGCCGCCCCGGTCCCGGCACTAAGGTGAGTTGATTAAACTGAATATTATCTGCAATACCTGAATATTTGAAATATTATCATGCTTGAAATATTGTCATGCATTATGTATCAGTGCTTGTTGTGGAGTCGGCAATCATGCCGTTGTGTTGTTGTAGATGTGATTGTCGGCCATTGAGCCATTTTATTTGATGCAGGTGTAGGAAACCTCCCTGTGCAGGGGAGGTGCTGTCGAAATTTTAACTTGACAGTAGTATGTTCTTTTTTTCAGGAGAGCCTACGCTACCGTCCTCGAGTCGTCACTTTGCAGGATAGCAAGGTGAGGCATCCTACACCTCTCTTTCCGTATGATGTTCGTATATCACGTAACCTAGTTAGGCATCTCCTGTTTGAAAGAGATACGGTTGGAAATATGCAGATCTTTGCATATCTATAACCGTATCTGTTTCGAATTGTCCACGTTTTTTGGACAGCCCGAGGATGTGTAGGTGGGTTTACTATCCATGGTCTATTCCGGTCCGAGATAGAGTTTCGGCAGCACCTCCATGGTGTTCTCCAAATACACAATCTCCTATCAAGGACGTGTATTTGGAGAACAGCGGGGAGGTGCTGCCGAAATGCTCTCTCGGGTCGAAGTAGACCATGGATACTAAACCCACCTACACATCCTCGGGTGGGATTAGGAACGTGTATATGCAATGTGAATTTTGTATTACTCGCTTATATGCTAGAGGATGGAGGATCGTCAGTGGATGTACACAGGTCGCACTAGTCAGAATACGTTGACCAATGAATGGATTGACAAGATGGATGCTTTCTTGGAACGGGCGTTTGCAAGTGTCAAAGGAGCTAGATCTACTTGGTGTCTGTGTAGCAAATGTGGAAACATGCGTCGGCAAACCAAGCTAGACATGGGCAAACATCTGGTGAAGAACGGATTTACGTCAGACTACACCAGATGGATCTACCATGGTGAATCTGATCGTGGTAGAGAGGAGGTCTTGAGACAACGCATCGAGGAATATGATGATGATGCCGGGGTGGGAGACATGTTAAATGACTATCATGAAGCACACTTCGAAGAAGCACGTAGGGAGGAGGAGCCAGAGGCTACCGCAAAGGCTTATTACGAAATGTTGTCTGCGGCACAGCAACCCCTTCACGGCCATACCAAGGTTTCTCAACTAGATGCCATTGCACGCCTAATGGCTATGAAGTCTCAGTTTAGTTTGAGTCGAGACGCGTTTGATATTATGTTGACAGTTTTTGGAAGCCTGCTCCCGGTTGGTCACATATTGCCAAAGAGCATGTATGAGGCACAGAAACTCCTTCGTGCACTTAAGATGCCATACGAGCATATACATGCTTGCCTGAAGGGATGCATCTTATTTAGGAAAGAGTATGCGGAAGCAAAATACTGTGTGAAGTGCGAATCGTCTAGGTTTCTGGAGGTAGACTCTGGTGATGGTCAGAAAAAGCAGCTCGCAATTCCCATGAAGGTTCTACGGTATCTTCCTTTCATACCGAGGATCCAACGGCTTTTCATGACTGAAGAATCCGCGAAACAGATGACATGGCACAAAAACGGACGTCGATATAATCCCGAGAAGCTAGTACACCCATCCGATGCTGAAGCCTGGAAAAGCTTTGATGCGATTTATCCTGCAAAAGCTCTAGAGGCTCGTAACGTACGCGTTGCGTTGGCAACAGATGGGTTCAATCCTTATGGAATGACGGCCACCCCGTACACCTGTTGGCCCATTTTTGTTATCCCCCTGAACCTCCCCCCTGGCGTCCTCTTTCAACGACATAATACATTCTTGTCGTTGATAATTCCAGAGCATCCAGGGAATAATATGAGTGTGTACATGGAGCCTTTGATTGATGATTTGCTTCGTGCTTGGGAGGAAGGGGTATGGACATATGACCGATCTACAAAGACAAACTTCAAGATGCATGTTTGGTACCAGTACTCCCTGCATGACTTGTCAGCATATGGGATTTTCTGCGGATGGTGTGTTCACGGGAAGTTCCCATGCCCAGTGTGTAAAGCATCTTTGAAGTTCATTTGGTTGTCGAAAGGTGGCAAATATTCTTCGTTCGACAAACATCGACAATTCCTCCCTCCTGACCATCCATTCAGACGAGACATCAAGAACTTTACAAAAGATGTCGTAGTTATAGACCCCGCATCACTGATGATGACAGGGGCCGCAGTTCGTGCTCAGTTAGACGCTCTCGAGGTCAATAATGAAGAAGGTGGTTTTTGGGATATGGCGAGCAACATGCTTGGACGCAGAAGTCGTGCTTGTGGAACCCTCCCTATTTTGATGACCTTCTTGTTCCACATAACATTGATGTAATGCACACGGTGTCGGTGTTTTAGACCGGCAACCCGCCTAGGGGGTACCCTAGGTGGTCTTTTATGCGGTAAGGGTCGTCGAGAATCAAGGAATCAATGGTGACGCAAGGAACACGATTTAGACAGGTTCGGGCTGCTAGATCGCGTAATACCCTACCTCCTGTGTGTTGGTTTGTATTGATGTATGTTCTGGTCCTGAAGGATCTGTTTTGAGGGGGGTCCCTGCCCGGCCTTATATACCCGGGAGGGCAGGGTTACAAGTCTGAGTCCTAGTCGGGTACTATTACAGAGTTCTACTCGGAACCAACCCGAGTAGTTTTCCATAAACATACAAGACTAGTCCAAGTAGGATACGCCCATCCTTGTTCTGATCACGTCCGAGTACGTCCCATAGTGGGCCGCTCAAGGCCTACTCGTGGGTTCGGGGAGTAGTCCCGACAAGCCCCCGAGTACTTAATAGTCGTGCGCCATAGTCTTGGGCGCTGCAGGCACTACCCGAGTAGTTTTGCGGACTGAAGTGCCAGAGTACTGTTGCATGGCTGGAAGGTACTCTTTCTTCAGCTTCGAGTTGTCTCCGTCCCGAGTAGATTTTATATGGTAGTGCGATGTCAATCACACTCCATATGGAGTAGCCCCCGAGCCTTAGGTTGAGTCGAAGACTCAGGCTTAGGGTCAAACCATATTTTGCCCATTTTACCCTTGGAGATTTTGAAAAAGAAAAAACTGACCAACGGGTATGGTACCCGTAGCCCCCGAGCACTTAGGCGATTCCTGTCGTTGAAGTGGTCATTAATCCGTTGACTGTAGTAGCCGTTGGGTGTTTATGGCGATTAATACGTGATTTGATCTGTCCGTTGCGCAACTGACGCGTCAAATCCGGAGCCAGCGGAGATAAATCTGGAAGAAGCCCCCTTTGCAGTTGCCATGATGCCGTACGGGCATTAGATCTGTTTCGTCTTCCTCCTCCGTGCTTTCGCTCGCTGTGTTACCTCCGCCAGTGCTGCCGCCTCCGCCACTGCCACTTTTTGGGTTAGATCCGAGTGGAAGCCTCTTCCCTAAGGCGAGGTTGAAACCATCGAATGCGCTCCAAGAAGATGGGCAAGAAACCCGAGAAGATCCAAGGCAAGGCTCTAGCGACGAGCATGGTTAGATCCAAGAAGGGGAAGGAGTTGGTGCTGCCGGCACCGAAGGTGGGGCCAACGAACCAGACTGCTCCGCCGCTGCCTGGGGCAACTTGGCAACACTCAGTGTTTAAGGAAGAGGGAGTCCAAGCGCTAGTCGACGCCAAGCTCCTTCAACCTAAGGAAATCGTGCAGTGGCGTCCCGCATTTCCCAATGCGTGGCAGTTTGAAGAACATCCGGCGGAAACGGTGATGCTTGCTCACTTCATGGAAAGGGGACTGGCCGTGCCTACCTCCGACATTTTCAGAGGTATTCTCGAGTACTATAATCTTCAGCTCATCCACTTGAATCCCAATGGAGTACTGCACATGGCCATCTTTGTTCATCTGTGCGAAGTTTTCCTGGGAGTACCTCCAAGTCTCGAGCTATTCAGAAAATTGTTCCGTTGCAAGCCTCAGCCGAGTGCCCAGCGGACGGAGGTCTTTGGAGGTGCTGGGTTCCAACTTAGGAACTCGAGTGCATATATTGAGTACAATCTGACCGACTCCCATGGGGATTGGAAGAAAAGATGGTTCTACATTGGGAACCATGATCCTCGCTTGCCTGTGGTGACTGGTCACGCGCCCAACCATGCAGAAAACTGGATAAGCGAGCCTGAAGATACCCCGGAGCTCGATCTTCAGATGCAGCAGATCACTGAGTTGAAAGCACTCAGTCTGACTGGGATGAATGTGGCAGCCAGCTTTCCGAAAAGAAGGGTCCAGCCACTTCAAAAATGCGCTCACCCGGGAAGTGAGTACAAAGGTCTGAAAGATCCATCGCGTATGTCTAAGGAGGACATATCTGACGATGACGTGGAGGCGTTGCTGGCGAAATTTTTCAGGAACTATCAGGGAGTACCAGTAATCCCTGCAACACTTCGCCAGTATGAATCCTGGTACGAGCCAGAGGTGGTAAGTATTTCCATCCTGACTTGTTTTCTTTGTGATTCTTGTTGCTGACACCGTTTGTTGTTTAGAAGTCCCGAGTACTTAACGGCTATGTGGCGCAGCCGGAAGAAGAGTCAGAGACCGCCGTCGAGGAATCAGAGGACGAACCTTCTCCTCCTGTCAAGAGGCGCAGAGTAGTCCGCAAGATGGTTGCAGCTAAGTTTGTTGCAACCACTGAGAAGTCTCGGGGTACCAAGGTATGTATTCGATAACTTGTATGTTACTGATGAACTTGAGATGCTTTATTGATGTGGTGAATCATGTCTTGGTTCATGAAGGCTGTAGATGAGACTATCTCTGAAGAGATAGCCGCGTCCGACCCTGAAGTCGGTGAGGCGGCCGTTGACACATTGCTGGAGAAAGTGCCGTCAACAGCTGTGGTAGCCCCCGAGTTAACCGCGCCAACTCCATCAGCTGCCATGCCGCCTACTGCTGATCAGGCGGTTCTAGGGCTGCCTGCTGGAGTGGCAAAGGAGGTGTCACCAGTACTTGCTACTGGCACCTTGCTATCAAATGTGATCGCCAGTGGTAAGCGCTGTCCTTGTCAAATGTAGTCATTTGAGTAGTACTGTAGTCTTGACTTCAGTTTTGTAGGTCTTGGTGAGAAAACGGCGCCGGCGGCCGTTCCCGCGGCTCCGAGTGCTCGGCCGCCTATTGCCGAGAGGAAACGTGTGCGACTGCCGCCACGTTCAACCCGGTGAGCTCCCTTGTCCTTTTGAACGATGTTGCATTGTCTGGAAATCATGTAGTAACACTTTGGCGGTGCAGGGTGTTGGAGGTATGCCCTAGAGGCAATCATAGAGATGATGATATTCCATTTGTATCCATGATTTGTATATTGTGTTCATTGAATATCCATTAAAGGCTACTTGAATTGATTTGCAATTATGTGAATTGTATGTGAAACTCTTTACTTGTATGGTTATTCTAAAGTTGTCCCTAGTCGGAGTTCATGTGAGGACACACATGAATATTAGACTAGCACATGTATTAGTTGATGACTATGTTTCACAAGTCATGGACATGGAGATGTTGAACTAATAATGTGGACACATGTGGAGACATGTGTTAGGACTGACCCAACACGAGAAGTAGTTCTCTCTTTAAACAACATATACGCTTTGTCCTTAGACCTGAGATTGTCGCATGTATTCTAGATGTGGATCGACCTACTTAGGGGCTATCAAACGCTACGCCGTAACAGGGTAGTTATAAAGGTAGCTTTCGGGTTTGTCAAGAAGCATGCTATGAGACATGGTCAATCAAGAAGGGATTTGCCCCTCTCTGATTGAGAGTGATATCTCTGGGCCCTTCGAGTGATCGGATCCGAAAATGCATGGCCATGCTACGTACGGTTAAGAGTTAACCTACAAAGGGATTCCGAATCACAGGATCGAGAAAGAGCGGTCGGCTTGAAGCTAGACCAAATATCGTGAGGCAAAGGGAATAGCATGTATATTATGTTGTGATGGTTCATCTGATATGATCTTCGTGTGCGTATAGGAGTTGGCACGTCTTGCTAGAGGCCGCTACCGACTATTGGGCCGAGTAGGAGTACTCGGGCCATGTCTATACGTATCCGAACCCAAAGGGTCGCACACTTAAGGGGCTGGAAGCCCAATTCGGATTTGATCCGAGTTGGATTAGGTTTAGGAGTATTAATGGGCCTCGGATCCAGAGGCCCATCAGGAACCCCTATAAATAGAGGGGTGGGGGCGCCCTAGGGTTACACACCTTTTGGCTGAACACACTTGCCGCGCCTCCCACGCCCTCACCTGTTGCAACTCGCAGATCTAGCAGTCCGTCTTGCGACGCTTCCTCCCTGCACGTGTGGATACCTTGGAGGTGTTGCGCCTGCAGCACTTGGACGAGCCATCGACGAGCCGCCGACGAGCCACGACGAGCCGACGACGAGCCGCGGCACCGGAGGCGATCTTGCTGTGCACGTGGACGAGCTGCTGAGGAGCTGCTGGACGTGATCGACTACGTACGACTACGTTGATCGACTACGTACGACTACGTGATCGTCTTCACTGCACCGACGCATATCTACATCTTCCGCACCAGTAGTGCGTCGAGTGGTAATCCCGTGATCCTCATACGGCAGTTCTTCCTGGTCATACGCGGTAGAAATTTTGATTTACGCTAGCGTAGCCTACCTCGTATCCCAACAGTGGTATCAGAGCCGTAGCTGCTTAGTTTTGGATTTGGGATGTGTGCATATGGAGATATGCGAGTTCTCTGTTTGATCTATGTCCTGATTTCGTGCCCTTGCTGCAATGGTAGTGTAACGACATACTCCTACCGGTCGGTTTCCGCCATCGGAGTTAAGTGATACACGTAAACCCAGTTGCAGTGAGGGAAGATCAATATGATTGGTCTAATCGAGATCCAGGGTCATACGCCAGGCGCATTAGATGTGAAATAGTAGATGTGATCTACTGCCGGGGTCGGGATTTTGCCGTATGCGTATGCTTCGGTAAATCAGCCGTAACTTTTCGGTACGATCTCGGATCGGGGCGATTTCTATACGAAAATTGATCTACAGAAAAAGTTACACATGAAATTCAACGCTTTGTCGTTTTCGGCGAAATTAGATTTGCCAAATTCGGCTTGGAAGATGGAGTTTCGGGCCTCCGAAGTTTGGAACGTTAGGACGCCTAACTCTCTTTTGCAGGATGTATGTATCTTGTGATCAGTATGGCCCCTTGTGTATGTGATGCATGTGTGTAACTCATTCGTGACCTGCGTGTCGCGCGTACGGCAACACGGCAGGAGCCATATGTGTTGTCACTTTATTGTATTTGATGGTCTGCGTGCCAATCTGTGATGATCCAAGCAACTATGTAATCTTCATTACTAGATTCTTTACTAGCTATTAGGCATAATAGCATGCTCTAGTTCTTGGAGGACTCATCACCAGGAGGATGGCGCACATGGAACATGGAGATGGAGATCGCCATGGTGAACAGGTTCTATGGAGATGGAGATCACCATATGAAAAATGGGCCATACTGTGTCACAACTGTGTGAATGCTATTCTGTTTATGTTTTACTTTCTGCATGCTGTGATGTTAGAAGTAGAACGATCCCTCGCAAAGTTTAAGTTAGTATGCCCTCCCAACTAAAACTTGCACCGTCCCATGTCTTGTACACTTAGTGGTGGGTCTATGAAATTAGGGTGCCACTAGTTTTCCTTGACTAGACGGGTTTGTGTCGGACACTTACACGCATAAGGGTTGGTTAGCTTAACGAGGTCATCTTAACGGTTAAGGACCTTGGGGCATAAAGGTTGGGCGCCGAGACATAGAGATGTCACCCAACAACAGGAGTCATATGTGATATGATTAGCAAAAGTTGCTTACCGATCTACCTCGTTTGCTAGCGGTGATGCTAAAGCTCACTAGTAGACTTGTTAGTTGTGGATCCTGAATCACTAAGTTTCAATAGAGGGATATTGATTTTAGTGGGAGTAGATTCTGTTAAAATAGTTTAATGTAATTTGCTCTATCATGGATACGTTTGTCTTAGTGTATTTTGCATTACTTTTGTTGTAGATTAAATGGCACCTAGCAACACCACCACATCGTTTGCTTTGCGTTCGGTCCTTGAGAAGGACAAGTTGAATGGAACAAACTACTCGGATTGGATCCGCAACCTGAGAATTATTCTCAGGGCTGAGAAAAAGGAAGATGTTCTAGACAACCCACTACCAGAAGAACCTGCTGAGGATGCACCCGCTGCTTCTAAGAATGCTTACAAGAAAGCATGTGATGCTAACCTCGAAGTAAGCTGCCTTATGCTTGCTTGCATGGAACCCGAGCTGCAGATGCAGTTTGAAACAAACCATGAGGCGCACGATATGATCGTGGCGCTTAGAGACATGTTCCAAACACAGGCCAGGACTGAAAGGTTCAATGTGTCTAAGGCCTTTGTTGAGAGCAAGCTAGCAGAAGGCGCAGCAGTAGGACCACACGTAATCAAGATGGTTGGTTACACTCAACGGTTGGAGAAGCTAGGCTTCCCACTGGGCCAAGAGTTGGCCACTGATTTCATTCTTTCATCTCTTCCGGCTAGCTATGGGAACTTCATCTCGAACTACCATATGCATGGGACGGAGAAGGGTCTGAATGAGCTGTGTGGCATGCTTAAAACAGTAGAGGCTGACATCAAGAAAAGCGCTAGTACCAGCCATGTGATGGCGATACAGAACAAGCCCAGCTTTAAGAAGAAGGGCAATTCTTGGAAGAAGAAGGGCAAGGCTGGAACGTCCAAGCCAAACCCACCGCCCAAGGCTAAAGCTGGACCTGCTCCAGATAAAGAGTGCTTTAACTGTCATGAACTTGGTCACTGGAAGAGAAACTGCAAGCAGTACCTAGCTTCGTTGAAGAACGGCGGAAGTAAGAGTACTTCTACCTCAGGTACGCTTGTTGTTTATGTTATAGACAACATATTTCTCGCTGATACAGTTATTAATTCTTGGGTATTTGATACCGGATCGGTTGCTCATATTTGCAATTCGATGCAGGGAATGATAAGAAGTAGAAGCGTGGAAAGAGGAGAAGTTGATTTCCGCGTGGGCAATAATGCAAGAGTTACTGCTTTGACCGTCGGGACGATGCAACTCCACCTCCCGTCAGGATTTATTATGGAGTTGAATAATTGTTATTTTGTTCCTAGTTTAAGTCGAAACATTTTATCTCCTTCATGTTTGATGAAGGATGGTTATTCATTTGCGAGTGAAAACAATGGTTGTGTGATCTCTAAGAATAATATGTTTATGGCTTTTGCACCCATTGTGAATGGATTATTTGTTTTAAATCTTGATGGTTCACCTGTCTGTAATGTAAGTGCTAAAAGGCCTCGGCCTAATGATTTGAGTCCTACCTACTTGTGGCATTGTCGTTTGGGTCATATAAGTGATAAGCGCATGAAGAAGCTCCATTCTGATGGACTTCTAACTTCGTTTGATTTTGAATCATACGAGACATGTGAGGCTTGCTTGCTAGGCAAGATGACCAAGACACCTTTCACAGGTTTTCCTGAGAGAGCAGTAGACTTGTTGGAACTCGTACATAGTGATGTATGCGGACCAATGAGCACGACGGCTAGAGGAGGATTCCAATACTTCATAACTTTCACTGATGATTTTAGTAGATATGGCTATGTCTACTTGATGAGGCACAAGTCTGAGACCTTTGAAAAGTTCAAGGAATTTCAGAATGAAGTTGAAAATCAGCGTGGCAAGAAAATTAAGGCCTTACGATCTGATCGTGGAGGCGAGTATTTGAGCCACGAGTTTAGCAATCATCTAAAGAGTTGCGGAATTGTTCCACAACTTACGCCGCCTGGAACACCTCAGAGAAACGGTGTGTCCGAGCGACATAATCGAACTTTGTTAGACATGGTTCGATCAATGATGAGCCAGTCGGACCTACCGTTGTCATTTTGGGGATACGCTCTAGAAACAGCAGCTTTCACACTTAATAGGGTACCATCTAAATCCGTAGTTAAGACACCATATGAGATGTGGACTGGAAAGGTTCCTAGTTTGTCTTTTCTAAAGATTTGGGGATGTGAAGTGTTTGTCAAGCGACTTCAGTCGGACAAGATCACACCCAAGTCGGATAAGTGCATTTTCGTGGGATATCCAAAGGAAACTTTGGGATATTATTTCTACAACCGATCAGAAGGCAAAGTGTTTATCGCTCGGAACGGGGTTTTCCTAGAGAAAGAGTTTCTCAAAGGAGAAAAGAGTGGAAAGACAGTGCATCTTGAAGAAGTTCAAGATGAGCCAATCGGGCAAGAATCAATGAGTGATGCTAACGTAGCAGAATAAGTTGAGATACCCATGGCAAGAGAAGCACCACCACAACCACGAAGGTCAGCAAGGCTCCGCGAAATGCGAGAAATATTATTGTTGGACAATGATGAGCCTGCGACATATGCAGAAGCAATGATGGACCCAGACTCCGAAAAATGGCAGAGTGCCATGCAATCCGAAATAGAGTCCATGGGAGACAATCAAGTTTGGAACTTGGTTGACCCGCCTGATGGTGTTAAAGCCATAGAGTGCAAGTGGATCTATAAGAAGAAAAAGGACATGGATGGAAATGTTCACATCTACAAAGCACGACTTGTCGCAAAAGGTTTTCGACAAGTTCAAGGAGTTGACTACGACGAGACCTTCTCGCCCGTAGTGATGCTTAAGTCCATTCGGATTATTCTAGCTATAGCTGCATATTTCGATTATGGGATATGGCAGATGGATGTCAAGACAGCTTTCCTGAATGGAAACCTAGCTGAGGACGTGTATATGATACAGCCCGAGGGTTTTGTCGATCCGAAAAATGCTGGAAAGGTATGCAAGCTTCAGAGATCCATTTATGGATTGAAGCAAGCATCTAGGAGTTGGAACATTCGTTTTGATGAAGTGGTCAAAGGGTTTGACTTCACCAAAAACGAAGAAGAGTCTTGTGTTTACAAGAAGGTTAGTGGGAGCTCTGTAGTATTTCTAATCTTATATGTGGATGACATATTACTGATTGGAAATAACATTCCTATGCTTGAGTCCGTAAAGACTTCACTGAAAAATAGTTTTTCGATGAAGGACTTAGGGGAAGCGGCATATATTCTGGGTATTAAGATCTATAGAGATAGATCGAGAAGGCTTATAGGTTTAAGCCAAGATACTTACATTGACAAAGTGTTGAAGCAGTTCAGCATGGAAGAGGCAAAGAAAGGGTTCTTGCCTATGTCACATGGCATACATCTCAGCAAGACTCAGTGTCCTTCGACTGCTGATGAGCGGGATCGCATGAGTAGAGTGCCATATGCCTCGGCTATTGGATCTATCATGTATGCAATGATAAGTACTCGCCCAGATGTTTCATATGCGCTAAGTATGACAAGTAGACACCAATCTGATCCAGGTGAGAGTCACTGGACAGCGGTGAAAAACATTCTTAAGTACTTGAGAAGGACTAAAGATATGTTCCTCGTCTATGGAGGTCAGGAGGAGCTCGTTGTAACAGGTTACACCGATGCTAGTTTCCAAACCGACAGAGATGATTCAAAGTCACAATCAGGATTTGTGTTCACGCTAAATGGTGGTGCTGTTAGTTGGAAGAGTTCCAAGCAGGAGACGGTGGCCGATTCTACGACAGAAGCCGAGTACATCGCGGCTTCGGAAGCCGCGAAGGAAGGTGTTTGGATAAGGAATTTCCTGATTGAGCTTGGTGTGTTCCCGAATGCGTCCAGCCCATTGAATCTCTACTGTGATAACAATGGGGCAATTGCGCAAGCAAAGGAGCTAAGGAACCACCAGAAGAACAAACACGTAATGCGGCGATTTCATCTCATTCGAGACTTCGTTAACCGGGGTGAGATCAAGATATGCAAAATACACACGGATCTGAACATTTCTGATCCGTTGACAAAACCACTCCCGCAGGCTAAGCATGATGCGCATGTAAGAGCTATGGGTATTAGGTACCTTCTAGATTGACTCTAGTGCAAGTGGGAGACTGTTGGAGGTATGCCCTAGAGGCAATCATAGAGATGATGATATTCCATTTGTATCCATGATTTGTATATTGTGTTCATTGAATATCCATTAAAGGCTACTTGAATTGATTTGCAATTATGTGAATTGTATGTGAAACTCTTTACTTGTATGGTTATTCTAAAGTTGTCCCTAGTCGGAGTTCATGTGAGGACACACATGAATATTAGACTAGCACATGTATTAGTTGATGACTATGTTTCACAAGTCATGGACATGGAGATGTTGAACTAATAATGTGGACACATGTGGAGACATGTGTTAGGACTGACCCAACACGAGAAGTAGTTCTCTCTTTAAACAACATATACGCTTTGTCCTTAGACCTGAGATTGTCGCATGTATTCTAGATGTGGATCGACCTACTTAGGGGCTATCAAACGCTACGCCGTAACAGGGTAGTTATAAAGGTAGCTTTCGGGTTTGTCAAGAAGCATGCTATGAGACATGGTCAATCAAGAAGGGATTTGCCCCTCTCTGATTGAGAGTGATATCTCTGGGCCCCTCGAGTGATCGGATCCGAAAATGCATGGCCATGCTACGTACGGTTAAGAGTTAACCTACAAAGGGATTCCGAATCACAGGATCGAGAAAGAGCGGTCGGCTGAAGCTAGACCAAATATCGTGAGGCAAAGGGAATAGCATGTATATTATGTTGTGATGGTTCGTCTGATATGATCTTCGTGTGCGTATAGGAGTTGGCACGTCTTGCTAGAGGCCGCTACCGACTATTGGGCCGAGTAGGAGTACTCGGGCCATGTCTATACGTATCCGAACCCAAAGGGTCGCACACTTAAGGGGCTGGAAGCCCAATTCGGATTTGATCCGAGTTGGATTAGGTTTAGGAGTATTAATGGGCCTCGGATCCAGAGGCCCATCAGGAACCCCTATAAATAGAGGGGTGGGGGCGCCCTAGGGTTACACACCTTTTGGCTGAACACACTTGCCGCGCCTCCCACGCCCTCACCTGTTGCAACTCGCAGATCTAGCAGTCCGGCTTGCGACGCTTCCTCCCTGCACGTGTGGATACCTTGGAGGTGTTGCGCCTGCAGCACTTGGACGAGCCATCGACGAGCCGCCGACGAGCCACGACGAGCCGACGACGAGCCGCGGCACCGGAGGCGATCTTGCTGTGCACGTGGACGAGCTGCTGAGGAGCTGCTGGACGTGATCGACTACGTACGACTATGTTGATCGACTACGTACGACTACGTGATCGTCTTCACTGCACCGACGCATATCTACATCTTCCGCACCAGTAGTGCGTCGAGTGGTAATCCCGTGATCCTCATACGACAGTTCTTCCTGGTCATACGCGGTAGAAATTTTGATTTACGCTAGCGTAGCCTACCTCGTATCCCAACACAGGGATGCAGAGGAAACTATCCCCGTAGAAACAGGGGTACTACCGGACCCTTTGGCCACAACATCTGTTCCTTTTGAGGACATGATTGTTGAAGAAGTTCCCGAGGTTACCCCGGGTCGTCTTGGAGCTACGATGTCGATGCTTCAAGACGTGATTCGCTCAGTAGAGGAGCCTGCTGCTGCATCAGGCTCGGGAAGTGCTGGCCTGTCCTCATCCTCTGGCGGAGTGCTGGTTGTAGTTGAGAAATCCAAGCAAGTGACTGCTCCAGGTAAATGCCTGTATTTTGTTATTGTAGTTGTAGTCGGTAGCTGATATGGTGAATGTTGTAGGTGCTTCTCTGGGTACAGTTCCTCTTGTGGCGAGTACCCAAAGGCCAATACTCAGCCCGCCTTCTGATTTGGAGCTTCAGAGGGCCATGGATGTGTTCCGGGGCGTCCAGGTAGATATTGCTGATGTTACTGCAGGTTCCGAGTAGTCGTGAGGCGTGAAACTTACCACAACGCACTCGGACCTTTTCAGGAAAGAAACCACCAGCTGGAGCAGGAGTGCGCCCGACTGAAAGAAGCTCTTCGGGTTCATGAAGTTGGGGCGAAATCCTATGTCGTGGAACGCGCGGATCACGCCGTTCTGCAGGAGAAACTCTAAAGCCACTATAAATCCTTGAACAAGAAGTATCAAGGTAAGCATTGCGACTACTTTGGGTGTGTCCAACTGTAGTTGGCGGTGTCCTGAGTTCTTTTTGCTTTGTAGAGCTCAAGAAATAGGAGGCGTCTGCAAAGGAACCAAGTCATTGATTGGAGGAACGCTCATGACCGAGTGGCAAATGAAGCCGAACATCTTCGAGCCGCGCTCGCTGAAGCAGAAGCTGCATGCGACCAGCGGGACCAAAAGATGCAGAACGGCGTGATGCTTGCCATGGCCATGGTGGCATGCAGGGATCATGCCTAGACCTTGGGACGACTTCGTGGCGAACTTCAAGAACTGTCTGGAGCGGCCGAAGATTTGGTGAACGCCATAGCCCCCGTGGAAGGCGTAGGGCCGCAATCACTAGTAGAGCGACTAAGAGCTGCCCCGAGTAAAGTAGCAGGACTTTGCAGGATTGTTTGCAAACAGGTGCTTGCAGTTGTGAAGTCCTACTACCCGAGGGCAAACTTGGCGGCAGCTGGTGATGGCATTGCTCGCAACTGCACAAAGGAGGCCTATGCGCAGTACCTTGAAGAGGCGGAGCCCATTGCAGCAAAGATGTCGGAGTTCGTCTCTTTAGAAGAACTTTCAGCTTTTTGTGTGTACTCTTGTTCTTGTACCAAGTATGTTGATACTTTTGAATATCAAGATTTTAGAGTTTGGGGTTCGTTTGTCTTGCGAAAAAATGTTGTTGAATCCCGAAATGTTGCAACTCTGCTGTGCCCGACCCTTTGAGGGAGTAGCTCCGCCTCGCCTGACCCTGAGTCCTGGGGTCGGGTGCGCCCGACCCTTCGCGGGTGGAACTCCGCCTCGTCCGACCCCGAGTCCTGGGGTCGGAGGCGTCCGACCCCGCGCGGGTGGAACTCCGCCTCGCCCGACCTTAGGCCCCAGGATCGGAGTAGTCGGAGCCCCCGTCGTGTAGGCTAAACTTGGCTTGTAGTAGTCCCAAGTATCGAGTAGTCGTAATGCTGTTTGAGTACTCGTCTTCTGAGGGACACGGGTGTACTATACTCAGCTATCCTTTGTTGTCGTACGGGTGTACTGAGCTCTTTCGTCCGTTGCGGAGGCACATGTGTATTGTGCTTCTTTGTCTGTTGCAGCATGAGTGCAATCACATGGGCAGAGTCAGGAGTTGTCAGACCTATTGATCACGGGTGCACGGTAACTCTTGGGCCGGTGGTAGTTGGAGCTTTCGGCTATAAATAGGGCCATCTGGTGGGCGAGCCAACTCAAACTCCTGAGTAGCAATGGATTGCCTACGGTTGCTTCTGTTTGAGTGTAGAGAGCCAGCAAAGAGCACACCGGTGCTAGAAGATTCCTCGTAGATTAAGGCCACCTTGCCTCCATAGGCTCTTGCGCTCGTAGGGATAGCCGCGATGCTAGAAGAATCCTCGTAGGAGGGTTCGTCGCCTGTCTCATCTCGTAGCTACTGATCCAGCGAAGTACGCGCTGGAACTCGTAACGAGTGATGGTTGATGAGTGCTGCGGTCTTCATCCCGCTCTGAAGGATGGTGGAGGTGCGGCCGTAGAGCAGATAGGCTTAGCAAGGCTAGCAAAAGAGCAGCCTTGGTTCCCTCTAGGCGCGTCTTCCTGGTTTTGACATTGCCGCTGTCCTGGTATTGGCGGTAATGGAGTACCTGGACGTGCCTTGGGTAGGACGCCAGGGCGTGGCTGCGTTTTGCGCAGCTTCCTTGCGTGTAGGCCCCTCCTGCGGTCGGCAGACCTGAGTGTCCTTGTGATATAGTAAAAGCCTGAGACTTAAATGCAGCCCGCTAGTAGGCAGTTGCTTGTAGTCTTTGTTGAGCTGAGTCCTTGTATTTGTATGTAATTTGATGTACTCTTGTTTCAATAAAGAAGAGTTGTTGTATTGATAGCGCGCTGAAGCGAACACCCCTTGAAGCCGATAGCCGAGTAGTCGTCCCGAGTAGTTGCCTGGAAGTGAGTACTCGAGTGCTGCTACGGGTAATAGCGACAAAGGTGTTCTATATTCCAAGAGTTTGGAACCTGTTCTCCTGAGAGCTCTTGGAGTCTGTAAGATCTGGGTCCTGTAACCTTTGATACGATGTAAGGGCCTTCCCATGGTGAATTGAGTTTGTGCAATCCTGATGTGTCTTGAATATGCTTAAGGACCATATCGCCCGAGTTAAAAGAACTTTCCTTGACGTTGCGATCGTGATAACACCTTAAACCGTCAAGGTATCTGGCAGATTGCACCAGTGCTGCGCATCTTGCTTCTTCCAAACTGTCGATATCCGTTCGCCGTGTTTCTATGGCAAGCTCTTCGTCATATTGTTCGACGGATGGTGATTGCCACATGATGTCGGCGGGTAGTATGGCTTCTGAGCCATATACCAGGAAGTAAGGTGATAGCCCCGTAGTCTTGCATGGTTGGGTACGTAGGCCCCACAAGGCATTGGGTAACTCTTTGAGCCATCGGCCACCTTTGGTGTTGCCGACGTCATGTAGTCGTTTCTTTAGAGCATCGAGTATCATGCCATTGGCACGCTCGACTTGACCATTGGCTCGCGGATGAGCAACCGAGACGTAGCGGACGTCGATGCCGTTGTTCTCGCAATATTCCCAGAAGTCATGATTGTTGAAGTTTGACCCGAGATCGGTGATAATCCTGTTGGGAAAACCATAACGATGTATGATTTCATCCAAGAAGTCGAGAACTCGGTCTGCCTTTGGGCAAGTGACTGGTTTGACCTCGATCCACTTGGTGAACTTGTCAATTGCCACGAGTACTCTGTTGAATCCTCCTGGCGTAGTTGGTAACGGGCCAATCATGTCGAGCCCCCAGCAGGCAAATGGCCATGTTGGAGGTATTGTGACCAGCTTGTAAGCCAGCACATGTTGTTGTTTTGTGAAGAATTGACAACCTTTGCACTTCTGGACTAGTTGCTTGGCGTCGGCCAGAGCCATCAGCCAGTAGAACCCTGCTCTAAAAGCCTTGCCGACTATTGTCCTTGAAGAGGCGTGATTGCCGCAGATTCCTCTGTGTATTTCCTCTAGGATTTCTTGGCCATCTTCTCTGGTGACGCACTTCATGAGTACTCCAGATGATGCGCCTTTCCTGTAGAGCTTGTCTCCGACTAGAACGTAATTCTTTACTCGTCGAGAGATTTGCTCAGATTTATTCTTGTCGGATGGTAGCTGGTGATCTTTGATTTAGTCGATGAAGGGTGTCCTCCAGTCGACTTTTATCATCATGATCTCTCGAGAACCGTCAATAGTCGGGACTACCGGTGGTGTGACCTGTTCAGGTATGGACGGCTTGCGTAGTTCGTGTATGAAAATTCCTGCTGGAACTTCTGCACGAGTTGAGCCCATTTTGGACAAGACGTTGGCGGCAACGTTGTTGTCGCGGACGATGTGATGGAACTCCAAGCCGGAGAATTTGTTTTCCAGTTTACGAACTTCTTTGCAATAAGCGTCCATGTTGTCCTTGTTGCGGTCCCACTCGTCATTGACCTGGTTTATGACGACTAGGGAGTCGCCATACACCAGTAGTCGTTTGATGCCGAGGGAGATCACAAGGCGAAGGCCGTGTAGCAGTGCTTCGTACTCGGCTTCGTTATTGGATGCTTACCAGAGTATCTGCAGCACGTACTTGAGTTGGTCTCCTTTGGGGGAGATGAGTAAGACGCCTGCACCGGCCCCTTCAAGTTTGAGGGATCCGTCGAAGTACATTACCCAATGCTCTGGTCGTTCGACTAGAGTAGGAACTTGATTTTCAGTCCACTCGGCTATGAAGTCGGCCAAAGCCTGAGACTTGATGGCTGTCCTTGGCTTGAAGCTCAAAGTAAGAGCTCCGAGTTCGACTGCCCATTTAGAGATTCTACCCGTGGCATCTCTGTTATGGAGAATTTTGCCAAGCGGGAAGTTGGAGATGACTATGATGTTATGCTCTTGGAAGTAATGGCGCAGCTTCCGGGAGGTGAGCAGAATAGCATATATTAGTTTTTGTATCGGTGGATACCGAGTTTTGGAGTCTGAGAGTACTTCGCTGACGAAATAGACAGGTCATTGGACCTTGTAGGCGTGGCCCAGTTCAGACCGTTCGACTACCATTGTCGTGTTGACGACATGAGTGGTAGCGGAGATGTATAGGAGCAAGTCCTCGTTCGGCGAGGGAGCGGTGAGTACAGGAGGCTTTGATAGAAAGTCTTTGAGTTGTGTCACTGCCTTATCTGCCTCTTCCGTCCATTTGAACTTGTCCTGGCGTTTGAGAAGCTTGAAGAAGGATAGTCCCCATTCTCCAAGTCTCGAGATGAACTGGTTGAGAGCGGCCATGCAGCCTGTGAGTTTCTGCACATCCTTAATGCTGGCTGGAGCCTGCATGTTTGTGATGGCAGATATCTTCTCCGGGTTGGCCTCAATGCCGCGATGGCTAATGATGAATCCGAGGAGTTTGCCGGAAGGTACTCCGAAGACGCACTTAGTAGGATTGAGTTTCCATCGGAAAGCGCGTAGACTAGAGAAAGTTTCCTCCAAGTCGGCAATGAGGTCCTCCCGCTGTCTTGTTTTGACGACGACGTCGTCGACGTAAGCTTCGACATTGCGATGAAGCTGCTTCTCGAAGCACATCTGTATAGCCCTTTGGTAAGTTGCTCCTGCGTTCTTGAGTCCGAAAGACATTGTTGTGTAGCAGAAAGCTCCAAAGGGCGTGATGAACGCTATTTTGACTTGATCTTCCTCTTTGAGGCTTATCTGATGATAGCCGGAGTAGCAATCGAGGAAGCATAGCAAGGCGCACCCAGCGGTGGAGTCAACCACTTGATCGATCCTGGGTAACCCAAAAGGGTCTTTCGGGCAATGTTTGTTGAGATCGGTGTAGTCGACACACATTCTCCATTCGTTATTTTTCTTGCGAACAAGCACAGGATTGGCGAGCCAGTCAGGATGGAAGACTTCCTTTATGAATCCCGCCGCGAGTAGTTTGGCTAGTTCTTTTTTTATGGCGTCGCGTCTGTCCTAAGCAAACCAGCGTAGTCATTGCCGTTTTGGAGTAGCTTTGGGATCAACATTAAGGGAGTGCTCGATCAGTTCCTTGGGCACACCTGGCATGTCGGCCGGCTTCCAAGCAAAGATATCGTGGTTAGCCCAAAGGAAACTGACGAGCGCAAGTTCCTATTTAGGATCCAGCCCTGTTCCGATCAGGGCTGTCTTGGAAGGATCTCCGGTCTGGAGGTCCATCGATTTGAAGTCTTGCTCACTGGCGGGTTTCACCTTTGTAGAGCCCGGCTTGTTTTCAAGGATCTCATGTTCAGTTGGGTGGAGTTTCTTTGAAGCTGTGAAGACTTGCTGCATGGGACTAGGAGATTGAGTAGTCGCAGCAATTTCCACGGCTTCGGTGTCACACTCGTAGGATCTCCGGAGATCTCCTTGTAGCGTGAGCTCACCTTTGGGACCTAGCATCTTGAGTACCAGGTAGACATAATGTGGTATGGCCATAAACTTGGCAAGTGCCGGCCGTCCGAGTATGGCGTGATAAGAAGTCTCGAAGTCGGCGACCTCGAATCGGATGTACTCGGTGCGGTAATGTTCTTTGGTTCCGAAGGTGACTGGGAGGACAACTTGCCCCAATGGTATGTCCGCGTTTCCGGGCACAATGCCGTAGAAAGGTGAATCCATTGGAGTAAGCATGTCCGTGACGTCGAGGCACATTTTCCTTAGTCTTTTGGCGAAGATAACGTTGAGACCGCTCCCGCCATCGATGAGTACTTTGGTTAACTTTGAACCTGCCACAACTAGATCCAAGACTAGCGGAAAACGACCGGGTTCTGAAAATTTTGTCCATTGATCCTTTCTGCTGAAAGAAATTGGAACCTCCGACCACTTTAGCGGTGTGGGATCTGTCGGCTCGATGGCCATGATCTCCCTGAGTACGAGTTTGTTGGCTCACTTGGATGCTGTGCCAGGGATGCCACCAAAAATGACGTTAACGGTTTTTGAGGCTGGTTGGAAATCGCCGTCTTCATCTTCGTCATTGCGGGCTTTGTTTTAGCCCTTGTCTCTATTTTTGGCATACTCTTCAGGAGTTGGTGGTGCTGGTAAATCTTGCATGACTCGGCGCATGCTGTAACAGTCCAAAGCGGAGTGCTTGCTGGTTGGGTGTCATGGGTACTGCTTTTTGAGTAGCTCCGTGAAGGTTGGTCCGTCGTCGTTTCTGCGTTGTCCCTTTTTCCCGGAGCTGGTCATGGCAGCAACAGTGTTGTCGGGCTTCCTTTTGCGATTATGATTACCCGTATAGGAATTCCGAGCATTGTTATGACGAGTTTTATCTGTGTCATTGTTCTGGGTGTTGTCGCGTCCGCGGTTATGATGGGAGCCGAACCGTTCATGTTCTTTGTCTTCTTCATCGGCCCACTGTTGCACCATGAGCTTGAGTTCTTTGACATCGGCTGACCGTCGGCGACCGAAGTCTTGGTATGTTCGTCGATCGTAGAGTCCATTTTGGAAACACTCGATGACGTCTGCTTCGGAGATGTCTACTATGGTAGCCTTCTTTTCGAAGAACCGTCGTAGATAGTCGCGCAGGGTTTCGCCCTCTCTCTGCTTAATTTATTGTAAGTCAATCTTGTTGCCTGGTCTAGCCATGGAGCCGGCGAAGTTGTTGGTAAAAGCCTTTGTCAAGTCTGCCCAGGAGTCGATGGACTTGGGTTTAAGTGACTCGAGCCAGGTCAGTGGTGCGGGTTCCATGCATATGGGAAAATGAATGACTTTGGTGTGGTTGTTGCATCCGGCTGCCTGGACGGCTAGCGAGTAACAGCGTAGCCATTGAATTGGATCTTTCTTGCCATCGTACTTGGTAATGCCGATCGGTTTGAATTTTTCGGGTAATTTTGTTTTCATTACCCGGTTTGTGAAAGCAGGAAAGTGGTTGTAGCTGTCGACTTCTCGTTCACGCCGACTGTTGAGGATTTCTCGTAGATCGCTGATGTTGGACATCTTGTGGTTCTTCCGAGTAGGGCGGACGCTTTTAACCGAGTTGGTGCAGCTGGCTTCACCTACATCCTTCTGTTGAGTAGGAGCTTTGTGCTTGCTTGGACCTTGGCTATGTTGCCGGGGCTGGTTGACTGCCTCATCATTTCGTGGGGTGGCATTTTTATCTGTAGCCCCCCTGCTTCCATCTGTAATGCGAGGAACGGACGGGATTGGTGATTCTTTGTCAAGCAGCTTGTAAGCTTGCTCTGCGAGTTGTGCAATTAGTCCATTGCCACGCTGCACGAGTTGAGCTGTGGCTGCGTTATCATTATCTTGAGGCATCAATGTCGTCAAAATGTTGATGGAAGCGATATCCGCGAGTGGAGTGTTGTGCTCCTGAGCCTGAACTGCGTTGAAAGACCGTTCAAGATTTGTAATAGGGATATTTGTAGCCATTGACTGTTGACGCTTAGCTCGAGTAGTATTGCGCGCCCTTCGTTGCTTGCGCTGTTCAGGAGTTTCATTGTCGGCTATAGACTCATCGTCAGAGATGTTGTCGACTTGTACTAGTCGCCCGGGGGTTCTATTCTGGCTAGTTCCCGGGTTGTTAACTGGAGTAATAACAAGTATCTCCCTGTCCGGGTAGTAGCTTCCGGAACTTGATGTAGCAATCTCTGTGTAGCTTCCTTCGTGGTTGGATGTAAGTGGAACGCCTTCTTGATATGGCAAGTTGTCTATATGGGTGATGAGGCGCGAGTCGTAGTCACGGTCGAGGAAAGATGGTCGCAGTCCCGGCCAGTGGACGAATCTGCCTTGCGGTGTCGAAGTTATTACCAACCCTTGGGCTGGACTGGATAATGGTATTTCTGGTGAGTAGGATGAGTTGGAGTCAACATCCTCGTCATGCCCGAGTTCAACTCGGGTTCGAGCAAGAAAATCTTGATAGACTTTTGTTGCGTTACGGAGTCCGTGCGGGAACCGCTTTGAAATCGAGACTGATTTAGATGCTGACTGGGGTCGCCGAATCCGAAGCGAGTCCGACCCTGAGTCCAGGGGTCGGCCGAGCCCAACCCTGTGAGGGAGGAGCTCCACCTCGTCCGACCCTGAGTGGAGCGCCGCTTCGCCCGGCCCCAAGTCCTGGGGTCGGGAGAGCCTGACCCTGTGGGAGGGTAGCTCTGCCTCGCCTGACCCCGAGGCCTGGTGTCGGCGAGGCCCGACCCAGGAGCAAGATGAAGTCAAATCCGACCCCGAGTCCTGGGGTCGGGAGTGCCTGACCCCTGAGCGAGACTCCGCCTCGCCCGACCTCGAGTCCTGGGGTCGGGAGTGCCTGACCCTAGAGCGAGACGTTGGAGTAGTCCGAGGCGAAGTCGAATCCGACGCGTAGCCGAACTCGAACTTGTTGACTTTGAAATCTTGATTTTTTCTAGTCAGGTTTTCTGGTTTCTTCTGCTGAGTGTCGACGATCTGGCGCCGGAACGATCCTGAGCCTTCGGCGACGTAGAGCCAGGATCCGAAAATGAAGGTGGCGTCGGCTTCGATGAAGAAGACGGGTCTGATGATGACTTTCGCCATTGAGTTTGCGCTGAGAAACTCGACGAGTTCCCCTACCTAGCACGCCAGCTGTCGGTGTTTTAGACCGGCAACCCGCCTAGGGGGTACCCTAGGTGGTCTTTTATGCGGTAAGGGTCGTCGAGAATCAAGGAATCAATGGTGACGCAAGGAACACGATTTAGACAGGTTCGGGCCGCTAGATCGCGTAATACCCTACGTCCTGTGTGTTGGTTTGTATTGATGTATGTTCTGGTCCTGAAGGATCTATTTTGAGGGGGGTCCCTGCCCGGCCTTATATACCCGGGAGGGCAGGGTTACAAGTCTGAATCCTAGTCGGGTACTATTACAGAGTTCTACTCGGAACCAACCCGAGTAGTTTTCCATAAACATACAAGACTAGTCCGAGTAGGATACGCCCATCCTTATTCTGATCACGTTCGAGTACGTCCCATAGTGGGCCGCCCAAGGCCTACTCATGGGTCCGGGGAGTAGTCCCGACACACGGAAAAAAATATCGCCGAGGCAATTTTTGGTACAATCATGGACATTCCTGACAAGACAAAGGATAATGTTAAGGCTAGAGTGGATCAAGCGACGTTGTGCAATAGACCAAAGCTAAACATGGCGCCTCCAAGAGCTGGCAAGTCGTGGAGGAAGCCTAAGGCCGATTTCGTTCTGACGAGGGCCCAAAGGAGGGAGGTTCTAGAATGGTTCCAAACGTTAATGTTCCCTGATGGCTATGCAGCGAACTTGAAGAGGGGAGTGAATTTAGCAACTATGCGAATCAACGGGCTCAAGAGTCATGATTACCATATATGGCTTGAGTGCCTACTTCCGGTGATGGTTCGAGGCTATGTCCCTGAGCATGTGTGGCAGGTGCTAGCGGAGTTGAGCAATTTCTTCCGCCGGCTTTGTGCGAAGGAGTTATCTCGTACCGTGGTTGCAGAAATGGAAACAATGGCGCCTGTGTTGCTCTGTAAGTTGGAGAAGATCTTTCCACCAGGCTTCTTCAATCCAATGCAGCATATGATTCTACACCTCCCGTATGAAGCACGAATGGGGGGCCTGTGCAGGGTCGTTGGTGCTATTCAATTGAGAGATGTCAAAAGGTTCTTCGAACTAAATGTAAGAATAAGTGCAAAATTGAAGCATCCATTGCAGAGGCATACATTCTGGAGGAGGTGTCAAACTTCACATCAAAATACTACGCTGACAACCTTCCTAGCGTGCATAATCCACCTCCTCATTACAATGCCAGCGAAGATGAATTGAGCCTTAGCATTTTCCGAGGGCAACTCGGAAGTGCAAGTGGTGCGACCCGCAAGACCTTGAACCATGAAGAGTGACGCTCTATCATGCTGTATGTGTTGACCAACCTATCTGAGGTGGAGCCGTACATGATGTAAGTTCTCAATTGTTTCGAACTAGTCACCATTCTCTTGCCTAAACGTATATTTCTCATTGCTACAGGCAATTTCATCATCAATTCTGGCGTAAATCAAGGCAATTGTACCCGCACGAAGCTGAGACTCTTCTCAAAGAGGGTGCGGAAAATGGAATGCGCGATTTCATTTCTTGGTTCAAACAGAAGGTACAATCCAATTTCTTCGTCGATTCTCGTACATACGATTAATATAACGAACCGCCCTGCTTGAACTTGCAGGGCCGAACCGATGCATCTATGAATGTCGAGTTGAGACAGGTTGCCGATGGCTGTGACTATAGGGTCAGGTCGTTTGCCGGTTATGACGTCAACGGATATCGTTTTCATACAACAAGGCACGAGCAGAGTCGGCCCAATCGAAGAACCACAAATACCGGAGTTTTCACGCCAGGCTCTGATGGGGTCGAGTACTACGGAAGAATTGAAGAAATATACGAACTAACTTTTCATGGGTGCAAACCTCTTAATCCAGTTATATTCAAATGCCATTGGTTTGATCCATCTGTCGTGAGATGGGCCCCTAATCTTGGGCTAGTCGAAATTCGATAGTCATCCATGTTACGAGGAGACGATGTCTATATTGTGGCTCAACAGGCCACGCAGGTTTATTATTTGTCATACCCGTGCCAAACCGACAGCCGTCTTAAGGGTTGGGATGTTGTGTACAAGGTATCGCCACACGGTAAACTACCTGTACCAAACAATGAAGATTACAATATAGATCCCAACACGTACGAAGGAGAGTTATTCCAAGAAGATGGTCTCAAAGGGAGTTTTGTGATAGATTTAACCGAAGCGATCGGAATGGAAGTAGAAAACGAAAGGGTTGCTGCAGAGGACGGTGGAGACGAGGTTCAGAATGTGAAGGACTTAGAATTACTTCAATGATTACAATTAGCTAATGATAGTGATGATGACATTCCTCCTTCGGAGCACGGGCTTGACTATATCGACACGCGTGATAGTGATGATGAGACTTATGATCCAGCTAATCCCGATCATGATGATTATTTCTAATACATGTATGAGTCATACTAATTTATTTATAATTTATTTATAATTTTCATATCTTTGTAATTATGTTTTGTTTATCTATGCTGATTGGTTTATTCTTTTTAATTGCAGGTCATTGAGCAATGGTGGGCGGTATCAGGAAGCTCACATCGATTTGCGAGAGACTGGCTGCTACAGGGAGCGGTCGAGGGAGGCGTCGAGGCAAGCCTCGACGTAGGGTTGAGGAGGAGGAGGAGGAGGTGGTGGTGGTCCAGAGGCCTCGAGGGAAGGGTAAAGCGGCGAGGCCCCCGTCGCCTGAACCTGAGGTGGAGGAGGAGGAGGAGGAGGAGGAGGAGTAGGAGGAGCTACCTTCCGCACACACGCCTCTGGGGACGATGAGCAGGAGGAGGCGGAAGAGGAGTAGCAGGAGCAGGAGGGGGACGGGGAGGCAGGGGATGCCCAGTCCAAGATATGGTTGCGAGGTCCCTCATCCCTCCCGAAGCGTCCGATACCTGAGCATTTACGCCCGCTGATTAAACCGGTTGGGACCAAGTAAGTAACTTTAAATATTCTCAACAATGTTCCTATGGTGAAAGTTACAAAAACTAATAATTTATATTAATCACTTGTGCAGGAGTTGGATTAAGCTTAGTGGGGGTGACCACAACCGTAAGGCCAACGGGATCCTTGGCCTTTTGTGTAGGGTTCACTTCCCTGGCTTGGTGGTGTACGTTGGACAGCAGCAGCCGGCCTACACGTGGGACCACTACGTCGCCGCCCCCGACGTCCCTGATCGTCAACAGAGGAGATTGCCCAACATAGCGGAGTGGATGAAGACCGATATAACAAAATTCGGAGCACTTAACAATGCATGGCCAAAACACTCATGTATGCACAAATGATGCTTATAAAGGCCAACGATACACAAAAAGATGTTCATGATGCTTAAATATGCATGATGATACGTGTCGTGATGAAGGTGCCGGGTTTAACGCGTATTCTCACACCAAGTTTGAACTACGCGGTTTAATTTCCAAAAGTGAAAGTTCCGGAACAAGGTATGTGCTATGACTTTTATAAAGATCAATAAGGAAAAGCTCGATGAAGTTGAAGATAGGATGGTAGGACCTTTGGTGGAACGTCGGTCAAAGCTATTGCGGAATTGGATTTGAAAGTTGACGGATCATCTACTCGAATTTGGAACATCCTCTGCTCAAAATCAGAAGAAGTGCTGTGAGTGGAAGGTGTTCAACTTGAAAAGGGCTACCACTAGTA
This sequence comes from Setaria italica, assembly GCF_000263155.2. Classification (NCBI taxonomy): domain Eukaryota; kingdom Viridiplantae; phylum Streptophyta; class Magnoliopsida; order Poales; family Poaceae; genus Setaria; species Setaria italica. The sequence continues at coordinate 14,494,296 of NC_028451.1, forward strand.
TATTGGCCAAAATTTAAGTTCTTATATAAAATTTGTTTTTATTTGCTTCACAAGCGATTCTCAACAAGAGGGAGTTTTAACACTTGGTTCAAAATCTGAGGCATTTTTGGACCTTAACTCTCAGAAATTTGGAGTTAGCGTTGATTTGCTTCTTAATCACCTTGTTGATTATTTGGTTTAAGTTCTTAATTACTCGGACTGTCACACTCCTCCCCTTCCTCCCTCTCCTGCTCCTGCTCCTGCTCCCGCTCTCGCTCCCGCTCCCGCTCCTACTCCTCCTGTACCTCTGCCATATCACTAGAGGCGTGCCCGGAAGGTACCTCCTCCTCCGACGACGACGAAGGTACAGGCGATGGGAGCCTCACCCCTTTACCCTTTCCTTGACCCCTGCCCCGACCCCTGCCTCTAGCCAGAACCTGTGCCCCCTCCGTTTCCTCAACCTGTGCGTCACCCCTGCCTCCACCCCTCTCTCGACGCCTTCCTCGAACTCTCGATGCGTTTGACCTTGTACCTGATCCAGAAGCTGCAGCTTTTAATTTTTCGTAAAGTGCTGCGATCTTCCTCGTACCGCCCACCATTGTTCAATCACCTGCATTTGCCAAGAGTAAACCAATCAGCATAGATAAACAAAACATAATTACGAAGATGTGCAAAATAAAGTAAACATACTTCAAAAATAACATGGTATGACTCACCTTGCTATCGTACAAAGTGACGGCTCGAGGACGGTAACGTAGCCTCTCCTGCAAAAAAAGAACATACAACTGTCAAGTTAAATTTTCGGCAGCACCTCCCCTGCACGTGGAGGTTTCCATAACCTGCATCAAATAAAACGGCACGATGGCCGACTTCCACATACAGTTCTTATACCTTAGATTCCCAAGCCAAACATCATTTTCTAATTTCTAAAACAAAAGCCCTACCACCTCTCTATCTTATCCTTCATTAATTAATAATTACTTTTGCAATTTCTAATTTCTATTTCAACCTACCACATCTCTACTCTTTTCTAATTTCTAATTCCAATTTTGTAACTTGAAAAACTAATTTCTAATTCTGATTGTAACTTGAAAAACAAAGATTGATTACCGGGAGGGTGAGGGACGCCGGCCTAGAGAGGCGAGGGGACGTCCGGCGGTGGCGGGCACGTCAAGGGCGGGGGCAGCAGGGCCCTAGGGCGCCGGTGGCAGGGGCGCCGGGCCAGAGGTGCCGGGGCCGGGGGCAACGGGTGGGTCGGGGCGGGGACGCCGGTGGCGGGGTCGCCGGGGTTGGGGCGGGGGCAGCCAGTGGGGCGGGGCCCCGGGCAGGGGGCGCCGGGGCCGGGGGCACCGGTGGTGGGGCCGCCGGTAGGGCGGCCGGCGGGGCGACGCGCTGGGGCCGGGGCGGTGGCGGCCCACGGGGCGGGGTGCCGGGGCCGGGGCGGTGGCAGCCGGCGACGGGCGGGCCGGGAGCGCCGGGGGCGGGACGCCGGGGCCGGGGCGGGGCGGGAGCGACGGGCAGGTGCGGGGCGCTAGGGCGCGGCGGGCGGGAGGCCCGGCGGGCGGGGCGACGGGCGGCGGCGGAGGAGGAAGTTGAATCAGATGGGAGTAAGTTTGGGTGTCGGCGTCGTCTAGCATCTAAGTGTTGGAATCAGAGGGGATAACGCCGGTTCTTTGCCGAGTGCCCGCGATCTGGCACTCGGCAATGTCATAACGTTTACCGAGTACGAGGTACGGGGCACTCGGCAAAGGGAAGTTTTAATTTTTTCCCAAAATT
>NC_028451.1:14496318-14516610 GCF_000263155.2 Setaria italica
TTTTCAAATATACTTGGGCAAAACCGTGTCAAATTCACTCAACAATGGTTAAATGATTTTTCTACTGATATTATTCCATTATTTCATGCAGTTATAGCTCAAATTGCATTTATATCTATTAAAATCTATAATTGCATTTAATCAATAAAAAATATCAAACGCATCCGAAAAATTTCCAAAATTTGACATGAACCAATCTATGTTGTATGTTGCCTATACAAAAAGAATTGAAATCAAACCTTAATTCAAGTGTCACTTGGACTCCAAATCTTATTGGATCCTTTCGGGAGATGAGTCGGTTTATCAGCATCGTATGTTAGAAATTGGGCGAAACCTTCTCAATTTTTTACCACAGCCTCCACACATAATATCATGACATCTTCACAAATCTTGTGATTTTCAGATTTCGTTTGCCGTTTTTAGAATTTAACAACCATTCAACAACACGTTCGTGGTCGTGTTTTTTAAAAACAATGTTCAAAATTTTCTTTTCATTTCCTGGTTGAGACCTCAATCCGGACTCCATAATATGAATATGATTTTTTCACTGATTTTAATCCATTATTTCAAGTACTTGCAGTTGAAATCTGACTTGAATAAAAAAATTCCTATTAATGGAATCAATTCATTAAAAATAGCAAACAGACCAAAAAATAGACCAACTTTTAAGATGGATTACCAAATGTCCTATGTGGGGAGTAGAAAAAGTGTGGAGGGCAAAGGTGGGAATTTTTTTTTTATTTGCCAAGTGCCAACAGAAACAATCGACAAACTTCCTGGTTTGCCGAGTGTCTGGGGTGGGGCACTCGGCGAACTTTATTGTTTGCCGAGTGTCTGTGGATGACACTTAGGAACGTCTTCTTTGCCTAGTGTCGGCGTCCGACACTCGGCAAAGCACTAACGGCCGGCCCACTCCGGTAACGGACGGCGCACGTGCGAAGCATGTGCTGTTTATTTGCCGAGTGTCGTGTATTTGCCGAGTGCCATGTGGTCGTTTGCCGAGTGCCTTATTTTTGGCACTCGGCAAACAGGTGGTTTGCTGAGTGTAAAATGTTTGCTGAGTGTCTGCCTGTATACACTTGGCAAATAGGTGGTTTGCCGAGTGCCTGAAAGAAAGCACTCGGCAAACTTTTTACACTCGGCGAAGTTACTGTTCCCGGTAGTGTGAGTAGCCTTGGTGAGTGGAAAAATATATGTAGTCAATGTGCACTCTATGATGTAAGTATAAATTCTATTTTCAATTATATCGTATGCTTAATTTATATTTATGTAACATATTCAACGTGGATGACAATAGTTTTGGGTTGCACACTAGCTTGTTAGGCTGAAAGTCTCTGTAAATTCAAAAACAAATTACTGATGTTTTTATGAGAACAATATTTCTAAGAACGGGTCATGCCATCACTCACCCTTGGAAAACAAATTTGCATGGTCGGGTCATGATATCACCCGTCCCTGCAAATAATTATTTTTAGAGACGGTCATGGCGTCACCCGTAGCTAGAAATATATTTACAGGGGTGGGTGATCGCGTGGGCCGCCCTTGGAAATGGCTTTCTAGGGGCGAACATGTTACCCGCTCTTGCAAACAGCTATTTGTAGCTGCGAAAAGTAGGATGCAGGTAACGCACACAGGAAGCAGGTAACGCACCCGTCCCTACAAATGTCAATGGGTCCTAAAAACCATTTTCTAGGAGTGATGAAACTATAATGATCATTTCTTTTCTTCCTCAAAACATCGAACAACTGATTTCATTATTATGCTTGTCTTTGAATAAGTTGAACCCGAAAAAAAAGATACACGCCCTAAGTCGTGCGCTCGGTAACGCGCTAAATGGCATGACAGATGCACTTTACTCCACGCATCTCCCAGCGGTCCGGTCTGGAACCCTCTCACTCTGTTCCGTGCTCCATACTTCCGTGTCAATCAGCACAGATAAGGTGTCAGAGTCCTGCCCAAATAACTCCTACCTGCTCAGACCCAGCGCATCAATTTCAACACGCGCGACGCTGTCCAGATAACCGGCTGAGTCGTCCCACGCGGCACCAAATCCGCCCTTCACGCTATATGTAGGACACGTCCAGGCAAACACGGAAGACACCAAGACCATGTCTAATCCACTCCTGCGGTTGCTCCTTCCTCTCCTGCTTCTCCTGCTTCCCCCTCCCCTCCGGGAGTACTTCTCGGCCAGCCACCGGCCAAAGGATGCCGGCTTCAGCGGCGAGCTGCACCCGGTCGTCCTGGTGCCTGGGCAAAGCTGCAGCGACCTGGAGGCGCGGCTCACCGAGGCGTACAAGCCGTCGGCGCCACGCTGCGGCGCAATGAAGGGGAATGGATGGTTTGGCCTGTGGAAGAACGTTTCAGACCTGGCGGCCAATGACTACGTTGACTGCTTCGTGGAGCAGATGCGCCTCGTCTACGACCCTGCCATCAACGACTACCGGAACCTGCCCGGTGTGGAGACGCGCGTCCCCAACTTCGGCTCCGCGAGAGGGTTCCACTGTAAAGACCCTCTTCACCCGTACGTAATCCTGCCAAATCCATCACTCATGCATAGAGATGTATCAGTTAGTGTGTGATACATCTGAACGCCATGCACTGCTCACAAGTGGCGGAGCTAGAGCGAAATATCTCATAAAAGAACCGCACGATGGAAAGATGAGGGAGGTTGGCCTATTTGTTTGCTGTTGCCTTAGCCAGATTCCATTGCGCTGTGGGTGCAGAAGGTTAGACCGAACGAAGGGGGTGCATGTGCATCACGGATTCACGGTAATTATCCAGCGGGTTTGTAGGGTTTTTTTTTGGCTGCTGGGGTGGGTGCATCTGCACCCACCATGCATGCTCAACGTAGCTTCACCCGTTGATGAAACCAGCTCATGATCCTGCGCACTCAAGAATGTTGGATCTTAGATGCATTCAAGACGCACTAAACGCATAAAACAATGGTGTGCCTTGTTTTCTATAAAATGGGGCAGGGCGGATGCCTGTCAGCTCTAAAAAAAAATTCATGACGCACACTGCGCTAATGACACCTTTTTTGCAAGCTCTGCAGGAAACAGTGCGTCGATTATGTCAGAGAAGGCCTGGAAAGAGTCGGATATCGCGACGGAGATACCCTGTTTGGCGCTCCTTACGACTGGCGCTACGCTCCTCCAGTGCCTGGCCAGCAATCTCAGGTCTATTCACGCTACTTTAGACAGTTGAAGTCGCTCGTCGAGACCGCGAGCAAGAAACATCACAAGAAGGTCATCATCTTTGGGCATAGCTACGGAGGAATGGTTGTACTCGACTTCGTCAGGAACACTCCGCTGGCGTGGAGAAACGAGTACATCAAGCACCTTATCCTGGTAGCGCCTGTACTCTCTCTGGGCATCCTAATTCAGGCACAGCTCATTGCCTTTGGTCCAAATATGAAATTCGTCGGAGCTACCCAGTCGTCTTTGAGAACGATGTGGAGGAGTTTCGAAACTGGCATCGTGGATCTGCCATCTCCGAAAGTATTCGGGCACATGCCACTTGTGATCACCGAGCAACGAAACTACTCTGCATATGACATGGAGGATTTCCTTGTCGCCATCGGTTTCGGCGACAGTGTTGAGCCTTTCAGACGGCGGATGGTCCCGAAGATGAGGTACTTCAAGGTACCCATGGTGCCTTTAACATGCATCAATGGAGTGGGCATTAGGACGGCAAAGCAACTCGTGTACTGGAAGAGTGACTACGACAGGTCCCCAGAAATAGCGTATGGAGATGGAGATGGGGCTGTCAATTTGATTAGTATGTTGGCATTTGACAAAGAGATGAGACGGCAACCAGCACAAAAGAAGCAATTCAAGTCCGTTAAGATTCATGGGGCGGACCACTGTGGGCTTGTTACGGAGGAATGGGCAGTAAAGAGAGTCATTCAAGAATTTTTGGAAGCAAATCGAATTTCATCATAGGCTCACCCGGGTGCTACTATGTGCTTTAAGTATGATATCATGTGAACTTGTGTGTGGATGGATTCCACCATTGGCCTGTGTAGTCGTCATTCTATTAATAAATAAGAATTGCACGGGCAGGGTAAGTGTTGCAGAACAAGCAACACTAACTGTGTAGTTCTTGGAACATAGAGAAGGTCCGTGTTACAGGCAATGTAACCTAGTCATTCAGTACACTAACGGAGAGCACAGGATGTTCTGCATTTCATTTGTGCCCTCTTCTGGTTGCACGTAATTTGTGTACATAAAAGAAAACTTCGAAGACAAAACTTGCGCATTTAGGTTACATCACCAAGACCTCCCCCACACCTACCTTGTATTCTTGTTAGACAATCGAAAACAAATGTTAAAATAAATGAAAATTGTACAAAGCTCTTGTACCAAATGAGTTGAACCAGTGTGTAGCCAGCATTACTGATTCGGAAGCTCAGAAGTTCAGAACCACTGCTTACAAACATCAAACATGCATATTCGGCAACACAAAATCACTGGTGATTTCTTATCTGACGGCGCTTCAACTGTTCCTGGGAGAGCAAGACTTGACGTGGCACAACAATTCTGTAATCGTCTCCGACTTCACAGTTCTAGAATTGTAGCATCAGTGATGTTTAGCCATTGTGACTGACCTACTGTACTCAACACAATGTGGCGCGCAAGATATACATCTTGAAGGTCTAATCATCTCGAAAAGCATTTCAGCAACCTCACGTTCGATTTAATTAAGAGGTGGCATATGTACATATATACATACAAAGCAGGGCAACAATCTTTTGCAATTAGAAACAAGATCACGTCGAAACCTTCTGAGTTTCTTCCTAGAGACCGCACTCACTGGAATCCGCTGCTCACAACTAAACACGTAGTTGTAGTGCGGCGGTACGTGTGATCTCCACGCAAGAGCAGCAAACTTTCCCTGAGGCCTAGCACGTCCAAGTATGACATCTTGCACAGAAAACTTTGGAGCTGCGCTATCACCATTGGCAGAGGCAGTCTGATAGCCCTTGACAATTACAAAGTATCCAGGAGATACTCTATTCACGGTTGGAAGAAATATTGGTCTGGACAGAGCCCAAGGATCGACCGGATTTAGACAAGAAATAAAACGATTTCTCTGCCTGAACTCTCGGTAGGTTGCAAGGGCAAGGCTCCAGGTACCAATATCAAAACTTGATCTCAGCATCCCACCGAAGATGGTTGCACCCATGAAGCACCCACTCATCTCCCTGGCCATTTCCATGGTTACCGACGCGAGCTTCGGGTGTGTTAGGAATAAATCACGCTATTGGTGTGTCCATGTGTGCGGTCGAGTCTGTGCGCGGGTGCCGGTGCAGTGGTGCGGCACGAGCGCGCGTGCATGCAGGTTAATTAGCTGCGGCACTGGTTAGTTGGGTCGTTGTTTGAGTCCTAGGTACAGGCGCAGGGTGCATGCAAGTTTGTTGCGCGGCCGGTGTTGGATAGATTGAGTTTGTTATTCTGTTAGTCAATTAGCGAGCAGGAAGGTCGGACGAGGAGGTGCATTGGGGAAGGCCGGACGTGGAGGTTAGCTCCTAGCAAGTCCGTAGCCTATATGTAGCCCCTGAGCTCCTCTGTATTGTTTTGCCAAGTCCAGTGAATAAAGCTCGCCAAGATACAGGCCGGTTCACGACCGCGGCGTTCGTCGCCATTGTTGCTCTGAGTTCATGCTCGAGTTGAGTTACTGAGAGCGAGAGAGATAGAGAGTTCCTGGGTGAAGTCAACATTTGGTATTCAGAGCTAAGGTGATCGAAGATGTCATCGCTCGGGCCGAAGAAGCCGCGCAGCGACCTTGGCGATGACGACGGCTCTAGCAGCTCATCGCGTCCGGTCACGGTGGCGAACGCCGCCACTGTCGAGTTGCCACTGCTGACCGCGTGGAGTCCGCGAGCGTGCAACGTCTCTTGAAGGAGCTCGAGAACATCGCGTTCCGCGATGGGGAGTCTGTCGATGACTTCGCGATGCACATCAATGGGCTTGTCGCCAGCCTACGCGAACTTGGCGAGGCGATGGAGGACAGCCGATGGTGAAGAAGATCCTGCGTGTGGTCCCGAAGAAGATGAAGCAGGTTGCCATGGCGATCGAGATGTTTACGGACTTCGACATGACGTCCGTGGAGGAGGTCATTGGCTGGCTGCGCGTAGCAAAGAATGCTGATGTTGAAGAAGTTGCGGACGGCGTCGGGCGGCTGTACCTCACCGAGGAGCAGTGGGAAGCGCATCGCCGTCAGCGCCGTGGCGCAAGGAGCGGGCGTGTGGTGATGCAGCGTGCCATGGCAGCAACAAGAAGGTAGTTGGCCATGACGACGGCCATGACGAGGATGACGACGGTGCAAGCACAGTCTCGGGGTCGAGCAGGCAGTCGGAGCGCCGCAACCGAGGAAAATGCTTCAACTGCGGCAAGCATGGGCACATCGCGAGGGACTACCCCGAGTCGAGGAAGGAAAGGGCCCTCCTCACCAACATCGACGACGACGAGCCGACACTCCTGTAGGTTGGGCGTTAGGGGGGTGATTGTTAGGAATAAACCACACTATTGGTGTGTCCATGCGTGCGGTCGAGTCTGTGCGCGGGTGCCGGTGCGGTGGTGCGGCACGAGCGCGCGTGCATGCAGGTTAATTAGCTGCGGCACTGGTTAGTTGGGTCGTTGTTTGAGTCCTAGGTACAGGCACAGGGTGCATGCAAGTTTGTTGCGCGGCTGGTGTTGGATAGATTGAGTTTGTTATTCTGTTAGTCAATTAGCGTGCAGGAAGGTCGGACGAGGAGGTGCATTTGGGAAGGCCGGACGTGGAGGTTAGCTCCTGGCAAGTTCGTAGCCTATATGTAGCCCCTGAGCTCCTCTGTATTGTTTTGCTCCAACGGCTAGTTAAAGTGTGCATCAGATGTTTTGATGGTGTCAATTTGGGTAGCATCGGAACATTTGGTGCAACTAGCCATTGGCCTCCTCGCACCCAAGTTCTCTACTAGCGCATCAAAATTCATCCGATGCCTCATCCGATGGTATCATCGGAACATCCGGTGCTGAAGGAGTTTTGGCCGAAACCTCTTTGGTACTTCACAAAGTCAATATGTTTCATTCAACGCCTCCAACTTCTAACCATCAGAACATCCTGTGCCCTAGGGTTGTCTTCGTCCCATCTACCATTTGCTTCGACACATGTAAAATACAAGCCGTTGGATCATCTGGTGCACTTGAAGATTTTTCATGTTTTTTCCGTTATACCAATTGCTCCGGTGGTTACTCCACCGCTTGCTTTGGTGGACCATCGGAACATCTGATGGTACTGATTTTTCTGAGTTGAATACCACCACTTGAGCACTAAAATACCATCATTTGGATCTGCCTAGCGAATCCAACCATGATGACGACTTCTTCCAAGTCTGGATCCGGTGATGCACAAGCCAACAGCTCATGAGGTCGGGTCACAATCGAGGATGTACAAGTTGTTGAAGACAACCAGATGAATCTTCCAGCGGGCGAAAAAAGTGCGTATCCACCTATAGTGCCAACTAGTTTTTTGCTGGAAATCGATAGTGTGCAATCGATTTGATGTTGTCTCCATGTCCACGATCATGTGTACCTACCCCTAGGGTTTGTAGGACGACATGAATATGCAAGGTTTTAATGTTGCCTCCATCATATCCATGCAGAAACTAGGAGGCTAGGCTCTTCTTCCTTCTCCATCTCCACCCCTCCTTCCTCATTTTCTTCTTATTTTTCCTCACTTCTCTTCCCCTTCTTCCTTTTGGTTCCAATGGAGTTCTTGGCAGGAGGGGAGGCTAAAGCCTCCTAGCCCCCCTGTAGATACGACCCTCTCCATGCCAAAGTCATGTATACTACCTACCACTAGGGTTTGTTGGAAGACATGCATATGCAATGATTTGATGTTGCCTCAGTTTTGTTATTTTCATTGGAACCAAAATTAATGAGCTAAATATGTACTGATGTGCTATCTTACCATTATTGTTTTTGTGAAATAGTATGCATATACCAGTAGAAAGTAATCATGCAGTGACAGGTGAGATGTGGAATATTATGCATTTACTGCATCTGAATTTATTTATGCTAACCTATTCATGTTTACATACACATATAGAGCTCCATTGTGTGTCCATTAATTTCAGTTATGTCTGTCCATGAACAATTATATTGATGAGTATACAAGTGCACCAATTAGTTTTGGTCTGTTCACCTTTTGTGCATTGGTTCGTCCTTTATTTTGATCATAGAAACATAAAAAAGTAAAGATGAGATGATCTATCTCAACCCCAAAATTTGTAAAAGAATCGCATTATTATTTTTGAAAATAATAAAGAATAGTTGATCCATCTCAAGTCATAAATTAATGAGCTGAATACTAGTATGCTATTTTACCATTACTATTTTGTGAAATAGTATGCATATACTAGTCTAATGTAATCGTGCAATGACAGGTGAGATGTGGAATAGTATGCATATACTACAACTGAATTTATTCATGCTAACTTATTCATGTTTATGTGCGCATACAGAGCCCCATTGACAAGTGAGATGTGGACTATAACTATCCAATGCAAGAAGGCAGAAGGAGGAGATCGCATCATCCAAGCAAGTCTTGATAAGACTGACGTAACATTTTTCAACTTGGTAAGTTTCAAAGATCAGCTTGGGTATGGTGTGCGGGACTACTACTACTACAAGAAGAGATGTGGAATTGATGTAGCAACTCTTGAGCCAATTGATTACCACAGATGTAGAGTACATGCTTGAGCATGTGGCTTCAAAAAGGAAAGTCAGGTTGTTGATCGCAAAAAACCGAGAACTAGAACGACATGTAAACATTACACCTCTGAAACGATCGAGGGAGAATGAGCCTGGTGATGATAGTGATGATGATGATAGTCTTGGCAGTGATGAATCGATTGATGCATACAAAGATTGGCTTGAAGACAAAGGCTCCGATACCGGTATATATGATGTTTGTCCCACACTATCCACATGTACTTATAATTATTGTACTCTTTACTCTCATAATATTGTTGGTAACTTGCAGTTCTATGCGATGTCTTGAGGGATGACACAATAAAAATATACACTAAATGGTTAAGGGAGCAAGGCCATCTGAAACAAATTAGTAATTATTTTTTCCTTTGGATTTTCTTATTTCTAATGAAAATTGTGAATCTACTAAGTACATGTGTTTTTCATTTTTTCAGTGACTTATAAAGGTAAAGATCATCCTACAGGAGTACCTGATGAGAGCAATGGTAGTAGCACGTCGCCAAAAACACAATGGTCACCTCATGCTAGGAAAACAAAGAAGACAAAAGGTTTTAAAGCAACATCCATTTCAAAAGTTCACTCTTTAATGTATTGTTCAGCAGTAATTATAGTCTAAGCTTCTCTTATGTTATTGTAAGTAAATGGCAAGAAAGTTGGCCATGGTAGCTTGAAAGATAGCTGCAATGGAAAAGAGATTGATGTGTCGCACTCAGAAACTTAAAATCGAATTTTCTGAAAATTTGGGTGCTCCCTGTAGAGAAAATAGATGTACATTTATGGATGAAGTTGTTATGTTTACAAGGATGAGGACTCCACTAATTGGAGTTACACAATGGAAAGATGTGAAGGAAGATGTCAAGAATGATATCATAGAATTTGTAATGGTATGTTAATGACCCATCTTTATTCATTTTAGTGTCATATAGCAGTAGCCAATGAATACATTTGGTGGGAATATGTCTTATCTCTTTGATCAAGTAGCTAGTGTTCCCTCTACTTTATTGTTCAAAAATGTTATGAATGTAGCATACATAACAAGTTCAAAATATTTTTATATGTTTTCTTTCCAACAGAATGCATGGGAGATTGAGAACAGAGATGAATCGAAGAAGAAGATATGGAAGATTGCCCAAGAACGCTACAAAGGATGGCGATCCACTTTGGTGGCCTGTTCCAGGTGTCCCTTCACCTTCTGTAGCTCAACCGCAGTCTCTTCAAGCTCCATGCTAGCCTTTGTGTATTCTTCCTTCCACTTCCTTGCATCGTAATTGCTGTTAGGGTTTTTCATTTTCTTCAGCAATGCATTATTTCTCATTTTCTTCCTCATGTTCATTAGGGAATTGGTCGCCTCCCCAAAGTATCGCTTCATCAAGCGCAGCTCATAGGTTGTGTCATTGGCCTCCTTCTTAGCAATTCTCCATGCTTCTTCCCACGACCTTGCTTCCTCTTCAGCTTTTTCCTTCCTCTTCATCAGCTTCACCAAAATACCTTTAGTCCTAGCATCCCATTTAGGATCAACCCACCTAAATGACGCACATTTTATCTCTTGATTCTGCAGACACCGATTACGTTCCTACAATTCGCCATTTACAACACCAACATCAAAATTAGAAAGCAAGGTTTATTAGAATTGAAATAAGTTATTGTTTACCTTGCAGCAGCATGCATATCGGCGCCCAGGGTTGTAAAATGTCCAATTATACCTCACATATAAAGACAACCTGTGCTTGCACTTGTTTTCAGGATCCACAACGATAACATCATGATCAGGCGATGGCGAGCTGTAGGTGTTAGTAACTCCAAGCATATCAAGGTGCTTCGGTTCTTGTTTTCTGAACTTAACATGATTGCTTTTGATACCTTTATCAGGATTGTTGCATCTCTGAAATTAAATAGATAAAGTTAACCCGTTAGACCATATACTCAAAATGCGTAATTGTAAATGAAAAAAGGACATTACACAATTCTTACAGCTAGGTGTTCATCCCACCATTCGTTGGAGCAGTCAACAGTTTGCTTTGCCTCATTCCATCCAAGACCAATGGCAGAATTCTTCAACTCCATAAACCATGTATATTCCTTTTTCATATTGTCCAACTTATTCTTCAATTGTTTCTTTGTTTGCTTTAGCCTAGTTTTTTCTTCATACTTAGTTACCAGATTTTTCCAAGCAGTCCTAGTGAACAATCCCAAGGGTCTATTCCCAGCTTCTATCTCTCCTTTGCATATGTCAATGAAAATGCCTCACATTGGCATCACACCAATCTACCTTGTCAGCCATCTTTTTAAGAAAACAGTGATGTGTCAGCATATAGTAGAACTAACACAAGCAAGTTATTCACGCTAGCCAAATTATTTCAACCGTGATGAACTCTAGCATTTCACCCTTGCTAGTCAGTTAACCCTTCGAGCAGCATTTGGGCTAGAAGAAATGAGGGGCTGCTATGACTGGACTATTGCCAAAAAGTTAAAAGGTAAACTAAATTCAGAAAAAGCAGAACAAAAAGATCAGGGGCTGATTTGACTGGACTACCTTTATGGCTAAAGATGTACTGTCATGTTGTCATGTGAAGGGGCTTTTCTAGCAAGGTAGTTTGTGCTACACCTTTTAAAGAGCATCAATTCAACTGTATTGATAGGATAAACATGTAGCTGTTATGAAAAAAGAATTAGGGATCACTTTTTTCTTCTAACAACTTAAGTTAAAAACCATACGATCCACTGCATTTTTGCTTTTTTTAATCCATGTGGGAAAAAAACCATCATACATGCATTTCAACCTTTTTCACAATTCATGCTTTTGCAAACTATAGGAAATAATCCATTGCAAGGAGGATCTAGAAGCAATTGGTTATTTTTCTTGTCAGCTAGTGATCAAGTCATTATCATACTCGCAAAAAAAACAAGTCAGTATCATGCTTCTGGTCTATAATCCCCACTATTTTCCTCATTATTACTAGCCCCAGAAAACGGAGCAGATTTGTATGCTTGGTTGATGGTTCCACCCAGACCATACGTTCAAAGTTCCAACTTAGATACCCACACTAGTTCCTCTAAATGAATCAATGGAAACATAGATGCAGGTGGAACCAGTAAGCAATATATTAACCTTGTTTTATGTTGTGCACAATAACACAGAAAAGCTACTTCCACAGATGGATGATAAAATGCTTGCTATCATGTCTAGAAGGGGAGGCGAAGTTACCTTAGTACCAGATCTGGAAGGGGAGGTTGGTGCCGTGCAGATCGGGAGGTGGACGACGGGCTCTAGGGGAGGACGAGGAGGAGTGTCACTGCCAGCTTCAGGGCACCGCTGCCGCCGGCTTTAGGGTGCAGCCGCCATCTTCAAGGGAGGTGAACGAGGGGCACCGTCGGCGGCAGCTTCAGGTCGCAGCCGCCGTCTTCAAGGGAGGTGAATGAGGGGCGCCACCGTGGGCTCGCTGGGAGGATGACAAGGTTCGTGGATGCTCGATTTGGTGGGTGGAGCGCCGCCGTCAGCTTAAGGGGAGGCAGATGGGCAGCACCACCGCCAAAGGGCACACCGGACCACCGCCGAAGGGCGAGGCGAAACCCTAGCACAGCAGGCGTTGGGCCGGAATGAGAGGAGGTGCGGGTGGGGAGTGAGAGCAACAGAGGTGTTGGTGGGAAAGAAAAATGAAGGGGTACGCCCATAAGCGGTGGCATTGCAGATAATTTTTGTGAAACGTCCGCCCTCACAGTCGGAAAAAGCACGCCGAGGGTGGTTGTGGAGAATGAACTAAAAAAAGTTGCTTTTGTGCAAGTAGCGGTTTGGAAGCTCACCCCTTTGGTTTAGCTTCTGACTTTTTTTGAAAGCAAAAGCACCTTCACAGCTTAACCAAAGGGACCCTTATTACAACCAAAATATATAAAATGTGCCCTTTCGAAAAAAACATACATAGTTCATGTCTCAGTAGTAGTGTTGTCAGCACATTCAAGAGGTCAAAGGTTCTAGCCTTACTATCGACACTATTTTCTTTTTATTTCCTTTCCTTTTTCATATTAGACTAACATAACTTACCAAAACTTCTGTCACCAACTCACCTGAAACTTACATGTGGGACCTGGTTGCTGTAAAGACTTCCCATTCGATCGGTAACAGGTTTGACCCACGGGAGGAGCACATTTTCCTTTTTATTTTACCGCCCTATTTATCATCTTAAACTCCCATGTGGGACCCTGGTTGGTTTATGATATTTTTGTAGTCCTTATATCGTCACAAAACCACCATTTAACATCGAGTGATGATTTCTTTTTGGCTATAGTGGCACATTTTATGATGTTTCGTAACTTTGTCACTAAATTTGATCGGATGTCAAACTTTATGACGTTTTCATCTAGAAACATCATAGATTTATGATGAGAACAAATGTGTCATAAAATTTTCTTCATAGATCAACACAATTCTTGTAGTGATTCCTTCACCCGATAAGGAGTGTCTCGAAAGAACCGTAAATGTTACTTTATGTTTGTTTTGTTCTAAATACTATATCATTATATGCAATTGACCTACATCTCTCATTTACATGGTGACCATGCGAAGGATCCTGTGGTGCTCAAGCTTCAAAATCACCAGAAAAAAGAAGTGTAAAACCTATATATTTTGTGATGTATTGTTGCATATGAATACTTGATCATTACAAGCAACACTATATTAATAATTTAAAGGTTTCCATATATCTCGTTGCACAGGTAAACTGATCAGAATAGCAAAGTCATATATCTCTTACCTTTTCTGGGGAAGATTTTCAGAGTTAGTGAAAAATCAGCACAGTTGCAAAATTTTGCTCAGAAGGCTCACTATTGTCACAACGGTAAAAATTAATAGCCAGGCATAAATCACGAACAACACTGTCCATGTGTAGACACATGAATGAGAGAGTTGATCGGTCATGAGGAATCACCTCAAAGCCCGGCGAGCATGAGGGTGGGGATCAATGGCGAAGTTGGCCATGGCAACCGGCGGAGACGACGAGGACAAGTGGTGTTTTTTGGGTTGCCTCGGAGGAGACAAAGAGGCGGAGCAATGGTTGGTCGGTGGTGATTGAGCATTTATATCTTTCTCCCTAGAAACCTCCGAATGCTGGCTATGTGGGCCTTCAGGTTGCTTGGGCCGGTATATGTATGGCGCCAGTTTCCTGTTTAGGCACGATTGCATTGTATGGCCATATAACGGAAACAAGATTTGCAGCGTATATCACGCCAACCGCTTTTGGCAAGGTGCTCGAGGGAAAGGCATCTGGCATAGGAAAGAAAGGAAGGATCGCTACAATCATGCTTAGGATTTGAATTTTGAACATTCAAACTTTCCCCCGTGTGAGAACGTGGCATGGAACAAAGATGATCAAACACAGATTTCCGGCCAGCCTGAATCCCATTGCCAGCGACACCACCACTGCTAGTGGCACGTAGTGCATTCCCATCAGAGGCAAAACTGACTCTGGAGAATACCGTTGGCCTCCACACGGGCCGCTGGGTTGAATCTTGTGGCTCAGGAGCGGGTGATCTGGCCACTTGAGCATAGCTCTTCCTGGGCCTGCCTTTTGTAGCCATAGGATGCGCGAGGGGACATCAATGGTTGATGCGATGTCCAATCTAGGGTTTCGGCGTGGGACGCCCTAACTTAAGCATTACTGAAGATTTATGGACCTATATATATGTGGTTATTAGGCCCATACATAGCCCAGTGAAAGTGGGCCATTCACATCAGGCCCTAAAAATTTTGGAGCCCCTAGCAAAGTGGGCATTAAACCTTCAACGTGGATACTGGCTTGGTAATGTGGCTACCACGGGCGAATTTGGTGCTATTAGCCTGCCTCCATGGCTGGCGAGTTGCAAATACGATCCGTATTCTATTCCTGCTGGTCACCTTATCCTCCCATCTCCCAGCTATAAGGACGCGTGAGCAAGGCGTGGCGTTGCCCAACCCGGCGGCCAGAGGTGGCGACGACGACTTTGGCTGAAGAATAGAGGGAGAGCAACCTGGTCTGTTCTTTTTGGATAGCCTGGTGGGAGGACAAGGCGCCTGATGAGCTGTGAGGCAACAAAATTCATCTTGTGTGGTCGTGGGTAGGATTGACCCAAAGGTGTCCACGGCAGTGGCAAGGAAGAACCGAGATTCATCTTGTCTTTGATTATTCCTTCTTTTTCTCTTTGATTCAGCGATACGATAAGCTATTCCAATAATTCCCTCGATTCCATGCCTAACGCTCTTGATTGCCTAATGTTTTTGATTGATTGAACTGAATAGTCTATTCTGACTCCCTTGATCGATTTTGCTTGGCCTAGTTCCAATGCTATCGGCGTGTGTGAAATTGTTAGTGCTACGATCATTGATTCTTGTTCCTTGTTTAATTTGTGGATGAAGCTTTCATGGTGACGATATGTTGCATTGTAAAATGATATAAAGGACAAAAAAATTGGAAAAGTTTGGGAGGGCACAAGCCATTGCCACGAGGGCACGGGAGGATCAAGATGAGTGCAATATACTAACGTCTAGGTCCTAGTGTAAAAATGGTAATCCATTCTCAAAATCCTATTTCTGGAGCTGGAGGAACCCTTCTGGCCAAACGCGACCCCAGACAACTTTAATTCCAATTCTCTAATTCCAATTCCATGTGGAGCTAGCTCCAGGTGCACTTTGCAGTAGAATTAGAAAATTTTGCAGTTGGAGCCATACCAAATAGGCTCTATATGACCCTTCCTCCAAAACTACATTGAGTCAGCTCCGACTTCCTCCAAAACTACATTGAGTCAGCTCCGAATCTGGATGGGTCGAAGTCGAAGTCGGACGTTGGGAATAGAGACGAATCCACAAAAAGTTAGAGTGAACAAAAAATAGAAATATAGTATGATTGAGAAATAATGGTAGGATGCACGTGCGTTGCTGCGGTAAAATACTAATTATGTTATTTTTCTATTTCACAAAATACATTACAAAACACAAACACTCACATACACATATGCACACTCATCCTTATCAATACACGCTAATTTATGTGGTGAGTAGCCTTGGTGAGTGGGAAAATATATGTAGTCAATGTGCACTCTAAGTATAAATTCTATTTTCTATTATATTGTATGCTTAATTTATATTTATGTAACATATTCTACGTGGATGACAATAGTTTTGGGTTGCACACTAGCTTGTTAGGCTGAAAGTCTCTGTAAATTCAAAAACAAATTACTGATTTTTTTATGGGAACAATATTTCTAAGGACGGGTCATGCCGTCACTCACCCTTGGAAAACAAATTTGCATGGGCGGGTAATGATATCACCTGTCCCTACAAATAACTATTTTCAGAGACGGTCATGGCGTCACCCGTACCTAAAAATATATTTACAGAGGTGGGTGATGGCGTGACCCGTCCTTGAAAATAGCTTTCTAGAGGCGAACATGTTACCCGCTCCTGCAAACAGCTATTTGTAGCTGCGAAAAGTAGGATGCAGGTAACGCACCCGTCCCTACAAATGTCGTTTCAATCAGTCCTAAAAACCATTTTCTAGGAGTGATGAAACTATAATGATCATTTCTTTTCTTCCTCAAAACATCGAACAAGTGATTTCATTATTATGCTTGTCTTTGAATAAGTAAGTCGTGCGCTCGGTAACGCGCTAAATGGCATCACAGATGCACTTTACTCCACGCATCTCCCAGCGGTCCGGTCTGGAACCCTCTCACTCTGTTCCGTGCTCCATACTTCCGTGTCAATCAGCACAGATAAGGTGTCAGAGTCCTGCCCAAATAACTCCTACCTGCTCAGACCCAGCGCATCAATTTCAACACGCGCGACGCTGTCCAGATAACCGGCTGAGTCGTCCCACGCGGCACCAAATCCGCCCTTCACGCTATATGTAGGACACGTCCAGGCAAACACGGAAGACACCAAGACCATGTCTAATCCACTCCTGCGGTTGCTCTTTCCTCTCCTGCTTCTCCTGCTTCCCCCTCCCCTCCGGGAGTACGTACTTCTCGGCCAGCCACCGGCCAAAGGATGCCGGCTGCAGCGGCGAGCTCCACCCGGTCGTCCTGGTGCCTGGGCAAAGCTGCAACGACCTGGAGGCGCGGCTCACCGAGGCGTACAAGCCGTCGGCGCCACGCTGCGGCGCAATGAAGGGGAATGAATGGTTTGGCCTGTGGAAGAACGTTTCAGACCTGGCGGCCCACGACTACGTTGACTGCTTCGTGGAGCAGATGCGCCTCGTCTACGACCCTGCCATCAACGACTACCGGAACCTGCCCGGTGTGGAGACGCGCGTCCTCAACTTCGGCTCCGCGAGAGGGTTCCGTGACAAGGATCCTCTTTACCCGTACGTAATCCCTGCCAAACCCATCTGAATGATATGCACTCAAATGCAATCAGCTCATGATCCGCTCAAATGCTACGTAATACTACTTCTTTTCCAAGCTCTGCAGGAAACGGTGCGTCGATTCCATCAGAGAAGCCCTGGAAATAGTCGGATACCGCGACGGAGATACCCTCTTTGGAGCTCCTTACGACTGGCGCTACGCTCCTCCAGTGCCTGGCCAGCAATCTCAGGTCTACTCGTGCTACTTCAAACAGTTCAAGTCGCTCGTCGAGGCCGCGAGCAAGAAACACCACAAGAAGGTCATCATCTTTGGGCATAGCTACGGAGGAATGGTCGTCGTCCTGGAGTTCGTCAGGAACGCTCCGCTGGCCTGGAGGAACAAGTACATCAACCACCTTATCCTGGTGGCGCCAGTGCTCTCTGCAGGCTTCCTACAGCAGGCACGTACCATTGCTTCTGGGCCAGCAGATTTTGGCTACGTTGGAGCTACCCAGTCGTCTATAAGGACGATGTGGAGGAGTTTCGAAACTGGCACCGTGGATCTACCGTCTCCAAAAGTATTCGGGCACAAGCCACTTGTGATCACCAAGCAAAGAAACTACTCTGCATATGACATGGAGGATTTCCTTGTCGCCATCGGTTTCAGCGACGGTGTCCAGCCTTTCAGGAGGAGGATGGTTCCAAAGATGAGATACTTCAAGGCACCCATGGTGCCCATAACATGCATTAATGGAGTAGGCATTAGGACGGCAGAGCAACTGGTGTACTGGGAGAGTGACTATTATGACAGCTCCCAGAACTAGTGTATGGAGATGGAGATGGGCTTGTCAATTTGGTTAGTATGTTGGCATTTGACAAAGAGATGAGACGGCAACCAGGACAAAAGAAGCAATTCAAGTCCATTAAGATTCATGGGGCGGAGCACTGTGGACTTATTATGGAGGAATGGGCGATAAAGAGAGTCATTAACGAATTTTCGGAAGCAAACCGGATTTCTTAAGAGGCTCAGCTCAGTGTTAATTACTGTATCCAGTAAGTCAGATATCTCGTGAACCTGTGTGTGAATGAATTAAATATCTGGCATGTACCCTCGTTGTTGAATAAAAATTGCACGAGCGGGAAACGCAGAGGCTTTAAGAAATTGAAGCCAAGTTTTTCCTGTCTAAACCATTTTCCACTTCAAATATTATACATATAGCATAAAGGATATTTCTGATACTAGGTGAAGAAACATGGATGCATTACAGTTGATTTGAATTGATCTTTTCAATGTTGGTATATTACCCAATTATTTAAATTTTGGATGATAATGGTTGCTTTGAAGGAATACTTCTTTTGGATCACACACATTTGGCAACGAAAATGATTCATGACATTGTTTAATATGTTTAGTACCAAAAATAGGTAGGACCAACTATCAAAAATCATACACCTGTACTCAATTTAATTTGATTTTTTATTATCTTTCTAAGATCAACTGCTAGCAAAAATTTAATAAAAAAGTACCTGAAAGTACCAACGGGTACCTTATAATAAAACTTAAAATAAATAAGTAGCACATAGGAAAATTCCATTTTCTAGTGTGGATCGTTTCTTCTCCTATCTGTTCTGCCGTGAGGTATTCTTTGCTAAAAATTATTGCTGTTGGTCTGCGGTATTAATCGCTGTCAGTTGTGCAACGATCTGCTATTATTCTCCCCAATCAATGTTGCTGAGAACAAAGGAGAATCACATAAATATTGCTACAAGTCTATTTCTGAACTCAGAATTGCTACTTGTAGCGTTACTCATTACTCCCTCCGTCCAAGATATACCTACAATAAAATTTCAAAAAAATTCCAAATATAAATACGTTTAGAATTCCCAGCCCACCTATTCCATATAATCTCACCAAAATACCCTTATGATCATTTTTTTCTTCCAGGTGCCTTAACCAACCGGTACCAAACCAAATCGGCGACTGACCTTCCACTACGGGAAACCTCAAAATTGCCGAGTGTATTTTTTTTGCCGAGTGTTTTTTTCGAGCACTCGGCAAACAAGCTCTTTGTCGAGTGTCAAGCCAAAAACACTCGGCAAAAAAAAAACACTCGGCAAATCGGAGCTTTGCCGAGTGTCAAATAAAAAACACTCGGCAAACCCCCTTCTTTGCCGAGTGTCAAAAGAAACACTCGGCAAACAAGGGGGTTTGCCGAGTGTCAAAAAAAAACACTCGGCAAGAGGGGAGTTTGCCGAGTGTTTTTTTTTGACACTCGGGCAAAAAAAAATTCCCTCTTTCACCTTGAAAATTTTTTTCTACTCCCCACATACAACATGTGGTACTCCATGTTAAAATTTGGTATATTTTTGAATTTATTTGCTATATTTATTTAATTAATTGTATTTCAAGGAAATTTTTGGTATAAGTCAAATTTGAACTGCAAGTGATTCAAATTATAGAATAAAATGAGTAGAAAAATGATATTTATGTTATTTATCCCAGTTTGTGGCCTTGCCCATGAAATGAAAAGAAATTTCAAACATCTTGTTCAGGAAACATAACCACAAGCATGTGATCGATTGATTTTTAAATTCTAAAAAAGGCAAACGAAGTCGGAAAATTATGAGATTTGTCATGATATGATGGTATCATATGTGGAGGTTGTGGTAAAAAATTAAGAAAGTTTTGCACATTTTATCACATACAATGTTTACAATCCGAAGCATCTCAGAAGAAGAATCGTACCGTTGAGAAGGATTCAATAAGATTTGGAGTCAAAGTGATGATCGAATTTAGATTTGACTACAAAACATTTTATATAGGAAATAGAGAATGTATATTGTTTCATGTGAAATTTTGGTAATTTTTTGGAACCGTTTGATAATTTTAATGTATTAAGTGTAATTATAAAATTTTAATTGATATAAATTGAATTGGAGCTATAACTGCATAAAATAATGAAATAATATGAGTAGAATAATCAAATACATATTGTTAAGTGAATTTGATGAGGTATTGTTGAGTTTATCAAAACAAATGTAGAACAAAACATTGTAGAAAGAAGGAAATAGGAAAAATAAAACTTTGCCGAGTGCTCCCCGTTGGGCACTCGGCAAAATAGTTCTTTGCCGAGTGTTGCGGTCCAGACACTCGGCAAAGCAAAAAACCCCGCCTAAAATCCCACCCGCCGCCTAAAAAGTCCCCCAGCGTCCGCCTCACGCACCAGACC
>NC_028451.1:14516710-14722285 GCF_000263155.2 Setaria italica
CCTCCTCCGAGCCAGATCTGGCCACCGCCGCGCCGCCCCTCCTCCGGGCCAGATCTGGTCGCCGTCGCGTCGCCCCTCCAAGCCGGATCCGCCGGCGCCACCACCCCCTCTGGATCCGGCGCCGCCGCCTCCCCCCCTTCCAGATCTGCCGGCGCCGCGACCTCCCCCCGGATCCGGCGCCGCCACCTCCCCCCGGATCCGCCGCTCCCTCCCCTTTCTCTTCAGGCAGCTCAGGCGGCGGTGGGGAGGGGGCCCGATGGGGAGGGGGCTTGGCGGGAGGAAGCTCGGGTGGCGGCGGGCAGAGGGCCCGACGGGGAGGGGGGCCGGCGGGAGGAAGCTTGGGTGGCGGCGGGATGGAGCAACGGCGGCGCACTCCCAGGCGGGCGGAGCAGGCGGTGGTGGCGGCGGCGGAGCAGCCGGAGCTGGTGGACCGGGCGTGGCGGCGGCTTCGAGCAGCTGGTGGACCGGGCGTGGCGGCGGCGGAGCAGCCAGAGCTGGTGGATCGGGCGTGGCGGCGGCTTCGAGCTGCCGCGGATGGTGGCAGCGTCGCAATGGTTGAGATGGCGGCAACGGCGTTGGCGGCGGCGGCGGCGGCGGCGACGGCGACCAGCTGGAGCTGCCCCCGGTGGCCGGGGTATGTTTTTTTTATTTTTTCTGAAAAAATTGTTTGCCGTGTGTTTTTTTCCACTCGGCACACTCTTTGCCGAGTGCCCGACCAAAGACACTCGGGAAAATTAGCTTTGCCGAGTGAAATTTTGCCGTGTGCTCTTCGCCGAGTGTTACACTCGGCAAATACGTTGCCGAGTGTTTTTAGGGTTTCGCCGAGTGCCTGGGGCACTCGGCAATTTATAGCTTTGTTCCCGGCCTTAAAAAAGGGTGCCGGAAGAACTCTGGCCAATTCGGCAAATGAATTGATGTGGCAATATCATGGGCATGTAAATACTGGTGTGCCGATCTGTTTTTGTGCTGCATGCAAACAAAAAAGGCACGCAGTGCTGCCAACGCAGAATGCACACAATCACGCGGGATGCGCGCCTGTAGTCGTGGTATGTATTGGTTAGCTTAACAACTCCAACAATAGTTCTCAAACTAAATCCACCAAATGTCAAATGGGTGTTCTCGACCAAAAAATATGTCCAACTTCAGCCATAGCTCTCCATGGGTGTTCTCTCTATTTTAAGGACCAAGAATGGAGGATAGAGGGAGAAACTGGAAGGCCTACCCGAAATGGAGAGCCTAGTAGAGTCGTATGCTAGAATTAATTTTTTTTTACTTGTCCCTCCAAACTTGGGATAAAATACTGTTTAGAGGATCCACTTTAGTTGCTCTTAATGAAAATTAGACCTTTCAACCTCCTCCTTAATTAGTCTGTATGAAAATCTCTAAATCTAAATGTAACTATATTTTAGGATGGAGCGAGTACTATTTGTCACCTAATAATAGTCCTAATTGGAACGCTAAGAACAGGTTGCAAGATAGCCAAGGTCCACTGCGTCGCATTAATCTGGGTCATAAACAAGATACAAAGTGGAAATTGGTAGAAAAACACAGCATCTATTTTGTCCATGCACAAATTAAGCAGATGCAAAATACTAACAAGCCACCAAAAGAATAATTCAATATAAGATTTCTTTGTTAAGTTGTCTAAAGGTTACATATATAGAACTGAATAAGGTGGATTATAAGATAAAATGTCAAACAGCAATGAAAAGGTTCTATTCGAAAAAAATTAATAGGAGCCCCTCGCCGCCTCAACCACTGCAGCCACATATAGCCCCTAGGTCCCATCGCCGGTGCTAGCACCCACTTCTCCAGCCACCTAACGTCCCCAAATCCATTTGCCACGGGCTAGCGTGGCTCTGGCTCCCAATCCTATACCAGGAGTAACCTAGTAGGCTGATGGCTTCCCTTCAGCCGCCCCTTCCGCATTGCATCTCTCACCAGCAGCGCGACCATTCTACCCTGTCGAGTCGAAACCAGCCAACCCAAGGAGGTAAGATGGATGGATGGCAGCGATGATGACAAGGATCTCCTAGAAACTGCCCAAAACATGTCGTAGAACTGGTTCTATCTGTGATGAAAAACCTTTGATCATGAAACCATGTTTCGTTCTATGACAGGTCATAGAAACATCACTGAACTTTCAGATACACGTGTCCCCGTCCACGCTGGCAGGTAATGTGGCGCTGTCCACGCTGGCAAGTGATGTGTCCCGGACACGCTGGCACGCGACGTGGCTTCGTCCATGCTGGCAGGTGACGTGTTAGGCCACACGTGTCGTAAAGAGGACAACCACGTGGCTAGCTAGCATAAGGCCACGTGTCGAGATGACACAACTCCACATGTCATTATTCTATTCACACACATGTCACCATCTTGTGTTGACATGTGTCGTCCTTTCAATTGGTCCACATGTCTTACGTGTCCACGTGTCATTTTCCTGTCTGTCAATGTGTCACTGTCCCATTTATCCACGTGTCCTTTCCCGGTTTGCCCACGTGTCATTTTCACATTTGTCCACGTGTCATGTTCCCGTTTGTCCACGTGTCCTTTTCCTATTTTCCCACGTGTCTTATTTCTATTGGTTCACATGTCCTTTCCCGATTTGTCTACATGTCTATTCATTAGTGTTACACATGCTATTTTACTATTGGTCCGTGTGTTATGTCTTATCAGTCCACGTTTGCTATTCTATTTATGACGTGTTCTTTTCTGTTTGGCCCACGTGTCAAGTACTAATTAGTACACATGTCAGTTTCTTATTGGATCACCACGTTCCATTTTCTGGATGTTACACATGTCCATATCATAGAGGTCCATATTCATACATAACCATTTCATCACAGACACCAAATGATACAGCACAATTCATAGAAAGTTCACCACAATGAAGTTACAACCAAATAAGTTCATGACACCACCACAATTAGTTCACTGACAGTTCAGAACCACATAAGTTCATAACATAAGCACCAGAGGTCATGACGGAATGCCAAGTGCTGACAATAGTTACACACAGGATCAAGGCTGAGAAGAGATACCAAGGGCGTTCAGATTCAAGATCTTCATAAGGACGAACTATCCAGGAGCTGAGAAGCAATACTAGGGGCGTTCAGCAATAGGTTGTGCTCGCATAGTTTCCATTGACGTCTAGAATATCCAAAAATGAACTATTAGTTTACTGATGATAGTAAAAAAAGGATTATATTCAACAATCTAGGAACAAAGGCAGATTGGATAACTGCTACTAAATAGTGTTAATATAACATACCACTAAAAGACAGGGGTAGCCATGAATGTTAAAACTATGTGATGCAGCATGTACAGAGAAGTATTGGAGAAAGGACAAAAGTCTGGAAGAAGGATTTGCTAAATGGTTTAAGAATCATGTAAGTTTGGCTGCATAAATAGAAACCTAATGAACATGGATAGAATTATAGGTAAACATGTATATTTTATGGATGCTGGTGAATTGACCACGTAGAGATTCAATGTTGGTACAAACTTGTTGAGCATGACAACCAAGATAAATTAAAATTCAAAACATCGAGCAAATTAGCTAATTACTAGAAAAGCAAATAAGCATGTACAGGGACTTACAACTACTTCTTCGTCAACTTGGCCGTCAACCTGTTCCTGTAGTTCTTGTTCTTATTTTGGATGCTTCTTGTTGTTCTGGACCTGATGTACCAAAATGGTATTCTGAGTCATTCCGATCGGTCTCATCACCGCTATTGTTTTCTATAACTGGTGGCAATTCTTCCTGCACAACATTCTCATCACCACTATTGCTTTCTACAACTAGTGGTAATTCTTCCTGCACAGGCTTTTCACATGGTCCTAATGTTTGCATCCTTTTCAGTAACCTTGTTGAAGCTCCAAGAGTGACATCTGTTGGCAGGATTGACCTCACCCTATTAGAATGTCTACCTCTAGGAGCCATGGCACCACTTGTTTTCCTCTTCTTTGCATAGGCCTTCCTACACCCAGTCCGCACAGGGACCTGCAGATTTCAAAAACTAGAAGTTGTAAGCATGTGAACAAATTAAAAGCACTTCTAAGATTGGAGATATGTAGTCCCTACATTGGAAATATCTAGTGCTCCTTCTAAGCATTGAAAATATCTAGTGCTCCTTCTAAGCATTGAAAATATCTAGTGCTCCTTCTAAGCATTGGAAGTATCTAGTGCTCCTTCTAAGCATTGGAAATATCTAGTGCTCCTTCTAAGCATCCCCCATCCCCGCAAAGATAGAAGATGAACCTCAATTGCTAGGGTTGTCGGCCCCTCTAAGTATGTATCATCAGGCCTATTCGATGCTGCTTTTTTGTTGTGGCTTCAGCTGCAGCTGCAAGCCCAAGCAGCTGGAGCTGCTGCCCAGCTGAATGGCTGTTTGAGTACCTATAACTTAATAAATTATTCCTTCATTTATATTGGGTCCTGCTGTATTTTTTTTAATTAATGCAACAATTGAAATGCTACTATGTAGACCAAGTTAAGAGCTAATGATAAACCTTACTTGTTTTTTTTCTTGACAATGAATTAAGAGTTGATGATAAACCACTAATGCCAAGTTCTTCCATTCTTCTTAAATTCTTCCTGATAGTTTCTTCCCGTTCTCTTTCATATTCATTTTGTGAAGGTTCTAACATGTGTTAATAGATTTGAAGTATTAGTGACCTAGGTTCATTACATATTCATGACTGAAATTAGAATACAGACCCACTACAACCTCCAACCCTGAACCATGGATGAATGTGTCACTACCTAGAACCACAGAAGGTAGATGGATTTTGCATACCACTTGCTGCGAGGCGTCGAGGATGGTGAGGATGCTACGATAAGGTGGTCGTCGTCGACGTTGTAGCAGATCTAGTGCAACGGGCATCGTCGAAGGGGTAGCAGATCCGGTGTGATGGGCATCGTCGAAGGGGTAGCAGATTCAGTGGGGCGGTTGTCGTCGATGGGGTAGCAGATCTAGTGTAGTGGTTGTCGTCGACAGGGTAGCAGAGTCGAAGGGGTAGTAGATCCGGTGTGGCAGTAGTGGCCGACATGGAAGTACATCCGGTGTGGTGGTAGTGGCCGATGGGGAAGCAGCTCTGGTGCGCTCAGCATCATCGACGAGGTTGAAGCTCCAGCGAGGTCGCCTTCAATGGAGGATAGGGGTCGAGTGCCGGCATGTTGGAGTCTACCGGCGCAGAGTTGAAAGGCGAGAGGTGGAGGCGGATTTGAGTGAAGGGATACGGATATGGGACGCGGGGGGAGATTGTCACAAATACCCTTGATGGACGGGGTAGCGGTGTGTCTTTTGCTTGAGGGTACAAGGAACATTTCGCGGGAAATGTTTTCGGCTTCGGCGGCAAAGTTGGCGCCCGGTGAAAATTTTGGACGGTGATGTCCAACTAACCCATGGACCCCACATGTCAGTGTTCTTAGAATTTCGTAAGAAAAAAATGGGCCTACTGCTCCACATGGTAGGACGTGATTGGCTAAGAGGCATAAGAACTCGTAAATAGTCCATATTTCTCTTTTTAATCTGGAATTAAAACTTGTAATTGGTATTTCTCCCTCATAGGAACTCCGAATTTGATGATTCTTTTTCCTAATTTTATCTAAATACACACTCTTCCATTTAATGGTGTATGTTTGCAAGTTAGGTACTCTTTCTAAGATCTTTTACATATCCTTTAGTTTCTTACACCTAAGTAGAAAAATAAACAAATGATTTTGCATAACAATTGCAAATATAACATCATATTTTCTAATACTAAGGTAAATATGAGGTTGTGTCCAAATTTGAGGTGTATATACGTTCAAAATTATTTTAAGCTATGCAAACTTGAAAGATTGACTTAAGTTATAGTAAACTATGTAGGAGTTGTATTCATTTGTGAACATGTATAGCCCCACTTAATTAAAACCATTTGCATTTTTTATGATAGGCTTATGGACCTAAAATAGGTTGCTGTGTTAGTTTGTAGAATGTTCTAACAAAATTTAGATATTATTATAATTATTTTGTAGTAGCTTAGACTTAGATGGTTGAATTATCCATATCAAATAATTAAATTTTGCATCTATCACTAGTACTTGGGCTATGATGGTATATATGAGCTTGGATATATTTTTTATCTAAATTTTTGGATCTTATTGGAGGCACCTGGAGTTCAATTTGAAATACTTCTGACAGTACTTGAAACGATAAATACGATGAATGTTTGTGTTAGATGGGCTGAAAAACTTAACGTGGGGCTTTTTCTATTGAAGCTCGATTCCTCCTAGCTGTTCACCTGCACATTGACAATTCAGATTAACTATTCGATGCCACGGCCTCCGGCAGGTTGCCATCCCGCCGTAGACGAAGGTGTAGTTTGTAGGACTCCAAATCCCCATTCATACTCGGCAGCGGCAGTGCCAGGTGGATCCTAGTTGACGACGCCGGGAAGGTGTCCTGGTGTCCCCGGCGCCTTAGACGGAGACATCTCCATGATCCCACTTTCCTTGCCACCGCTAGTCCGCTAGTCCGCTGCGCAGGCGTGCAGCGCGGAGGCCTCCTCCGAAAGTTCCAATCCAGCCACTCCGTCATCCACCCTCCAGGAAGTAAGTACCCCTTCCCCAACCATAAAAATATGATTCCATAGATAGATCTAATTTTGTCACATGAATTTAGTTCTTCATCTGTTAGTTTTGAATAGAAGTTTGGATTGATGGATATAAGTTGGATAACTAATGGGAGAAAATTCACACCTTCCTACACCCATGGAGTGGAACAATTCATGGAGTTTGTTAAGCAATGATTCACTGAATACATCCATATACCTTGCCCATGCACTTGATGTCTTAACCAGAGTGAATTGGCTCAGGCTGATGTTCATGACCACCTTCTTTAGTATGAAATGATAGCTGCATATACAAGGTGGACTCATCATGGGGAATCTGCAAATGCTGTGATTGTTGAGTTTTCAGAGCAGGTGCATGGACATGAATATGATTATGGGTTTGGGTTTGAAGAGAATGAATTTGACCATGATGATGGGATTAATGTGGATGAGCAAGACAATATTGATGAAGAAATGCTAGATCTAGAGATGATAGCAGAATTGTACATAACCGCAGAGGAGAATGGACAGGAGCCAAAATTTACTAGAGTCCTCCAAGATTTGAAGCAGACTCTCTGCCTAGGATCTAGGCACTCAAGATTGTCCTTTGTTGTGAGGTTGCTTCGTATCAAGTCACGCTATCGAATGAGCAATACAACATTAAATGAAATATTGAATCTGATGTCCTTATCATTCCCTCAATGCTAATTACCTTCAACATATGATGAGGCAAAGAAATATATTTGTGAATTGGGCCTTGGATATGACACGATCCATGTGTGCTATAATAACTATGTGTTGTTCAGGAAGAAGTATGCCAAAATGGATGTCTGCCCAAAATGTGATGAATCTAGATGGGAAGATAAGGATGGCTGCAAGCATGTTCCTCGTAAGGTTTTGAGGCATTTCCCACTAATGCCAA
Organism: Setaria italica; assembly: GCF_000263155.2. Taxonomy (NCBI): domain Eukaryota; kingdom Viridiplantae; phylum Streptophyta; class Magnoliopsida; order Poales; family Poaceae; genus Setaria; species Setaria italica. Next base: position 14,524,230 of record NC_028451.1, read on the forward strand.
GGTTGAAGAGGATGTTTGCTTCAAGCCGAACAGCTAAGGACGTGCAATGGCACAAGATGAGGAGGGCACCCATTGACGGCAAAATGAGCCATCTGGCAGATGGGAAGGTAGGGAGGCACTTTGACAACATGTATAAAAGAATTTGCAAGGGATGCAAGGAACTTGAAACTTGTCATCACTACAGGTGGTTTCAATCCGTATGGCAACTTTAGCACGACATATAGCATGTGGCCAGTGCTTGTTATGCCCTTAAATCTTCCACCATGGCAATGTGTCAATCCTTTGAACTACTTTATGTCTTTACTGATCCCAGGTCCAAGATCTTCAGGAAAGGATTTTGATTTATTCTTGCGGCCTCTTATAGAATTACTTCTTAACCTCTGGAGTGGTGTCAGTACATATGGTGCTCTCAAATGTTCAAAGTTCAATCTGCGCACAGCTGTGCTTTGGAGCATAAATGACTATCCGCATTAAGCACCCTGTCAGGTCGAACTACAAAAGTTTATTATGCATGTATTCATTGTGACAAATACCCATTGTCACGGCCACTAAGGAATAAGTTAGGCTACATTGGCCACCGTTGTTACCTTCTAATGACACATGCTTGGTGGAGAAGCATAGCTTTCGATGGGAAGCGTAAAAACCAAGAGGCACTAGGAAAGTTCACTGTAGATGAGGTCGTTGAGAAACTAGAGAGGGTCATAAATCTTAGGCCAAGTTTAAATGATGAAGGTAACAAGAGAAAGCATGGAGAGGATGGACAATGAGTAATTTATAACTGCAAAGCTGGGTGGTGGAAGATGCCCTATTGGAAAGACCTGCTGCTACCCTACAATCTTGATGTGACGCACATAGAGAAAAATATATGTGACAACCTCCTTGGCACATTGCTGAAATTGGAGGGCAAGATAAAGGACACCATGAATGCTAGGATAGATTTGGCGGATATGGGCATAAGACATCATTTGCACCGTTACCAGGATTGCTACGTATTGAAGTCTGCACAATGAAGTGTATTTTGTAAGTTCCTCAAAGGTGTCAAGTTTCCAGATGGATATGCAGCCAACCTAGGAAGATACATTAGTCAAGATGGTTCAAAGGGTCCAAGGCAAGCTGAAAACTCATTCTTGCCATGTCCTTCTACAAAGAATCATACCTGCCGGCTTAAGAGGACTTGTGCATGATGATGTATATGAAGCAGTTGGAAGGCTCGAGAACTTCTTCCGGGAGCTGTGTAGTAGAAATCTAAGGACAGATGTCGTGGAACACCTGAAAAAAGAGATCCCACTGATCAAATGCAAGGTTGAGAAGATATTTCCTCCTGCCTTCTTTGATGTGATGGTGCACTTGGCAGTCCATCTACGTGATGAGGCACTGCTTAGAGTTCATGTACAGTATGGCTGGATGTATCCAATTGAACGGCGGCTTGGCATGTTGATGAATCTTGTAAGGAATAGGGCTAGGCCTGAAGGATCAATTGCTGAAGCCTACATAGAAAGTGAAGTCTTGGCATTTTGTTCTATGTACACGAACGATATTGACACAAGTCCTAAATTTGATGGGCCATTAGATGGTGACACCTCTATTTTCATGCATGGTGTTAAACTTATTGGCAAGGATCAGGTACAATACATCGATAAAAAATTCTTTCACAAGATAGTTTGGTATGTACTAAATAGCTGTGATGAAGTTGAGCCGTGTTTGGAGTACGTATCATTTACTTTGTGCCTATTTATATTTATATCTACACACACATACATATATTTACCTCTATTTATTCCTAATGTTTAAACTTTGTCATGCAACATGCATAGAGAATATATTGTTGGAGGAAGAAGGGGGACGTGATGTTGACAAAAGGCAAGAGAAAGAATTTGCTTCATGGTTTAAGAATCATGTAAGTTAATGGCATATTATCATTTATGGAAGTCACTGACATTACACTAGACTCGACTTTATATGTTTGGCTGTAGATCACGAAGCTGCATAAAGATAAACCTAATGAGGTCAGCAAAGGATTGTATGCACTCTCATGTGGTCCTGATCTCCGAGTCAAGATCTGTGTAGCTTGCAGTGTCAATGGAGTCCGCTATAGCATTGTTGACCTTGAGAAAAACCTAAAGGCACAGAATAGTGGAGTCGTGAACGAGGGGACACATAGAAGCCAAAAAATTGAATTTTGTGGTGTCCCGAAAGAGGTAATTGAGTTGCAATATAACTCTAATATGGAATTCTGTCGGTCAGTGGTTCTATTTTGATGTGATTGGTACAATCAAGAGGGTAGGACTGTAGGCATTAGAGATGATGGACATTTCAAGTCCATCAACATCCAGTCATTTTGGTACAAGTCTGACCCTTTTATTTTGGTGACACAATCAAGAAAGATATTTTACTTGCAGGACAATCATTTAGGGAGAGATTGGCGAGTTGTGCAGAAATTTGAACATAAAGCCATGTATAATGTGCCAGAAAAGGATGCTGACGTACACCAAGATGATTACTGTTCCAATAAAGAGCGTGCGATGCATGAAGGTGATGGTGATGCTAATGCTGATATGCACCGAGAAGAGCAAGATGGAGAAACACAATCTTTGAAGTTAATTTAGCAGACCTTCTAAGAAACAAGAAGCAAGTTAACATTTCTGCAGATAGTGGGGATGAAGATGACACTGTCTTATAGTATTGTAGTGACACTGACGACAATGGCAATGGTGTAGATGATGTGCCTGAAGATGATGATCTATAGTAGTTTGCATTGCTACCCATGTGTATTGTGCTGATGTCTTTGATTGGACATACGATGGTTAAGCTGTTGTACTGAAATTCATGTAATGTTGTTGAATTGTTGTTGATGATGATTGTTTTATTATATTTTCTGCCTGATGTGTTGAAATTACTACTTTTTTTGATGGTAACATGAGATTGATCTTCATCAATCATATATATATTTACATTGGAAATATTGGCTACAGGTCCGCCAACCAGTCCTGGACCTCATCAAGCAAAAGCAACACAAAAGAAAAAGCTACACTAATTCATAGTTGCTTGTAAAGAGTGAATTGGTTTCATATTCCAAGTGCCCATTCGGAAAAAAAAAATTCGTGGAGAATCCTACAGTCCTCGCTGCAAAACAGAGTCCTTTGTTCCCATCCTTTTGGAACACCACAGTACCCACCAGCACATAGAAGATCACCGCACACCGGTGTTGGCAGCAGCGGTTCGCCCCACTTGCACCACATCATTTGGTGGATCACGTTCGCAGCCTACTTGCGGCATAGCCGACACCCTTGTTGCAAAGCATCCTCATCCTTCTTGTTCTGCCGCCACCACCCATGATTCTTCCGCCCTCGACCCGTCTCATGTACTGCCTTGCAGTGTCATCATCGCCAGCACCGCCATTGTCCCTGTAGAGGGAGAGGGCGACCACATAGGCTGCCACATTGTGCCCGCCCGCGGCGGCGCGGTCAAGATCATCGAGGCATGGCGGGGGGGGCTATGGTTTTCCCCGAATACGACTTGGATCCCAGTGAGGAAGCAGGCCTTCGGGCTTCTGACTTGGATCAAGCTAGCAACGAGGGTGTTGTACCTGTCGGATTCGTTCCACAACATTGCACATCTGAACCGGTCTAGTGCCACACCCCGACCGATGGCACGGTCACTGCACATGTGGCGCATGAACGAACAGGTCATCCATCGGCTGCGGAGGTCGTCCATGGGCCACTCCAAGGTCGCCACGAGGTGGATGGCGATCTCAATAGCCACCTCAGTAGGGAGCACCGTGAGCGACGGGGGGTGCCACCTCGCCACCATGATTACCGGCATTGACATCGCACGATGCGGAGAGTGACGAGGCTACCCGAGGGCTCATGCATTGGCGTGGACGGAGCTGTGGCGTGTGGACGACGGTGAGCCGGAGGGCTGCAGAGGCAGAGCGGCGCAACGTACGTTGCTTGAGGAGGAGGCGGGGAAGGGGGCCGAGCTAGGGCTACAATAGGAGTTCTTAAAAACCCCTCTTTGGGAAATGGCAAGGATGACGAGAGGAGAAGTTCTTGAAGTCCCCTCTGTGAACTGACATGGGAACTGGTGACAACGATGAGGAGGAGTTCTTGAAAACCCCTATTGGAACTGCCGCTGACTAGCGGGAAGTTAACGCGACATTGCATCTCGGGAATGGCACCATCTTCTTGGTGAGTGTGCGTGGGAATAGGAACCATCGCACCCATGTGTGAGTATTCGAGTGTTCAAAAAGAATGCGAGTGTGGAGTTAGTAGAGAACACTTCTGTAGCACAGTGGTGGATAGCAACTACCGCATTGCCTTTGGCCTGTATTCGAACCCGTGCGTCAGCAAAATTTTGTTCGCTTTTTAGTGCTCGTTCGGCAAACCTGTTATTCAATATGGGCCTGTTTCTCTTCATGGGCCGAATTGAGTAGATCCTGGTGGTTCACCCAAACCTGGAGCGGCTCCACAAAAATTTCATCTTGGGCCTGGCTTTGAAATAGGTCAAGGCCTTATTATCTACGGGCTCCACCATCACACGTGGCCATGATGTGGACACACAGGACCGAGCGAGCAGGCCCCATATCTACACGTGGCTGCCACGACTACCTTCTGCACCCACTAAGCGTACACATGGATTACCGGGACCCACCCAACAGGACCAGCATTTACACATGGTAGCCACATCGACCTGCTAGCCCACACTCGTGCACGTGGACGGCTAGGTCCCACCTCTCTAGTCGACCCTGCATTGACATATTTGACCCACACCCTTGACACGTGGACCATTGGGTCCCAGTCACCACACGTGGCTATCATGTAGACATGTTAGACCCATCAACCGGGACCTACACTTACACATGTTAGCCACGTGGGCCTGCTGGGCTCGCACTCGTACACGTGGATGACTGGGTCCACCGATCTAGTGGACCCCGCGTTGACATATTTGACCCACGGCCCTAACACGTGGATCGACAAGTCCTCGTCGCTACACGTGGTAGCCACGTCGACACACTAGACCGTTTGGCATCACAAGTGGACCTATGGGTTCCCACACTACATGTGGCCCACCGGTTCTATGACAAGTCGCTAGCGTTACAGATATGAGATGTTGGTGGCGCACCATTTTGTGACGATATGAGATGTTGTTCTATGACGTGCATTTTTTTGTCATAATTCTATAGTGGTTGAGGGCTCCTGCCGATGATCTATAACAAACCTGAGATTTTCATCATAGATCTGGCATGTTCAATGATGAAGTTTGAGAATATCATACGTTAAACGTCATGGAAGCTACTATTTCTAGTAGTGGCGAAAATGTCATACACCAACTAGGGTCCCACATGTAATTTAAGCTAATAAATAGGGTGGTAAAATAAAAAGGAAAACATTCTCCTCCCATGGGTCGAACGTGTTACCGATCGAATGGGAATTCTTTACCGCAATCAGGTCCCACATGTAAGTTTCAGGTGAGTTGGTGGCCGAAGTTTTGGTAAGTTATGTTAGTTTGAGTCTTTGAGATGAAAAAAGGGAAGGAAAATAAAAGGGAAAGAGTGCCATAGAAATGCTCGAACCCTGTGACCTCTTGAAAGTGATGAGACAGCACTACCAATTAGACATGAACTATGTACATTTTTTTAGAAAGGATACATTTTATAGATTTTGCTTCTAATATGTGTGGTCCATATGCCAGTTGTAGGACAAAGCATCAAGAATATATTTCTCATTTCTCAACACGGCGTACACTACTACAAGAGACTCGCCGGCACCGTGCTCCTGTTGGCTGTGGCAAAGACTAGAGCTAGCATCGGGGCATAGATCTGCAATGGCCCGTGGCGGGAATGACGCATCCTAGCAGCGACAGGAGGAAGAGGTATGGTCAGGTTAGTCCCCTAGTTTGTGCCATTACTTTCCCCAATCATCCTAAGGAAGGGGATTTCTGCATTTTGGGATCTGGGTTGAAGATACTTGATTCCAATTTCGTCGTACCCTTAGATTTGCATTCCAATTGTGGTTAGAAATTGATAGGCTATAGGTTATGAAGTGCAAAACTAAATATTGATTTCAAGTTATAATGACTTTGGTGATGCAGTTAGTTTATAATTTGATAGGCTCTTGTATTTTATTAGCTTCTACATGTGCTTGGAGTCACTGATAGCAGATGCTTCTATCGGCAGAGAGAAATCATAACTTGCCCCCCGGGGCGATATGAGAACGATGCCGATTCCCGATCCGGCCCCACATGACGAACCATCAAAATATAAGGTCCACGGTACTAGTTCCATGACGGCGATTTCTGGTCCGCAATGCTGGGTGACGAAATCGGCCATAACCTGACCTTTGATGGCTTTTGCCGATTCATATCGTAGATCGAACTCCGATAAAGCCAAAATCCATTTTCCGATCCGTCCTTTCAGAATCGGCAATGACAGCATGTATTTTACTATGTCGTCTTTGCATACGACTACACATTCTGCCGATAATAAGTAGTGTCTGAGTTTGGTGCATGAGAAGTAAAGGCATAGGCATAGCCGCTCTACCGGGGGATATCTTGTTTCGGCATCCAGAAGTCTTCTACTAACATAATATATTACCCGTTCCTTTCCTTCAAACTCCTGGACTAGCGCTAACCTGATAGCTCACTCATCGGTCGACAAATACAGCTTGAATGGCTTACCAGTTTGTGGTGGGACCAATACTGGTGGCGAGACCAAGTACTGCTTGATGTCCTGTAGTGCCTTGCGTTGCTCTTCTCCCCATATGAACTCTTGGTCAGGTTTCAATCTCAATAATGGTGTGAAGGCCTGGATACGTCCGGATAGGTTGGATATGAATCTTCTGATAAAATTGACTTTGCCGATCAAGGATTGCAATTCAGTTTTATTCTGTGGAGCCATGACTTTATTGATGGCTGCTATGGTCTTCTGGTTGATCTCTATCCCACGCTCATGAACCATGAATCCCAAGAATTGTCCGGCGGATACGCTGAAAGCACACTTGTTCGGGTTCATCTTCAGCCCATGCTTTCTCGTGCATTCCAATACCTGCCGCAAATCGGCCAGATGTTCCTGGTGTCCCTTTGATTTAACCACGACGTCGTCGATGTAAATTTCTACCAGTATGCCGATAAGCTTGTGAAATATGTAATTCATGGCTCGTTGATACGTAGCGCCGGCGTTCTTTAAACCGAAAGTCATTACCACCCACTCGAACAAACCGAGGTGACCCGGGCACCTGAAAGCCATTTTTGATATGTCCTCCTCGGCCATTAGTATTTGATTATATCCGGAGTTTCCATCCATGAAACTGATGACTTTGTGACCCGCGGCGGCATCTATTAGTACATCGGCCGTCGGCATCGAGTATTCCGTCCATCGGTGTGGCCTAATTGAGGTTCCTGAAATCGATGCACACGCGCAGCTTCCCGTTCTTCTTGTACACGGGCACAATGTTGGAGATCTACTCGGCATAACGGCATTGCCGAATAAATTTTGCTTCGATTAGCCTTGTGATTTCAGCCTTTATATCGGGTAGGATCTTAGGATTACATCGCTGTGCGGGTTGCTGATACGGCCGATATCCCGGCTTTATGGGCAACCGGTGTTCGACAATGGATCGGTCTAATCCGGGCATTTCATGGTATTCCCAAGCAAAGCAATCTTTAAACTCTTTCAATAAATCTGTCAATTTACATTTGTATTCCGAATCCAAATTAGCACTAATGTACATCAGCCTTGGCCTGGTGCCATCGTCTAAATCTATCATCTCTAATGAATCGGCCGACATGAACCCGTGCCCTAGCTTCCCGTCTTCCCGGACGAACTGATCCATTTAATCTGAACCTTCGGAGCCGACTGCTCGGATCGGCTGTAGACCAAAATCGGACAGCTTTAGGAAATCAGTGTCCCAAATTCTCCCGGATATGCACTTGACGTTCTCGCAACTCCATTGCTGCGCATCGGCCACCGCGACGCTGTAAGCGGAATCGGCGGTGACCACTTCAATATTGTCGCCGACCCATTGTACGAGGCATTGGTGCATCGTAGACGGGATGCAGCAATTTGCGTGTATCCAGTCCCGGCCGAGTAGCATGTTGTAGGACCCTTTGCCATTGATAATAAAGAAAGTGGTGGGGAGAGTCTTACTGCCGATGGTGAGGTTGATGCAGAGTGCGCCGCGGGCGGGAGACACGTTACCTTCGAAGTCTTTGAGCATCATGTTCGTCTTGGTCAGATCGTCGTCACTTTTCCCTAGCTTCCGGAACATGGCGTACGGCATGATGTTGACAGCAGCTCCTCCATCTACTAGTAATCTGGTGATGGGCCGGCCGTTGACATGTCCTTTGAGGAATAATACCTTGAGGTGTTGCCGTTTTTCATCCTCGGGTTTCTCGAATGTGGCTGTCATCGGCTCCAAAGCCAATTGCGCCATCTGTTCTTCTATCGCCGACATGTTATGTCGGTCGGCGGGAGTCATGAATTCCATCAGCAGAATGAAAACCATGCTGGCCGCCGATTCATGGTTGTCATTGTCTTCCTTGTCGTTTCTTTTGGGGCACCAAATCTGAGGCCTATCGTGTTTCCTATCTATCATGTGTTGTTGCTCTTCCTCCTGTTGTTCCTATTGGCGGAGACGCTGGATTCTTCATTTTTGAGATTTAGTCAATCTGTCAGGACACCACCTGGGGTTTACTGGTTTAGCCGATGGTTTGGAGCGTTCCCATTCTGGTTCCTGTCCCAAGGGGTTCTCGTCTGACACCCGAGCATCGGCCATCTCCTCCAGCCAATCGTGAGCACTGACTCTGTCTTCTGGTTGGTTGTGCTGACTGGCCCTGCCCTCTGGTTGGTCGCGCTGATCGAATCTGCCCCTCGGCCTATCGTTTCGCTCACGCCTATCTTCCGACCGATCATATCGGTCACTTCTGCCCCCCAGCCGATCACGCACTGAAGGGCGTCGGTCCTCTTGCTCGCGCCAGTTTCTGCTGATCGGCTCTGGCCTTCCATCTTTGGAGCGAGACCTTCTGAATGGCCGATTGTTGCGATACAGGCCGTTGCACTCAGGGCAATTATCGTCGACGGCAACCTAAGGTTACTCTCCCAGCAGTGGATGAAGAACGGGCATCGCCAGTGATCTTCATGTCGTCGCATCATCTCTTCCCAGAATCTTGAACTTTCTTGTTGCCGTTGATACTTGTTGAGCAGAAATTGGAAGGTGATGGGCCTGCGTGTATCTCCCGATCCCTCGCCTTCATCCTCCATCCATTGTTTCCCCTTGATGTCTTCAGGCGCTGATTGATTTCTGGGGTCTACGGCACCGCTCTTTTTAGCCGATTCAGATGTTAGCACCTTGGTCTGGAGTGAGTTCCTTCCTGTATCAACCATGTTGGTGGGGAAGGGGTGCTGATCGATCTTCATCGGCTTTACTGGCTTTGTTGGGACCTCGAATTTGAGCCTGCCCTGCTCGATGGCCGATTGTATTTGCTGTCAGAAGATTTTGCATTCGTTCGTATCATGGGAGGTGGTATTATGCCACTTGCAATATTTCATCTTCTTTAGCTGCTCGGCTAACGGGATCGTATGATATGGTGAGAGCTTGATTTGTCTTTCCTGGAGGAGGAGATCGAAGATTTTATCGGCCTTTGATGTGTCAAAACCGAATGCCTCCGGCTCCTTTTTCCCAAACGGACATGATATCGGCTTCTTCCCTTTGACCCACTCCGCCAGGCCGATTTCTGTTTCTTCTTCGGACTCAGCTCCTTCTAAGTATGCCACTTTCTTCTGTAAGTTCCTCCATGGATCAAAGGGACGTACTTCCTGGCCGGACAGTCGATGTACGATTTGGCTCAGGCTTTCGAACTCCTGCGAAGCATATTTCTCTTTGATATAAGGCAGGAGACCCTGGAAGGCTATATCGGCCAATTGTGCATCGGTTAGAACTAGGGTGTAGCATTTATTCCTGATTTCTCTGAATCTCTGCACGTATGTGGACACCGGCTTATCACTCCTCTGTCTGAGGCTGGTTAGGTCTGAGAGTTTCATCTCATGTACTCCCGCGTAGAAGTATTTGTGGAATTGCTTCTCCAAGTCGGCCCATGTAATTATGGAGTTGGGTGGCAATGTAGTGAACCATTGGAAGGCCGACCCGAACAGGGATGACGAAAAGAGGCGTACCCGTAGAGCGTCTTGTGCAGCTGCCTCCCCACATTGGATGATGAATCTATTTACGTGTTCCACAGTTGAGGTATCATCAAGCCCCGAAAACTTGGTAAAATCAGGAACTTTGTACCGATGGGGAAACGGCAGTAAGTCATAGGTAGGCGGGTATGGCGTTCTGTATGTGTAGGTTTGCACCTTCGGCTTTAAGCCGAATTGCTCTTGAATCACCTCTGCAATGCGTGCCGTCCAGTCTACTTGTTGTTGATGAACTACCGGCTGGAGAACAGGCACGTGTTGGTAGATCGGCAGCGGGATGACCGGGTGGTGGACGAGAGCGTGCGGCGCCTGTTGCGACGCGGCCGACTATGTAGTTGGCATTGGTTGTCTTAGTGAACCAGCCGTTTCATCGTATAGTACAATCGGTGCAGCGCCCCGAAGCGCTTCCGTTGTTTCTGCCCCCCTGCCCATCTCTGGCGCGGCTAGCTAATACTGTGGCATCATCGGCCGCACGGCCGATTGGAAAGATGCCTGGATCGAAGAGCTTCCATGGCCAGCCGATTGATCTTGGACGGCCGTCGCCGATGGTGCCCCCTGAGGCATTGAATTTAGAGAAGACAATTGCACAGAGGATAACTGAATGGATTGGGGTGGTGCATGTGGCTGGAGATATGGTGCGCCGTTATGCCCCAGATGCATTGACGATGAAAGAGCGTTGGAACCTCCAGTCTGAGCTTGGATCGGCTGAGGAGCCGAGTAGGTTATATTTGGAGAACTCCTGGCCGGGGCTGTGATAGGTGGGGCGTATGCCGGCCCCTGGTATCCTTGGGACACGCCGTTGGCCAAGGAGCTGATGACGGCATTGTATACCGTATTAGAAATCACCGGGGATTGATCAATGAAAGCTTGGTAGACGGATTGTTGAACCATCTCGGACATCTTGCCCGAGTCCTCGGCGATTGTGATTTGGCGGGGAGTTGGAAACGGAGCTTTCCTAACGGTTTCCCCACTCCTGGTACGACTGAAGGATTGTAACATGTCTTCCCGTACTGTGTTATTTGCTTCTCCAATTCTTCCTTCTGGTCATCCTTGAGGTCTGCTTCCGTCACCTCGATGACGTTGTCTTCAGAGATTTCGACAGCTTTCGACATGGTAGTGGTTGTCCTTGTCCCACCGGGCGTGCCAAAAGTGTGTTGACGCTAGAAATCAGCCGATTGAATCTCTAGAGTCGGACACACGACCCGGGAGAATCTGCTTAACTCCTGTTCGGGTGATCGTCCTGGTACGGTTCGCGCGGCGTGCCAGCCAATCTGACCTGTTGATTGGCAAGGAAAGAAACATGTCAGATCCCAGAGGTTTCGATCGGCTGAGGTTCCGATATCGAGAGAGCTTATCAGCAAATCGGCCAATTTGTTGTAATAAAGAAATCGGCTATAATAGAGCCGATTACCAAGCAACGTTGATAAGGAAAACTGCTAGAGTAAACTAAACAACGCTACAGTAGAAATACTAGGAACAGATCATAATCAGCTATGTGGAAAGCGGTAAATTAAGCAACAAGATATAAGAAAGCCAAAAGTTCTAATTCCAAGCTGGATAACTGGTGATAAAACTAGAACAACAGGTAAAACCTAGAATTCTAGTGAATATCGATAACTTGTGAATAAATCTAAACGAAACGACAACGATGCGCCCGAAGTTAAAGCTTAGATATTACTCGATAAGCGGAACTTACAGAATCGGCCGGAGATCAAGTTGATGCAGCCCCGCCAACCCGTATGAACTTGTGAAAAGAGGAAAAGTATTAGCGAAGTCGCCTGCTTAAAAATAAAGTGCAAGGAAATAGTAGGTTGTTGTATTGATTTGATGATGATTACAGATCTATGAAGGCGGCTATTTATAGCCTGTTACAACCAATCTCTTAACCGACTAGGGCCCTATCTCTAACTTTAAACGAAAATGAATATTTACAAGCATAATTCGTATCGGAGTTGGGCCGATCTCCCATGGGCCGATCTCCTTTTTATCTTCATCGTTCACTTTAGGGCCGTGCTCCCATGGGCCGATCTCCTTTTTATCTTCATCGTTCACTTTAGGGCCATATTAGCCCAACTGCTCCAGCCTCCCAATCGGCCGATTTCCATCAACTCCCTTCACCGAAATACTGTAGCGCCAATCGGTCGATCCTCAACTGTAGCACCAATCGGCCGATTCCCAATCGTGACCTCCGTGTTTCGCCGCATCAGCTGATTCCTTCCCTTCTTGACGCCAATTTCATACGTGTCAAAATCTGGCGTCAACACAGGTGACCTTTAGTACTGGGTGAAGCCTCCTGCCGGTACTAAAGGGGTACCTCCCCTCACGCGTCAGCCCCCCTTCTCTCTCTGACCCCACGCTCACCCTCCTCCACACACTTTATCCACTCGCCCCCCTCATCTGACCTCACACCCGCGCCTCTCTCTCTTCTTCTCCCTACTGAATCCCCTCTCTCTCCCTAGCTAAATCCCCTCCCTCTCTCCCCCACACAGATCCTATCGCCGCCCCTCCTGTCGCCGCCCCTCTCCTACCCCCTCCGCTTGTCCCTCACCTCTTACATGTAGCAAGGAGCGGCGGCAGGGCAAGGAGCGGCGAAGGCAAGAAGGGACGGCGCGGCGAGGAGCCGGAGCGTCGGCAGGGCGTGGCGGAGCAAGGAGCGGCAGCGGGGCAAGGAGCGGCGAAGCTTCAGCGGGAGGGCACGGCAGCGGCGCGTTGGCAAGCATGGCAGAGCAAGGAGCGCGTGGATCTTGAAGTAGCGGCCACCTCTCCCTCAGATCTGGCGGTGGTGGAAACCGACAGGCTGAGGAGCGGCGGCGGCAGAGGCTGAGCAGCTTAAGTACGCCGCCTCTCTCCATCTCTCTCTCTTCTGGTGTGGGGCTCAGGTGCTGTGCGTCCGGGGCTCCGGCGCTCGAACGAACGGCGGCGGGGTGCGGCCGGGGCTTCGGTCCGCGGATTTCTTTTTTTATTTTTAACACCCCTTTGGTAACGGTTATTTGACCCGGTACTAAATGTCCCTCTTTAGTACCGAAATAGCAATACCGGTTGCTCAACCGCTACTGAAGGCACCTTCCCCAGAAATGTATTATAATCATTTCATGACCCAAGGCTATCCATATGAAGTATGACTTGCGATGTCCCCTATGTTATTTCTCAGGATGAAGACTACAGACGAAAAGCACTCGAGCCAAGCTTAACCCAACTCAGCACCCACGTCGGGATGCTATTCAACTCCATGCAACTCCGAGGATTTATGGAGATAGATACCTAGGCATAGCTAGCAATCAGTGGGCCACCCCGATGCACAAAAGAAGGAAGAAAATAGTCATGTGCCTGCCATGTTTGCGTGTGAACTCAGGTTCTGCGTTGTAACGTATTTTATTTTCTTCTTAATACAAAGATACACAACTCTCATGCGTATTTGAACGAGAAAATATTTGAAACTCCTTGATTATGAGAAGAGGGCTTCAAACGCAATGCTTAGGTGGACATCTGTCACAGGTAAATTGAGGTTAACAATGAAAGGATGGGGTCAAATTTCGAAGTTGTTTGGCAGAGAAGATCCTCGCTATGTCAACTTTCATAGTAATACCAGGGATTAGTGTGAGCAAGTCACGGTTGAAGAAAATGCAGAACTAACTAAATCTTTTTTTCTGTTGAAGAGTTAGAGGCTGTTGTTAAATATATGAGAAACACACTGCTCTTGTCCCTTATGGTTTCTCTATCCTGTTCTTGAAAGAACTTTGGCCATTAGTGAAAGAGAACATCAAGGAAATGTTAGAAAGAATTATCTGCATCGTAGACTCAGGAAGAATTTTGGTCATTGGTGAAAGAGGACACCAAGGAATTTTGGCCATTGGTGACTTGTGAACTTTTTTTTATTTTTAACCCTTTTTTTCTTTATTTTTAAAAATAACCTCACCCGGGTAAAATTTGCGCGGCGTGACCCTTTTGGCCGCGCCAGACCGCCTGGCGCGGCAGGACCATGCTGCCGCACCGCATGCACTGGCGCGGAGGCCCCTGCCATGCTGGCGCGGCGAGTCGTGGCGCAGGTGGGCGCTGACGTGGGCGGGGCGTTTGCCGCGCCAGCCCGCCTAGCGCGGCAACCGTCGCGCCAGCCCGCCTGGCGTGGCAGGGCCACCACAAGATCCACGCGCCGGCTCCCTTCCTCCTCCCTCCCTCCTTTCTTCCTCCTCCAGACACACCCGAGCCCGAGCTTGCAGCGCCGCCCCCCGCCGCCCCACCCCCAAATCCACCCAAAATCCGGCGTTTTCGGTGGGGGAAAGTAGTGGAAATCGATCCCTGCTTCGTGTGGAAGGTATTCCCCTACTTATTCTCATGTTTTACCGTTGCATTTGGTAGATCGGAGGATGTTTAGGTGACTTAGGGTTAGGTTAGTGATTTGAAATTTCAATGAAATGCAATGGTGTTTTGTGTTAGATGATACGTAGTTCATACGCAATTGAGTCTCTGCCCGCGATATTGACGTGTAGAACTTGTCGATTTAAGGATATATTCATTGAATCGTATAGTGCAATGTATATGTGTATTTTTTGTTTGCAATTTGTCCAATATATGTAATGTGTGTAGTTGATATGTTAAATATGTGCAATGTGTAGTGTATATGACATGGTGAAATGTTTGTATTTTGTAGATGGATCGTTTAGTTCGATTTTTTGATGGTGGTGTTGTGAAACAAAATGGGGAGTTAGAGAATATGAATGAGTCAATTGAATTCTTTGATGGTCCTCCAAGTTTTAGTGATTTAGTTGACCGTGTAATGACGAAGTATGGATGTAGAGTGGATGAGATCAGTTTGAGAGGTCGTTTTGATTGTGGGAAAGCTAGAGCTCATTATGTTCTCATGAAGTTAGCATCCGATGCGAATTGGAAGCACTATAAGGATGTTGTGCACGAAGCTAATGTTGCATGTTTGGAGGTTATAGTCGAAATTGTTCGTATGCCTGGCCCAAATGTTGTCATGAGGGAGGAAGTGCCGGTAGTGAACCAGAATGGTACCCAGGAGTCAGAAATGTTGCATCACGTGTTAGGTGAAACAGAACGTGATTTTGACTTGGCTATTGCCAATGATGATTTTCCCAATAACATTTTTGAGAGGGATGAAGCAAATATAGATGTTGATAATGTCTCTATGGGTTCCGAAGATTGTGAATTGGAGGAAGATGGGGTAGTAGGTGTGGAGGTAGAGGAGGAATCACTATTTGAGAGTAGTGGGCATGAATATGAGAACGTCGGGGTAGAAAATGAAGAGGATGGACTGCAATTTGACACCACAACCGTACATGATGTAGAAGGCATTCGTCGTATGGACGATTGTTTTTCTTACACCCAGTATGAGTTGCGGTTGTTAAAAGAACGTGATGTCGAACTGCCATCCGTTCCCAATGATAAGGACATAAGTATGGTTCACAAAGCAATATGTGAATCTAGTATGGTGAATGCCGAAGGGACATCCATTGGTGAGAGTCCAGTGATTAAGAAGGGGATGAAGTTCAATAGTCTTGAGGAGCTGAAGTTTTTCTTGGCTGACTACGCGGTGAGGTTACATAGACCTTTTAGCGTAGTTCACTCTGACAAGAACTTAAGATACAATGTGATGTGCAAGCAAGGATGCCATTGGCGTGTATGGTCTCGGCTAATTTCAAGCACCGGACAATGGAGAATTTCAAATGTTGTGCAACCGCATACTTGTCGGTCGTCACAGCCGAAGCGAGAGCATGTACAGTGCACAGCAAAGTACCTTGGACGGCGTATCCTAGGCATTATCCGTAAAGACAGTGAGACATCGGTGCCATCACTCGTGGAGTCCATCTTCATCTTTAGTGGGTACCGTGTGAAGTATTCGAAGGCTTGGCGGGCGAAGCAACACGCTGTTGCCCTGCTTTGGGGCGACTGGAAGGAGTCGTACGGCATGGTTCCTAACGATCATTTTTGTTGTTTCTTTAGGATGGCGGCCCCAGGGTACCCTCTTCTTGAGGCTGCTTACGACTTGCACCACCGTGCGCACCACCTCGCGGACCTAAATGAGGTATAACAATGGTTGCTAATTTTTGCTGATGAATGCATACCTTAGGATGAGAATTGCAAGATTTTCGTATGAAATGTTCTTATAAATTAAGGATGTGCCTATCGTTACTATTCGCTTGTGTACAGTGTAAACAATTTCATACTGCAAATGTCATTTGTATCATATTTGTGTTACTTACCACTTTAGAAGCCCATTATTCACAATTGGATTGACTTCTCATTTTGTAATAATCTTATAATGTTTTGCAGAATTTGACACCACTCAGGGCTAGGGTGCACTCACCACTTAGGTGGGATGAGCGGTATGCCCAGTACCTGCAGAGAGCAGGTTTCTTGGATATCGCTGTTCAGGTCGTGGGGGGTCTCCCTCCAATGGACGGACCACTGTTGACCGCTATGGTCGACAGGTGGTGTCCGGAGACTCACACGTTCCACATGCCCTTCGGAGAAATGACCATCACAATGCAGGATGCGGCTATGATACTCGGCCTTCCACTGGATGGGCAGCCAGTGACAGGTATTATAAAGAATGAGAATTGGCATGATATGGTCGAGATGCATATTGGGATTACGCCGCCAGAGCCAGAGGGCGGAGATAGCTCGAAGAAGACGTCCGGTGTCAGCTCGACATGGTTGAGGGAGCACTTTGATGTGTGTCCTCCGGGAGCAAATGACGAGGTCGTGCAGCGCTATGCTCGAGTGTGGCTATGGCACTTTGTCAGTACATTCCTCCTTCCAGATGCAGCTGGGAACACAGTATCGTGGATGGTTCTCCCCATTCTAGGTCAGGTTTGGGAAAACATAGCCACTTACAGTTGGGGCTCAGCGGCTCTTGCCTGGCTGTACAGACACTTATGTGAGGCTTGCCGGCGCACAGCGAGAGATTCCAATGTTGGAGGGTGCACTTATATGCTCTAGATTTGGATTTGGGAGCGAATGCCCGTGGGTTGACCTTCCCGCCTCCGTGTCGATGTAAGTCACAACGGCTAATTCCTTTTTCTACGTTAATGTTCGAAAAACTATTGTATCATGTGACCAATTGGACTTACTTGCAATTCCAGCCATGGCATCGAGACAATGCTCTTCCCACGTTCTATCATGTGTGGAAGCATGTGCGGCCCGTTCGTGGCAATCCGGATAGGCGCTACAGGGCCTACACGAACGAGTTTGATGTTCTCACGCAGCACCAGGTAATTTGCTAACCATAGTTTTTTAAGCTAACTTGCGTATAATGGTAGATGAAATAAGTATTGCGTGAAAATTTTTGAAGGTGGAATGGAAACCGTATGACCGTGAGCAGCTTAGCCATATCGTCTTTTCACCAACGTGCTACAGAGACAAGAGAGCTGTGGAGGTGCACGACCCCAATGATATTGTACTACGTGGTAGAGTTTCATATGCCGCATAGGGTGATGCGGCAGTTTGTGAGGATGCAACCGTGCCGTCCTTTGGAATTATCGACTTCGCAGCAGCTGCACAGGTACGCAGGAATAAATAACTATTGGAGGCTATTCAATTAACGCAATTAACATGTTATAATAATACTTCACTAATTTCTGATGCAGTATCGACCGCAGAAAGCGGTACAAGGAGAATGATTGGAGGTTGAAGCATGCCCAGTACGTTCTCCTGTGGCAGAACAAGCAAGGATGTGATCCTGAAGGTGGACCGTACTGGCGACCAAACAATGAGTACATACGATGGTACTGTACTTCGACGAGAACCAAAGTGAAACCATCTTGGACTAATGTGCCCATTGAGGATGCACCGTCTGATGATGACGCTGACATAGCTGACGCGTACAACATGGTGACACGCCATGGGACACAGCCTGAGCGTGCACCTCTCCATGACTACATGGTAAGATTTCGGTTTGTAATTATAGTATCGTCACATTGATCACTTATGGAATGAAAACTCCTGCGTGTAGGGACAGCAGCTTGCAAGGCTCTCAAACGAGGCGGGCGTGATTATGGAGCACGCTGTCGGGGAAGGTGATAGTCTGCTTCGTGCTTTTGCAGAGGTATAAGCCCAAACTAATTTTCACTTATACTCGTACTATCTTTGTAACCATCAATAACATAGTCGTGAATATATGGCAGAGGGTTCATAAAAGTTGCAGGTGAATGGCTATGAGGATGAACTACATGACATCCTCAGATGCGCACGACGGGGGCAATGTCCAGGGTACTTCTTCAGGATCACGTCGGACTGCATTGGCGACTACCCCCAGGGCTGCAACACCGTCCACTGCGGCAGGTCCTAGCAGGAGATCGCGAGGTAAGGAACCCGCATCCCCTCAGGAAAGCGAGGACTCTGAAGGTGAGCAGTCTGAGGATGATGACCCTACATATGGTGAGGAACTGGAGATTTCTCACGATGCTCCACCTATGACTCAGACGCAGGGAGAGTCCAGCCAGGTATATTCACAAGTTTCTCCAAATTCAATTATACATTTTAATGTTCGCTCCCGAAGTGTCATACAAATTTTATGATTTGTGCCCAATTATTCCATAGGAACCTGCAACTCGTACCCAGTTGCCACGCCGGCGTCGTCGTTCCCGGGACCACACCGACGTTGGCAGCGCCAATGTGCTGCCCACGAATCCAAGGAGGGAGCATCGCCCAAGAGATCCTTTTAGCCCTCCGGATGAGCGGCGGTCATGACACTGAACCTAGCATGTCCCAAGACTTTTGGAACCGTCACATGTGTAAAAGACTAAGTTGGTTGTTAGGTTTATTCATGTCACGTTTGTAAAAGACTAAGTTGGTTGTTACGTTTTTTTATTTCCGTACAATGTTATATGTTTGCTCCATGATGTACTTGTAGTTCGTGTATTTTTTCGTAAATGTTCAGAACAAAAATACGTTTCGGATTGTGCAGCGCGCTCCTGACGCCCCACCCTCCTAGGCCGAAACCTACTGAAAGGTTTCTAAAATTGGCTCGGCAGCGGACCCCAGCCGCGCCAGTTCGCCTGGCACGGCAAGGACCTCCCCAGCATGAAACATACTGAAACTTCTTTGCATTTGGAGCGGCAGCTCACTCTTGCCGCGCCAAGCGGCCTGGTGTGGCAAGGCCCTCCTCCGGCAGGAAACCTACTGAAACTTCTATGGTGATGGCGCGACAACTCATTCCTGCCGCGCCAGGCCGCCTGGCGCGGCAAGGCCCCACCCCCGGCACCGTACTGAACGTTTGTTGTAATAGGTGCCACAGCTCAATCCTGCCGTGCCAGGAGGCCTGGCGCGGCACGCCCCCCCCCCCCCCGCCATACGGAAACCTACTGAAAGTTTGGTGCAGTTGGCGGGGCAATTTCCTCTTGCCGCGCCAGGCGGGTTAGCGGGGCACCTTACTCTTGCCGCGTTAGGCCTCTGGGCAGGCCAAGCCCCCCCCCCCCAGCCGAAACCTACTGAAAGTTTGGTGTAGTTGGCGCGGCACCTCAATCCTGCCGCGCCAGGCCGCCTGACGCGGCAAGGCCCCCCCCCCTCCCCGCCCCGCCCGAAACCTACTGAAAGTTTGGTGAAGTTGGCGCGGCACCTCAATCCTGCCGCGCCAGCCCGCCTGGCGCGGCAAGGCCCCACCCGAACCCTACTGGCGGTTCATTTCGTTTGCCGCGGGACGGCCCCCACCAACCGAACTTTCAGTGGCAAGCCCCCTCCCCTGCCACCAGCACATTTCTGCTTCGCCAGGCGGAGTGGCGCAGCAAGCCCGTGGTTAGGATAGAGAATAATATTTATTAGTAGGCCCGGTAAATCTGGCTACATTTAACACAAGGCACATGGTACTGACAAGACGCCCACAAAGTGTTCTGTGATAGGATTAGATGAGACCGGTGCGCAATCATGGATAAGAATAACACACACGTGCATTAAATGTTAGGGGTACGTATTTCCCCATTCGTACTTCGTCTTCTACTATTATTGCATCACAAATACCTTCAAGTACACCCGCTCTACCAGCGCTATGCCTTCCTCCTCTTCCACCGCCCACTCCTCCTCGTCCTCCATCCAAATCATCGATCCCATCGAAGCTACTACTATTTTTTTCACACTCTAGCGCTGACTACTAGCTCGGAGAGGAAACTTTGATGCGTTTGGACATAGTTCTCTCGGAAATGAAAATAGTTTTTGACAACTAATTGTAGTTTCCAGAATAAACATAAACATAATTTTCTCATAAAAGAACATAGTTTTCACAGCTACAGAGAAACATGATCCAGCTACATCAACACGTTCATCTAGTCCGAGTCACCTTCATATAGTAACTCGTCGTCGTCGTCATCATCATCATCATCATCTCCGGCAACAACAACTCCCTTGCCTTTCTTATCGACATTAACCTTACCAACAGGTAAATCGGCAACAAGAGCCTTCATTGTCTCCATCTGTGCCTCTTCCGCTTTTTGTTGTAACTCTTCCATTTCAATCCTTCTTTTTCTTGCCCTAACTTGCTGCAAATATTCTTCCCATGAACCCTCAGGGTATTTCACATTTGGATCAACCACATAACCTAAGCGATCTCTTTCCTCCCTCAACCTTTGTTTCTCCAACTCCCTCTCCTCCTGCAACTTCCTCCTATTTTCTCTCTTCTCATTTTCAGTTAGAGGTCGTGGATACTTGGATCTATTTTGCCTCCAATACTTAATAATAGTTTCCCTTGCATAAAGTCCTTTAGGTTCCACTCCAGTCTCATGCACCATATCTTGATATATTTTCCCCCAAAGCAAGTCGTCATCAGGAATAGGCACATCATACTTCTTCCTAATCTTTTCTTTAATTTCTTGTTGTTTCCTTGACTTCCATGGTTCCGATGTATTTCCTAACTTTAATAACAAATCATATCGCCCACAAAAATCTTCCCAATCACATGTTCTTCCCTCCTGCAACAACAATTCAATATTCTTACAAATTTAAAACAAGTTACAACCTTCATAAAACATAAGAGATGAGTAGTTACTAACCCAGTAATCACCATGTGCATTTCCACAGAACGAACCATATCCAAGTTCAGAAGGCACCACACCTTCTGTTGCCAATATACCACACTTGCATCTATCACTAGGAGAGGACACACATGGCCACGGTGCATTTTCACTTTCAAACTCCCGCACTTCCTCCTCTGTTGGCCACATTGCCATTGGGCCGTATATATACTCATTGAAATCACACAACGGCCACCCATCCTGCAAAAAACCCATGACGTGAACTACTCATATGTAAAGTAACTACAAAACGCTGATCCAACTTCCAAGCAATAACATCAAGTTAAAGTATGAACAATATACTGCAAAATTATAACTGCTAGCTAAACGACATACTAATATTCTCGTAATATACTTACATGAGTCTTTAGGGAGCATTGAAAGAATGGAGTAAACTTAGGTGGATCCCCTAAGTTAGGACGCATAAGCTTAGCAGGAACACCACACTTGCACATGGGAGGATCCCTCACACGCCTACAAGCAGCCTCCTGCTTCTCCTCCTCGGTCATCCTAGGTGGGTTTGGTGGAGGAGGAACCCAACGCCTAAACTGATGGTATAGTTTAAGCTCTGTGCTATGATATGGGAATAGGCGGATCCTAGGATCATTTTTGTCGGGTCCATCGATCCACGAAAGAAATCACAAGGTGCGGCAGGCAGTGGATCAAAAGTCCATTTGCATACATAGAAGGCTCTTCCGGCTGTCTTTGGATGCCTTGATTGTTTCACCTCTGCTTGCGCGCCACATCTACAAAGAGGTACCGGAAGGGCAGGAGGTACGGGACCAGCACCATTGGACTCGCCCACATAACGCACATACCACCTACGCCGTTTGTATTCACAACCAAACGACGCCATCTCACCTGGAAATCAAGTGCAACAAATTTAATACACAAATAAACTTTACACACGTAATCCATACTAGCTATATACATCATTTTGATAAAATGTAAACACTCGATCTACAAAATACAAACACTGAAACAAAAATGGGACTAATTAATTGAAGATATAAAAAAATACATGTCATGTAAACCACACAATTGGATGAATATATACCTAAATCGAAGCATTCAACAAGTTCTACACGTCAATATCACGGGCAGAGACTCAATTGCGTATGAACTACGTATCATCTAACACAAAACACCATTGCATTTCATTGAAATTTCAAATCACTAACCTAACCCTAAGTCACCTAAACATCCTCCGATCTACCAAATGCAACGGTAAAATACGAGAATAAGTAGGGGAATACCTTCCACACGAAGCAGGGATCGATTTCCACTACTTTCCCCCAACGAAAACGCCGGATTTTGGGTGGATTTGGGGGTGGGGCGGCGGGGGCCGGCGCTGGAAGGTGCTGTTGTGTGGTGTGTCTGGAGGAGGAAGAAAGGAGGGAGGGAGGAGGAAGGGAGCCGGCGCGTGGACCTAGTGCTGGCCCTGCCGCGCCAGGCGGGCTGGCGCGGCGAACGCCCCGCCCACGTCAGCGCCCACCTGGCGCCGCGACTCGCCGCGCCAGTGCATGCGGCGTGGCAGCGTGTTCCTGCCGTGTTAGGCGGTCTGGCGCGGCCAAAAGGGTCACCCCGCGCAAATTACACCCGGGTGAGGTTGTTTTTAAAAATAAAGAAAAAAAAGGGTTAAAAATAAAAAAAAGTTTGTGACTTGTACAGAAAAAAAACAGTAGAATAAAAAACTAAAAGCACATCACCTGAAGATATCATCTATGGATAACTTAAGTCGTTTCAAAAAAAGAAATTAAATCTAGTCACAAATGCCATCTTATTATAGAATACAACAAAAAAAAATATGATGATTCCACCCTTTTCAGGGATCAGAGAGGAAAAAAGATTATCTAAATCTACAGCTATACCAGCCTCTAATTCTTAAGGACCAAACTGAAACTAGTAGAAATTCGTTAGCTATTTCTAGCTCAGAAAACTGCACAAAAATGTAGCACTTGCCCACGGCTCAACCAAGAACATTATTCCAGGCCGGTGTTCTTATTACTATGATACGACGACTAGATAGCAGGCGCATGGCAATCACTTCTTCACCAGTTGCTCTATTGCCTGCTTGCCGGCGCTTCAGTTGCCGCCGGGGTCGCACCAGCAGCACTGGCGCTCAGGTCAGCCTTATCACTGGCATCCGTCTTCTTCCCGGCGTCTCCAGCTGTCTGCTTATCGTCTTTGTTGGCATCATTACCATCTTTCTTGGCGCCCATATCCCCATCCTTCTTCTCCTCCTCTTTCTTGGCCGGCGTCGGAGGCGGCACCATGTGAGCTGGTGGGTTCTGCTTGAGTTTCATGAGCACCTGGCGCATGCGGGAGAGGTCGGTAGTCTTGCCGGGCTTGGGACCCTGCACCACCACGATCCCGGGCTTCCGCTGATCCTGCTCCTTCTTCTTGCCCCTCTTCTCCAGCCCCGGGATCTCGTGCGGCACCAGCTCCGAGATCGCCTTCCAGTACTGCCGGTCTGCCTCCTTGTGGAACTTCTCTTGGTTCGCCAGGGACAGCTGATGGTTCCACACAAGCATCAGGATCCAGGATACATTGCGTCATTTGATCGTTATGTGTGTGCGCGTACCTTCTCCCTGTCTCTGTTCTGCGTTCGCTTCGTGTCGCTCGTGAGCTTGCGCTTCTCGAGGAAGGACTTCTTGAACTCATCTGCTTCCGCGATGATCTCGCTGCGCCGCTCCCTCTCCTTCCGTTCCTTCTCCTCCAGCATCAACGCATTCTGGCTGCAAATCAAGCCATTCATTGGCAGATTGCAATCTTCAGTTCAGAAATCGCGCTCGGCATTCGAATGGAAATTTGAGATGGCATGCAATGGGACAAGAACCGATCAGATCACTAACCGGCGCCACTCTCGGCGGAGGATGCCCTCCTCCCTCATGGACTCCGGCGGTGGCAGGACGAGACCGTCGTCGGCTGGCCCACTGAACAGGTCCTCGTCGAGGCCGCCGATGCCCCCGCCCACGCCGCCGTGCGCCGCGCCATCCATCACATCCAGGGCGCCCATGACATGCTCCACGCCGTTCACCACGTCCCCGGAGAACCTGTACGCGGCGCCGCCGTTGGAGTCAGGAGGCATGCCGAAGACGCCGTACCCGCCGCCATCGCCTCCGACACCGCCCAGGTCGTCCTCGGACACGGCTGTGCCGAAGGACGAATAGGACGCGGCGAAGCGGTGGC
The DNA here is from genome assembly GCF_000263155.2 of Setaria italica. Lineage (NCBI taxonomy): Eukaryota > Viridiplantae > Streptophyta > Magnoliopsida > Poales > Poaceae > Setaria > Setaria italica. The sequence continues at coordinate 14,548,632 of NC_028451.1, forward strand.
CGCGGCGCATGCCGAGGCCCTGCTGCTCGCCACCGTCCTCGATGACGGCAGGGTCGAAGGGGACGGGCGGTAGCCCGTCGTCATCGCCTACGACGGCCGTGATGGAATCGAAGGAGGACATGATCGCTCGTCGAAACTTGGCTTGGTGGGAGGTTTTGGATCCGACAAGAATGGAGTGGAGGTGAAGGTATGGTGGTTGGTGGACCAGAGGTTGCCAAGTACACAAGTACCGTTATTTTCTCGCGCCCGCAAGTGGCGGGAAACTTTCTTCCCCTCTTTGCCTTATTTTTTCTTGAAATTCGGACATTATTTCTTGAGAAAATTCCTTGTATGCCGTTCAAACCCTACATGTCATCGAAAATTCAACCCTCTCTTCATTACCATTGGAATTTATTTTTTCATCCCTTATATGCCATTTCGTTAAATTTCACCGTTGCTCGTGATGGATGGAGCCGTGGCCCCGAGCGTAAGTGACATGGATGAAAAAAGAACTTTCCCCTTCCCCTCGTATGAGCCATGGAGGTCATGCTCTGCCTATCCCGTGTCGTGCACCGGCACCAGGCCTGGAAGCTTGCCCAGCAGCGCGAGCATCTTATTCCCACCTCGGCAAAGCTACGTTGAGTTTGCCTGGTGCATAGAAAATTTTTACCACTAGCCACACTTATATTTACCATATACTTGTTAGATATATGGGCTTGCTCATATAAATGATAATTCTGAATAAATCTCAAAGGCTCATTAGCGTAAAGAGGGGGTATGTGGCGGAACACCTCGGATTAACTCAACTAAAGCAAGGATAAGTCGCTTAACATGCGATCTTCATGCCTTAATCAAGTTAACTCGAAGAGCCGTCGGATTTCATCCGATTTAACCACTTAACAGGACCGAATTAGCATAACCCACACGAAGGTGAGTGGTTCCAGAGAATACAATAGATCCACCATTAGTTTAACAGTGTATTACATACTAGTTAAAATCAGAGTTTTACAAAGGTTGAAAGAAAACAACGGAAAGCAAAAACACGGCGGAAGCTAATCGTCGGGGGTCGTCGGGGGTCGGATGTCCCTGGTGAGGCCAGCCAGGACATCAGTGATCCCATTCCCCGCTGTCCGAGGAAGGATCCCATTCGACCGTCCAACCCGGAGGGAGCTGAGGCGGCCAAGTGCTAGCAGCAAGCTCTGAAGCTGCAACTTCACCAGAAAAGAGAAGCCACAACAAGTCTGAGCTGCTAAGCTCAACAAGACTTAACCGACCGGTGGGAAAACTATTCCACCACTTCTAGACATGCAAGGCTCTTTGGCTGAGGGTTTGTTTGCCAAAAGCACTATGTTAGGTTCTTGCTTTCAAGTTTTAGCTTAGATTCTAAGTTCATTAACCAGTCTATGTTAGCATCTTACACTAAGAAAGCATAGATCCAACTTTATGTATATAAGCTCATCATCAAGATCATATCATCATCAGACTCCTTCATTACTCAGTGTAGTATTGCGATCAAGCAATCTCAAACTATGAGAGGCAGACAAATCGATTCGAGTTCTTTAACCATGCATGGTGAACCTAACCTCACGACATCCGCGTACCACCGAGGATCGCTTCCTTTGTCGGCCTTCCCCATCAATTTCCTAACCCATGTCGGGTCCACTTCCTTTGGTGCAAGGTTCCACAGACCCGGCCTCTGCCGTTCTGTGACCACACTTGCCACCACATGCGGCTGCAGGGAAACTTCATTCCAAGGACAGTGGAGCGACCGCTCACGTCCAGGTTCAATCAAGTACTAGGCTTCCCCATCCCATACTGGGTATGAGATTAGTACTTTCAAACACTTGATCACGAACACCACCACTGTCGGGCCTTAACAGATTCAATAAACAGACGAGGTGATCAGCCGACCACCAAAAGAGTTAACCAAAACCCTGCCCCGTCCATTGTCCTTATAGTTGTAACAGAAGGAAAACAACCAACTCCTATAACTCGCGAGCGACAGGAAATCACTCAGCTTTTACCTATTCCTATTTAAGCATTGCAACTACTCGACCCAACAGACTAGTGTTCAGATCAAAGGAACTATGTCATGCATCTAGGGTTGCAAACAACTCCTATACATAAATGCACATTCATAAGAAGGAAGGCATGTGCAAGTTTAGAAAGTTGGGTTCATGCTTCAGGGCTTGCCTTCAAGCGGAGGAGGGGAAACTGGTCTTCAGCTGGGGCTGCTTCGGCTTCTGGGATTGGCGGCTCTGCTACAGCTCCGTCTTCAGGTGCCGGGTGTAGCTCGTAGACGCCGTCGGCGAGATGTAACTCTATACGAATGCAAATGCAGAAGTTAGCGTAGAGATGGTTATTTCAGCAACACTTGCAAGTTAAAGCTCAGATACTTGTAGCAAGGCTACAGAAAATGTGGGGAAGTTCACTTTAGTTGGTGGAGAACAGAACAAAAGGGTCGGATGGGGATAAACTTGTGGTCTGACCCTTAAACTTGAGGAATAACTATGCCGGGGTCCTCAAACTTCAAACTTAACACCGAGGAGTCCCCGATATATTACACAGATGCCCTCGGGTCAAGGGAAAAGATACAGCCGAGCCCTCGGGCGAGGTGGGTAGGGGTCGGCGAACAGACAGGGTCGGGCGAGATGGAAAAAGGGGTCGGGCAAACCGGAGAGGGGTCGGCAGCTTACCTTCAGGTCTACTGGTGAAGCTTTGGGGTCGGGAAGGAATAGACTTGGGCTGAAGGATTTAAGCACTAAGTCTTGGGCGGCGGCGAGGTTTGACGGTGCTCCGGCGGTGGCGGTGCTTCTTGTGGGCAACAAGAAAGCTCTAGCACAGCGCGGAGGAACAGACAGCTGGGTGGATTGAGGAGAAGCGGGTTTGAGCGGAGAGGGGAACTTCTCAAGAGTTCAAGTGGCAGGGCTCAAGTGCACTCAGAGTAGGGGCGGCGAAACAGCAATGGCGAAGGAAACTCTGGTGGGACTCTGGTATGCCTTTTATAGCTGCGCGGAAGAAAGAGAGTTTGAGCAGCACGAAGACCAGGAAGAAAAGGATGGAGTGCGCTACCACGGCAGCGATTGAGCGGCGATGGGCGGTGGAACAGAGCTTTGGTGGCAGGGTCTTCGTCCATTGGGCACTGGAGACAAGGTGACGCAGGCGCAGTTTTGTCGGGATTTAGATTTGGCGAAGGCGGGCGTAGTCTGGTCGTGTCAAGCGGCGGATTTGATGGGTGTGTGACAGGGGGAAAGGCGCCGCAAGTGAGGTTGCAATAGGCGAAGTGACAGGGCGAGCGGCGGCTCGGGCGAGCGCGAAACAGCGGCATTGCCGGGGCACATCACTAGCGAAGCAAGAAAAAGGAGCTGTCGCTGCCAGAGTCGTGGTTGGCGAGAGCGGAATCATTGTGAAGTGAGTTCGTGGGCGGCGCGACTGTGGAGAGGCGAAAAAGCCGGAGGTCCTCGGGGCTTGCAGTCGGGTATCCGGGCGAGATGATGGGCGCGGGTCGCGAGGCGGTCTGACGCAGCAGCGGCAAAACTCTGCCACGACGGCGACGGGGCACCTTGGCGCGGCCGGCGAGGGCGCAAGCGAGACGAGGCGAGGCAGAAAGGGTTGCAGGGGGCTTCCGCTGCGATTGGGGAGAAGGGCGCGTTGATCCATCCTGTCGCGACCGGCGACTGGGCGAGGCGGCGGGCGTCGGAGAGATCGAGCCACGCGGCGGGGGAGCTCTGAAGCGGGCGCATGCTGCTCGGGCGCGTCTGCCTCGGGAGACCCGGGGAGAAAGATTGCGGGTCCATCAGTCAGTCTCGGTTGTTCCACAGCTCCAAGATTGAAAGGAACACTGCCTTTGGGACTTAGAAGGGATCCGGCGGTTTTGGTTGGGTTCTCAGGGGTCGGGACTGAGAACCGGATCGAGCGCTCCTGCTCAGGAAGAGCTGAGTCAGCGGGATTAGGGACTCGGATTAAGATTAGCTCGACTGATTAACCAAGGTCGTTACAGGGTACACCATCTATTAGTCCCATATTGCTAATAGATGAGGGTGTTGGGGCTTTTCCTTCCTGTATGGACCACCTCCCTCATGGAAAAGACGCAATATAGACTACTATACGGGAAGACCCAAGGTTAGGGTATCCCTAAGGTGGTCTGTACTAGTTAGGTTTTTGCCTCTTCTCGTTGTTGCGCCGCCACCGTAATCTACTCCATCCCGAGTGTCGGCATGCACCGATGAACGGGAGAGCAGGTCTCCGGAACCTCTCGCTCTTGTGATCCTGCACTGGGAGAGGGCAAATAAGGTTTTTGGGAAGCGTTCAGCGTGACTGCTCAAGGTCTTCACCACGGCTCGTCTTCCGTCCAAGTCCGGCGTTGCGGCGGCTCGTCGTCTTCAGCGTCGTCTACTGAGCTCCATCCGCAACACCGTGGTCGTTCCGTCGGCACCGCTTCCCATCACGACTGCACCCGCAAAGTACATACGCCGTGATCTGATCTGTTACTTCAGCATGTTTTATGAGAACATGATGTTGTGCTTGCTGTTGCCTAGTATGTTAGAGATTTGAATGCTAGATTTTATTCTTGCTTCGGAATTTAATCATACAATTGCCTAATTTTCCAACAATACTACCACATGCTCCCTCCGTTCTTAAATATACTTACGTTTAGGACAAGTAAATTAGTTCATTTAGCTTGTTCTCAACGTCATATATTTAAAGACGAAGGTAGTATTTTTTTATGCTGCTTAAGCTGTGCACCACTGTAATTTTGGAGCTAGCTTCGCCCCTGTTCCCACCGTGCAGCGACGCCAGTAGCAACGCTCCTCGGCCGACCGTGACGCTGACTCGCCGAGGAAGAGCATGAGCTGCGCACTAGCTCCGAGCTCGCCACGACGGCGTGGCCCGGCCGGCTGCTCCGCGAGCTTCGCGAGCAAGGCGAGGTCGTCGCCTCCGTCGGTGGCGAAGTCCAGCAGCAGGTCCACGAGCGCGGCCATGGTGCCGGCCGACACTGAAGTTGAGGATGGCTGCCCCGCGCAAGTGGGAGTTCCAGCCGGCCTTGGCAAGCGCAGCCAGGGTCGGCGGCCTCGACGCCAGCACCTAGAAGGACAAGATGGACTCTGACTCGACCAGCTCCTCGATTTAAAATTATCAATCCATTTTATTGGCGATTGGAGGAAGCATGTTATTGGCTACTGTTGATTTGTAATGCGAGAGGGACTATGGAGGACCGGAGGAGGAAGCAAAGAGGAGATAGAACTCAAATTTTTAACTCCGTGATATAAAATGTGAGGGCAGTTGCATATAGGGGATCAAAATTAGAATTAATAGTATTCAAGGGTTGCTCAAATTTTCAATGGCACAGAAGGGATGTGTATAATTTCTAATGGTATACAGGAAATTTTCTTTTTCAAAATTCTTTCTTTTCGGAAAACATAACAGACACACATGCTCATCCCGATGAACACTATTCCAAAGAGTACTACGCCGACAGATCTTACAAAATTTGTAAAGTACGCAGGTACCTCACTGCAAGTGTAAAAATTAAAGAAAATACAAGTATTTATACTATGTAGTGGAATTTGAACCTGAGTAGGCAGGTTCCAATGCAAGTTCGCTTCCTTAAAAACCTCCGTTCTTATGGCACCATGAAAATTGCATGCATGCAAGCTTAATTATCGATCTAAGCTGATCACATGTCAGAAGATTTTCTTTTATTAAAAGCTTTATCACTTGATTAAAACTTAATGGCCAAGTGTACAGTATTGAGCATTTTTAATTTCTTAAGCCCTTATTGCCTCATTGCTTTGTTTTCACTGTGTAGCTCATTTTTATAAGCAAAACATTTCTTGATAAAACCATATGTATATGTTGAAGGAGTAGCAAAACTACAGATAGGTCCTCAAAAGAGGACCTAATTACATTCAGGCCCCAAATAGCCCGAGAGACGCGAACGCACGTAGACGCCGCAGATCCAGGCAGCAAGGCATCATCGTCGTCGTTGACGAGCTCGCCGGCGCGGGCTACCAGAGGGGTCGGCATCCCAAGGGAACCATCAACAGACGCTTGGAGCCAGGGCGGAGGGGCCTCACTAAGGAGGCTTAAGGTGGATGAAGACGTCGGCAGAGGAGGCAGTCGCCGGCAACCCAAAGATAGAGATGCAACCGGCACCGGCGGGTAGATGAACGGCGTCTTCAGAGCCAATGGATGGCGTGCGAATCGAACAACCACAAAGACCTGCAAGGGACAAGAAAGAGCAGAGCACGCAGCTACTCCATGGTAACCTCCGGCGGAGATGGAGGCGACGGCGGAGGAGGAAGTCACCGGATCCAGAGACGAAAGGAAGGGGTCGAAGGGGAGGGGATCCAGCAAAACGGCACGGGCGGAAGCGAAGGGGATGAAGGAGGCACCTTTATTGGGTAGAACCTGGCTGTCGAGGACGACGGCGGCGAGCATAAGCGAGACGACGACGACGGCAGCCAGAGGACGAGGAACACTCATCCGAGCACACAAGGGAACAACAAAAAACAACTAAACATGTACAGAAGGAAAGAGCGGGGGCCGGCCCAATCCTCCCCGTCGCTTGTGAGACGCCAGAGAGGGAAAAGGACGGGGCCGGAGGCCAGCGGCGGACCTTGGATTTTTATGCTAAAAAAATCTTATATAATTCGATAAAATCATTTACAATTTGATAAAATTATATTCTAATTCGGTAAATCACGTGCACTAAATAACATGATAGGTTTTAAATTCAAATATTAAGATAGAAAAAATAACAAATCACAGTATAAATATAAATAGTTCGAATGAAATACAAATAGTTCGAAATATAGTATAAAAGAAACTTACCTGTTTTGTTTACCCGCTGCTTTTTAATTAAATGATATGAATGTCTTGATTATATCTTCCTCATTCACTTAGAAGAAAATATCCCGCTCAATGAATGTGACTAGACAATCGTCCAAAATACTATCACACCTAGCTTATTGCTTGACTTTGTTTTCACTTTAACCATTGCAGAAAATACCCTTTCAACACTCGTTGTTGCCACTAGTAAAAGCAATATCAATTTGAGAAGTAAGTAAACCATATCATACACTTTGTGCCTTCGTGTTTGAACAAGCTTAACTGAGAGATCAACAATGTTGTCTAGACCCTTGAGGCTATCATCTCGTTGCATGTCATCAATATAATTATCAAGTTGCAATTCAAGTTTTAGCAAATCATTCTTGGAGGAGTCCTTAGGATAAAATTCAGCCAATCTACGTACCTTCTGTGCATCAAACGAAGCAAATAAATTGGAAGGACTGAAGGCTGACGTACAAGAAAGTAGCTCCATATTGATCTCATCAAACCAATTATCAAGCTCTTGACTAATTTAATCAATGACACCAATATATACTTCTCTTCTAAAATGATCATCATTTGTTTGATTTCGTGCATGGGCATACCTTGTTGATTTTCCATACGGCACATAATCACCATCCATAGCAGGAACTTCAACATCATGTTTTATGATGTTTAATAAAAAAGAAGTGACCCTCTCAAGGAAGTGGTCCCAACCATCAGACCTCAACTGTTGCATTTTGTTCTTTGCCACATTAACAAGGGAGATTGCATTAAGAATATCTTGATCCCTTCTCTGCAAACACTCGGATAACTCATTTGTGTATCCAAGAATAATAAACATTAAGTGCACAAAGAAAACAAACTCAAAGGTTTCAAATGCTCCAAGCACAAAATGTATCTTTATCCAATCATCCTTATGTGAAATATCATCACTAAGATCAATGAGCACAACATGGATTGAGGAATACATAGTAATGATGTTGCATATAGTTTTGTAATGAACGCAAAATCCTTCTTGATACTACATTCAAGCCATTCATGATTATACATCCATACAAAATTGAATTGGCGATCCCTACCTCCAATTTTTCTTGATCGAAAATCATGATTAATAGGTTTGAATGGGCCTTTAATAATACATGCTCTTCGAATTGCATCTTGATCATTAACATGATAACTTTCAATGGGCTGCCTTTCACCTGGATCATGTGGAAGGTGATGATGTCATAAACCGGCAGCTGTGATGCGGGTGGTTGCAATGGCGGAGGCGAGGGCACAGGATCCGCGATTTCTTCAACTACCACTCCATCCTGCTCTTGATTATGTTCTTCCACAATAGTTTCAACTGGGATAGTGTTTGAAGCAGCTTCTGCCTTCTTTGCTGCGTATTTCTGAAAAAGAGACGCAATATCTCCGCCTTTCTTCATAATCCAACCGTTCTGAAAAAAATAATATCTATGTAATGTAAGTATAACAACTAATTGGACACTCTAGCAAAACAAACATGCAATGATAGAATCATGTTTTAAACTTTCAGGTAGAAAACTTACAAATCACAGCCTCACAATATATGAATTTAAGAATGTTCATGGATTGATGGTCCGTTCAATAAATTCATGAACTGAAATAAAAAAGTACTCATACATAAATAAATAAAAATATTTAAGAACATAAGTTTTTTCAAATAAGAAAAAAATAAAAGATAGATTAATCTTAAACCTTCGTCGCCCGTCGGAATTCTCGGACCAATAATCCACGAGTCAGCGGCAGCAGCGTCACCGATCAGGGGCTGCGATCCGCAATCCGCATAGCCACACACTGCCAAACTTTCTGCAATGACGCAATCCGCGGACTACAGGCAGGCGATCGCCGCGCACTGCTCGCGCCCTGGCCGTTCGCCCGTGAAAGGAGAGGCCGCCGAAGACGAATCGTCGCGCAATCCGCGGAAGGCGAATCATCGGATCGCCATGCATGGCGCACTGCTCGCACCCCGCTGCCCTGGCTGTCCGGCATCCGCCCGCGCCAGGAGAGGCTGTCGTCCGCCAAAGGCGAATCGTCTCATCGCACAATGTGCAATCAGTCCTGCGCCACGGAAGGTGAATCATCTGGCAAAGGCGGAAGGCCAATCGTAGTTTCTTTGCCTCAGTCTGCGGTCCACATGCCAGGCCTAGGCGAACCATCCTTTTTTTGCCTCCGCGGTGCTTGCGCCATGCCCAAGCGAACAAATCATCATTTTTTTCCTCCGCTGCTCCGAGTGTACCTACTTGTCGAATACATGGGCCGCAAGGTGTGCCGGGGCCGGTGTGCCGAGGCCCACCCGGCATACCCTATGGGTCCACCTATGCCGGTGGCGTAGGATTCAGTGGTGGCTACTGTAGAGGTGAAGAGAAGGGGAGCCAAAGGAAAGACCAGCAAAACATATTGATGAACCTAATTTCGACCATCTCCCAATGCAACATTGTACTTCATTAACTACTTTGTTTAATCTAGAAAAAATAAACACTTTATATCTAGTTTAGATAACTAGTGCCCGAACATCCGATCCGGGCTCTAGCATCGGATGTTGCCACAACCGTTGATCGGAGGCAACCACAGCCATCAGATCTACCCAGGAAAAACCCCACCGCAACATTACGTCCATGTTGCACGCAACATGATCAATTCAGAAGCCCGCGTATGCACCGACCCCGACCCCCCTGCTTCGCACGCGCATGGACGCGAGACCATCTGCGCTCGCTTGGCGGCGCCCTAGCAGCTACGGCAGGTGGGGTCCTATGGCAACATATGCAACACCAGATCTACTTTTGCAACATCCAGATGAAACACTTGCAACATAGGTCCGAAAAAGCTAAAACACTTGCAACATTCGTCTAAAAACACTTGCAAATGCCAGAAAACACTTGAAAAGCAACATGCGTCTGAAAAACTGATGAAACATTTGGAACAGCCTCTTGCAACATACGTGTATAGCCATTGCAACATATGCAACATCTGCATCTACTTTTGTAATATCCATATGAAACACTTACAACATACTCCTGAAACATCTGAAACACTTGAAATGTACGTTTGCAACATGCTCTCTCGGCACAACCTAGCATGCGGCGCGGGCTGGCGGAGCACGACATAGCGAGAACCCGTGCGGCGCACCCTTGGCCACCCCTGGCCACAGGGGAGCGGCGGCCGGCCACACCCCGACGCTCGCGCGGCCGCATGGCGAAGCAGCTCCTCCCCAACGGAGCAGCTCCTCCGGCGGCTGGCGCGGCTCGCCCTTGGCCATGGGGAGCCGCGGCCGGCGCCCAGCCGTGCGGCGCTCGAGCTGCTGTACGGTGGAGCAACTCCTCCCCGGTGGAGCAGCTCCTCCAGCAGCCGCATGGCAAGCGGCGGCGCGGAGTAGCTTGGAGGTACCAGTGAGCTTACTTGGAGGAGGGCCGCGTGCGTGTGAAGGGCCGTACCACCCGAGCTCCAGCTCCGTGCGAGAGCCTCGTGATGAGAGATGAGTGGTGTGGAGAAGGAAGAAGGCTGACTGGAGATAAGGTGGGTGGAGGCGTGGAGCATGTGAACGAGCATTTGCCACGTAGCGTCCAATATTTTCATCGGCGTCCGGATGGCCGGTTGCTAGCATTACCGGTTTTGATATCTAAAGTTATATAAGTAATTAAATTTATCTTAGAATTTAGTTTCATACAATAAGTAAATTTTTCTTAAAAATCTATAAATATATTACGATAAAAGTTAGTTATCGAAAACTCAAAATAGTGCTACGGAGACTATGAAAGTGTACTAATTTGTAATTAGAGATATTATTGTTTCAAGTTAATGGTAGTACTAATAAATATATTACAATTTGGCCACAGGCTTTCTTTCAAAAAAAAACAATTTGGCCACAGCCCACAAGCTAGGATGATGGTGTCCACCCACTGTCCAGGACGTTGGGTGCTGAACTGCTGATCGATTTAGGTGAAGGGGAAAACGGCATAAAAAAAATGCCCTGTGCTAATGTCTAGCACACTCGTTCTCGGTCGTTTCGTTTCGTTTCGTTCGTTCTGTACACGTTTGTATTTTTTATTGTACAATTTTAAATTTACATGTACAGTTCAGCCATACAACAGTCATCAGTGTGTATGCCATCAGCTGTACATAGTTTGTTTCGTCGACGTGTGTGGTGCCTCCGCGGAGGCGAAGCCCATCGCTCCGCCGGCGCCTTTAAACGTAGCGACACGTACGTCAACTCCCGATACGGTACTAATCGCCCGTGTACGCATACGGCGACACGCAAGACGCGCGCACCGGCCGCATATACGAATACGATACGTACGTGTCTCCACCGCCCGGCTAACTACACAACTGCCCCTGACCGTCGCGCGACGAAATCGGCCGCCGGAGGGAGCCGCGCCGTCGAGAAAGGCAGAAAAGCCCCTGCCCGCGCCGCCAACGCCGCCGCTAGCTGCTGTCGACGTCCGGGCGCCGCCCAGCGGAGCCGCCACCATTTCTTCTCCGGTCCGGAGTGCTGCTTCCTTGGCGCTCGATCAACTAATAATACGATTCAATAGTGTTTGTTATCGGGAGAGGAAGACGAGCGCGACTATATGTCACCGAAGGTGAAAAAACACGCTGTCGCCTTCAGACTCACCCGTCTCTGCTCAGCTCGTTCTCCCCCGCACTGCCATCCACCTCCATCTCCGGCGACAGGAGCTGCCAGATCCGCTGCCGTCGGCCACCGCCCTCACCTCCGGTTCCCACCCATCTCCTCTCAGTCGCCCCCACTCCGTCCTCCTGCACCGCCAGCCGCCGCCATCCTAACGCGGCTCCACTGGGGAGCTCACCGTCACTCCCCCACCTCCTCCACCGCCCACCGGCTATCTCCCACCACCCGCGACCGGCGCATCCGTCGCCTCGCCACCCCGCCCACAACCCATCGCCGCCGCCGCTCAAGGCCCTCCCTTTACAACCGAAGCTCATTGGAGACCCCACCTCCGGCAATCCGAACCCCGAAGCCTAACCTTCTAACCCTACCGGCGGCAACCCAGAATCCGAAGCTCTAAAACCTCGAAGGCTCGAACCCTAACTTTCGACGGCGAAGCAAGGCGGCGGCGCAGTAGCGGAAGGAGGAAGAAGGCCACGTGGGCCGCCATGGGCCGCAGAAGGTGACAAGAGCATATTTTTCGCGTACACAATAGTCGCGGCGGAGGAAGACGGGGCACCGCGAACCTCTGTTGAGTTTCGAGGTCCGTCATTCGAATCATGTATCTACAAGGGAAGCGCGGTGAAATTCGGCACGACCCAAAGAGAGCCGCGGCCCATGTAACGACAAAAGGAGGGTCATGATTAATTTTACTGCGACTCCTGCATCTGAATTTCCCGCATACACGTCAGCAGTTCTGCTCATGTTAGCTGTTCCATTGTGCAGTAATCTGCTCGCGTCCTCTCCTTGCGTTGTCTTTCCCCTTCTCGTCAACGCATTTTCCCAAAGGTTTGGTCCCTTTGACATGTCCCAAGCCAACCATCTCTACGTAACGAAACTTGCTTCATGTAATCTCGCGCCTCATTCGGCTACGTCGTCCTAAGGTTTGAGCCGTCGGATCACCCTATGGTCCAATCTCGCGACGTTGCTTTCCACCTCCTCCGTCGTCCTTCTAGAGAACTCGCCGCTGGGAAGCGGCGCGGCTTCGACTATGCTCCTGCCGCCACCACGCCTCCTCAAGCTCTTCTCGGAGCACAAGCGGTGGCCGCGGGGTTACAGTTGCAGCGCCTCCGCTCCTCCTCATCACATCCCACCGCACAGTCCAGCGTGCTCCCGCATGCTGGCATGCTGCCACCATCGCCGAGAAGGCGGACGCTGTTCCTGACCTCCACAAGATTGAGGAGTGCCTCCACAACTCGGCTTCACCAGGACATGCTGCCTAGGTGCACCTTTGATTGCCCACGCCGTCGACCTCGGCCTCTCTCGGACGCCACAGCAAGTGCTGCTAATTGCGGCTGCTTGCCCCAACTTGATTAAATTGCAGCTGCTTGCCCCAATAACTTGATTAGGTTCCTGATCTACTTGTAAAGGATTGAACAAAGTATGTAATGCCTAACACAGTAAAGTGCACAGTCCTAATAACACCATGTATCTGATATAACATAAATTAACTCCGTTTGTGCTGTTCATAGTGACATATCCTTGAGGATGTCGCTGCATCAGATGAGCCCATGCTTTGCGTGCAGTCACCTGTCCTGTCCAGGAGAAGGAAGGCGATGAGCTCCGGAAAACACTGAAGTTGTTGAAATCCTTCAGCCAGGTTCTTGGTGCATGCAAGTTCGCTCAGTGCCATAATAACATGTACATAACAGACTAAATTTCTTGGGTAGCAGAGAACTATCAGATAGACAGGAGCATTATATTTTATTAGGAGCTTTGAGTAATTAAATTTAGCAGATGGTATTAGAAAGTTATGCTCCTTGTAACTGTCATGGTCGCAAAGCATTCAATTCAAGCTGCAATCTTTCGCTATAGAATACAGATTAATAAGCTTGATTGTTGAACTTGCAGATCCTACAAAGTTATTTTGTGCGGAGGTGTACATCTGTATCTTGAGTATTTGAGATCAGCCACATATTGTTAGCTCAGCAAAAGTAAGCATATGAGTTTCATGAATATAGGGCCTGTTTGGTTATGGGTGCTTATTTATAAGTTGCTTAAGTTACTATATTTATAAGTCTAGGTGTTTGGTTTGAGTTGCTTATATGATTAGGATTGACATATTTGCCCCTGCTATCCCATTTTCCTCTACCCCTGAAAATGGCCCAGCTCCTACCCCTTGGTTTGGGCAGCGGCGGGGTGCGAGCGGCGGGCGGCCGGCGGCGGCCGCGGGGCGCGAGCGGCGGGCGGGCGGCGGCGGGCGCGCGGCGCGGAGGCGGGCGGGCGGCGGGCGGGAGGGAGCGGTGGCGGCGGGCAGGAGCAGCCGACGGCGCGGGAGGAGGAGCAAGGAGATCCAGCGGGCGGGCGGGAGATCCAGCGAGCGGGCGGGCGGGAGATCCAGCGGGCGGCGCGGAGGCGGCCGGCGGGCGGGAGCGGCAGCGGGCGGCGCGGGAGCGGGCGGCGAGCGGGCGGCGGGCGGGCGGGAGCGGCGGCGGGCGGGAGCGGCAGCGGGTGGCGCGGGAGCGGGCGGCGAGTGGCGCGGAGGCGGCCGGCGAGCGGGGCGACGGGCGGGCGGGAGCGGCGGCGGGCGGCGCGGAGGCGGGCCGGCGGGCGGGAGCGGCCACGGGCAGCGCGCAGGCGGCCGGCGGCCGGCGGAAGCGGCGCGCAGGCGGTGGTGACGAGAGAGAGGAGAGAGAAAGGGGAGAGAGGAGAGAGAATGAGGGTAGGAGGAGTAAAGTGCTCCATAAGCAACTATAAGCAACCCAAAAGTTGCTTATTTGCTTATGCATAAGCAACTTATAAGCAAGTCTATAAGCAAGAGTGTTTGGGTTATAAGCAACTTATTTGCTTATTTATAAGTTGCTTATTTATAAGCAATGCTAACCAAACAGGCCCATAGTTAGGTACATCGATTTTTCTTTTCTATTAAGTGTGCATTAAATAGTGTGCAAAAGATCACAACAATTGTTCCTGTCGCTTATTCTCAACCGTTTGCATTTCAAAATCTACTTGGAGTACATCTTTACAGGACAGCTCAAATTCAGTATGAGATGACCACAAGCTAATCCATTCAATCATGTTTATATGGTTTGATGACATAGGATTATGTTTCATGTCATATATACGAAAAGCATAAAGATAGCACTTATGATTGGGGGAAATTAGATTAACTTAGGCACTACTCAAGAGTCAAGTCCATTGATTTGTTGATCTTCCAACGCAAATTGTTCGTTCAAAATTTACAGTAAAAGATACTGGCCCACTCCAATTTGGTATATATGAGGGTCTGCGTAAGTTGGTGTGGTAGCTCGGCGGTAATTCTATTTGGCACCGAAATTTTTGGTTGTGAAAAGGAGCAGTAAGTAGCTTTGGTGGAACCTTGCCCGTAGGTTGTGTGGTTGGCATTTTGGCGGCTGTAAGCATCGATTTTGCACTCTGGTTTTTGTGAGCAACAAATGGTCGGTCATGCTTTCTCAATCGTCGTTTTGGTAGCAGAGAGGAGGGAGGCCCGGCTGGCTACGAGACGGCCGCGCCTGCTTGCCGAGACGCTCAACTAACGCTGAAGCATTGAGCTTCTTCCAAGCATTGAGCTTCTTCCTCTGTACATCAGTTCTGTTCACCATCTCACCGTGCAATGAGCAATTGAGCATGCCACGGAACGGCGTCAGCTCTTCTTCATCAATACATTTTATGCATCACTGCGCGGAAGCGCAATAGTGAATTGATACTGGGCAACTGGGGCGTCTCGACCAAAGAGGAACATGTTGGAACCGGTTTCTGTTGATGCCCGAAAAGACAGCTTCACGAGACCATGAGTAGTGTATTATGCTGAACATCTTCATGTTATCAACCGCAGCATGAGAACAGAAAATCCATATAAGAAAAACAGTTCAGGAAAAAAAAACACCACTTTAAACTGGTACACATTCTAGGCAACGGCTCAAATATGCACTGCTCAGATTAACCAAGCAGTTTAGCACGCCCGCAGACTACTGTAAGGGGCCATGAAATGTAATGTTCGGAAACTTTCGAACAAGATCCAGACCTGGCACCGGTAGAACACGACTCACTGACTCAGCATCAGATCTAGTTTGCTGAGGACCCTTGAACCTTGAGGCAGCCTACAGATGGAAATTGGAGCGGTACTTATAACTAGTAAATCAAAAAAGAACAGCAGGGGAAACCAGAAAAATGGGAATCCTCGACTTCCGACTACCCATATTCCCAGCGCCTGCGTACATACAGGCATGGCACAAAAGTATGTGCACAGATCCTGAAACCACACAATTGATGGAACAGCTCAAAACTGGTACGATGTCAGTAATGCCAGCAAACAGGCGGGTTCCAGCCTGCCCCAATTTCGTTGCCAGCACCTAATGACTTGCTACATCCAGTCTCAGAAAGAGTTATCTGGTCCATGGCCTCCAGACGGACGGTTTGTAAAGTCAGGTGCCCTTCCGGGATTCGACTGGATGAAGTTTGTAAATTGCATGTTATCCAGTGAATCTGGTGCTACATCACTGTTTCCACTGCTGGCCATATTCTGGGTGCAGTTACACGTATCTGGAAATGGAGGGCTTGCTTCTTGAGTCCTAGGAAGAACATTTTTTGGCAGACCAACTTGATTCTTTGCTTCATGTTCCATGTGTGCTGATGGCTGCTTGTACTGAGATATGGCACTGATCAGAGCTCCATCTGTGCTGCTTCCAACTGGCAAGGCCTGGGCTAAGCAGTCACCGGACTCCAATCCACACAAATTACTATTATGCAACTGGCACCCCTCGGGGAACCAGTTATGCCTATTATGATCTATTGAAGCAGAAGCAGTATAAGAATGCTGTTCAGAAACAGGAGGGTTCACTTTGATTGGAGAACTCACATCAGCATAGTAATCCTCATGAAGTTGTGCACAGAGGCCATCGTCACTCTCATCAATTAGCTGTTTGATGGTACATGCATGTTGAAGGGTATCTGAAACTGCTCCAATTTCCCCAGTCTGGAGCTGACCATTGCCTTGCGGATTTGAGAAGGGCTCAATAACTGATGCTGGATTGTCCACTGGGAAGACAGACTTGGCGAGTTGAGCCTGCTGCTGACTAAAAACGCCATTATCCAAGCAAACTGAAGAACTCTGGTGTTCTGAAGCGAGATAAGGCTGTGTAATCTGTAAGTCACCTGAGCCATTATTTATATTCTCTGGAGGATGATCGTGGGACTGAAGAGGGCCTGCCAACTGCCATCTGTCTTTCTCACCTTTTGCTACTCGGTCATTTAGGTCCACAAAATCTTCCACATACATTTGTCCTCCATAGGACTTAGGTAGTATTGTAGAACTGTTTGATGTAATCATCATAATGTTCTCAGTTTCTTCTTGGTCCACAATTACAGTGTTCATCTTCAGATGACTCTTTTCTGAAGAAATATTTGCACTATGGTCACAACTGTGGTTCACAATAGCATTGCTAATGCTTTCCAGGTTGTGATCTTGTTCACAAACATGAGCTGACGAATCTTTGTAAGAAACTCCGTCAAGATATTCGAGTTCCGTATTTTCACAGTCAAGAGTGTCAATAGTTGTGCTTGTATAATTGATGGACTTGATCTCTTGACTCTCTGAGTTATTGTTAACCGCTGTATCTTTGTTGCTGATTTCTTGAATATCTTCATCATTAACACCCAGGCCATCTTTACGCAATTCAATGTCCATGAAATCTCCATTCCAGTCATCGGGGTTGTCGGCACAGCAGGAACTGCCTTTATCTACGCAGCTTACACCATTATGATCGTGATCTTTATCCTCGTGCAGTTGTGCAGTTGTGCAACTCTGGTTAGTTAACTGCTGCTGCTCCTTCAGGGATCTGGGAAATGGAGCAGATTGAGCCGAATGATTATTAACCAAAGAAAGCATACCAGTTGACTGTTTGATGCTTTTTGCATGTTGAAGGGGGTAGGAGGCCACTTCAATGTCCTTCGCTGTGTCGAGCTGACCATTGTTCTGCGGATTTGATAAGGGCTCAATAAATGATACTGGATTGTCCAATGGGAAGACAGTGGTGGCGAGTTGAACCTGCTGCTGACTTAAAACACTATTATCCAAGTAAACTAAAGAACTCTGTTGTCCTGAAGAGACATATTGCTGCCTAATCTCTGAGTCACCTAAACCATCATAAGTTATACCCTCTGGAGGATTATAATGAGGCTGAAGAGGGCCTACGAACTGCCACCTGTCTTTTTCACCTTTTGCTACTTGGTCATTTACACCCAGAAAATCTCCCAGATGCATTTGTTCTCCAGAGGACTTTGGTAATAGTGAAGAACTATTTGATGGTATCATCATAATGCTACCAGTCTCTTCTTGGTCCGTAATTACAGTATTCGCTTTTGGATGACTCATTTCTGAAGAAATATTTATATTATGTCCACAACTGTTTTTCACAATTGCATGGCTGATGCTTTGCAGGTCCTGATCTTGCTCATGAGCATGAACTGGTGGACCTTTGTAAGAAACACCATCAAGGTCTTCTACTTGCAAATTCTCTTTCTCAATAGTATTAATATGTGGGCTTGCATAATTGATGGAACTTATCTGTTGACTCTCTGCATTATAATTGCTACAAGTTGTATCTTCGTAGCTGATGTCTTTGATATCTTCATCTTTAACCCCCATGGCATCTTTATACAATTTGATGTCCGTGAGAACTTCATTCTGCTCATCAGGGTTGTTGGCACAGCAGGAGATGCTGTTATCTACGCAGCTGACACCATTACAATGTTGATCTTGCACATCAGAGTTTTGCTCAGTCTGACTAGTTACATCTGTGCCCCTGGCAACAATGAGATCATGATCTTCCACATTCAGACTGTCAATACGGTGAATAGAGGTTTCCATATCTGTAGTCTTCTCATCATCCCGATCTTGAAGAGGTGTGCTCTGATCATTCCCACCTTGCAACATACTTTGAGGTGAATGGTATACATGGTCATTTTCCAAATTTGGGCTACCATCATATTCACCAGCACCAGGCTCTCCTAGCTTCTTCGTTCTCTGTGTTAACCGGTCTGCCTTCTCATCATAAACAAAAATAAATAAACCATAATCACCTATTTGATATTTAAAAATAAAGTAATATAAATAAAATAGTACTGCAGAGCAATTCACCATTCATAATGAAATACTACATAGGTTCTTTCATAATAGATGCCTCTATTACAAATTCAGAAGCTTTATAGCCATGGTATTCTCATCTATAGTGATGATTGAAGAGGAATTCTGCTGCACTGATATGATACATTGTTAAATGGCAAGATACATAACAGAAGCATGAACTGATATCATCCACTATTTTTTAATACATTCAAGTAAAGGACCTCTCCCAGGCACAAAAATAAAAGATTTAAAAATAAGAAATGAAAGAGAAGTCACAGCAAACCTTTCTCAAGAAAGATGCATTCTTCTCTTCAAGCTCAAGGTTTAATAGTTTTCTTGATTTCCCAATCAGCACCTTCCTGTCCGTAAGAACCTTAACAGCAGCAGGTACATCATTGCACGACATGTTCAGCCTGTTATGTATACTTCTTCATAAGAACAATATTCCACGTATGATCTCCCTATAATTAAAGCATTACTGACCAATGTTCATGCAGTCGCCTCTGTTCATCCTCTAATAAAGCTCCATATGGTTTTACATGGGATTTATCAAGGCCACCAATTACACGTGAAACATGCTTTATCTGAATGCCATCCCCAGATTGCTTCAGTCTCTTGATATGCATGAGCTGTGTTCTACTAACCTGAAAAGGTTACAAAAGCAAAGGTACCACAGCATTCAGTAAAATACATCATACAATGATGTTCTAAACTCCTGAAAAAAAGTAGATCATCTTCAATAACACTTTCTTTGACTATAATATATTTTTTAATTTATATCAATATTCTTAATCAATATTGGTGATGAACGATGCATCTTAACAATGAAACACCAAAAGTAATAACCAGGCATAAAATTAATGCCAAGAACAGTTCAGTCGTTGCTGATAATCAGTTTCACTGACAACGGTCACATCTAATGATGCAGACTAATTTAGGAAATTCTGACTCATTTCTACACCATATCGCACATTAATACACCCCTTCGCATTTCATGAAACAATTACAAAAGAAGGTAATAGCTAATTAAGAAAGTCAAAGACATCTATGGAAAAGAACTATAAGTGAGACAATGGAATGCCCACATCAATAGCTGTTAGCAGAGACACCCATAACAGACTACAAGAACTGTTACAAACTAACCACATGGGCAAAATACAAATATCTTTCTTCTTTCAGTTCAGCAATACCACATTTTGAAAATAGAAGGTAAAAGTACTTTAAAACTGTGTGGGCAAGGAGAGCAAATATACAAACAGAGGACCTAATTTTAGCAATTTATTTCTTATTTGGCAGATGTACTAAATTGCGGGAAGAAATGCACATTACAGAGGTGAATGTCTAGATGACTGACGTCTCATTATTTTCTCTTAAAGAAGCTCCGCTGGACAAGCTGAGCAAAAGTAAACCACGATTACCCTTATGAGATAGAGATTAGCGATCTTACCTTGATGTATGACATAACCTTTGAAACATCAACACTTTGTGCAACCTGTAGCAGCGGTATTCCACTCTTTGTAGTTGTCAGCTGCATAACTCCTTGCTTCTGATCAGCAGGGTTATCTCTGCAAAAGCATAAGAAACAATGGCTTATCTATTAGTAAGTTTCATAGAAATTCACTGCTGTCTCATCTTGAATTGAGTTAGCTCCTCAAAATGCAGTATTGCCTAAACGGACGTTTAGCCCGTTTAAATAGCGTTTAAACACTGCACACTAGCTAGCCGTTTTCGTTTCAACATCTGTTTAACCCGTTTAAGTGGATGTTTAGCCCGATAATTGGCTAAATGATAGGTGACCAACTGTTTACCGTTTAGCGTTTAGGACAGCACTAGTAAGTCAATGCAGGTTTGGACCACAAGGAACGTCGAGTTTGCACTTGATATTCCCCTTGAAGTTGGAAAAAATGTAACTATTAAGTTTTTCCAAAAAACTAAAACATGAGAGTACGAGACCATTTACAAGAGGAAATTAAGTTATTTAGTGCTTACAGCTACAGAAGTTAAAATTGTCGATTTGAATTGCTAGAAAACTAAAACATGAGACAACTTAGCACTGGAACACTAAATCCATGACTTAAAGATGAGACTACTTCGTGTGTACCAACCAACATGAACTTAACCAGAAACATTTTGTAATAAGCGTACATTCCATCATGGAATTAGCACTCACTTTCTATCTCTGGTTGTTAGCAAGATATATGTCATGATGAACTTGCACTCATGATAGAAAGCAGTGCAAGTTCATCATTTGGCTTGCCATACTTTGCTGTTATTGAACAGCAAAAGATTGGCAAAATGAATTCTCCCACACCCGCTGGCATGTCCTCTTTTGTGACCAGGATGATGAATCAATTCAACACTAGCTAGTATCTTGTGTGTTTGTGAGACAACTATGGTTTCTTATCCTTCAGCAGGTTGGGCTCCAATCTGTGGCTCTTGTTCTTAAGGAACCCAGGTTGTTTCTTTATAAAATTAGGCTGTAGTACTCATGTTCTAGAACTACTTTGGGTGCGTATGTGTGTTATAAATGGATTTTTTTTCTCATCTTCTTTAATCAAATGACATGCAACTCTCATGCACATTCGAGAAAACATAAATGCATAGCCCTAGTGGGTCCTTGGTAGTGTGGACAGTAGATAAGGAGAGAGCCCTATGGTGCACAGTCGGGGCTCATGGCCTCCAGACCCTTTTTTAGGATAGGTGTTTTTGCGATTTGGTGGTTTCCTTGTGCAAGCATTGCACACATATATCTGTTTGTCTAGAGTGTTAAGAGTCTTGAGCGTGCTGTACTGCTAGTACTCTTTCATTGTTTAATTAAATGACCCGCAGCCCTCCTACATCAATTGAGGAAAAAAATCATATTCGAACTCCATGGACCAGCAATCTGAAACACTTGAAGGCATGAATAGGCAAAAGATGACATAAAATACCATGCGGCTATGTTGATCTTGCATGAAAATTATAGGTGGTATCATGGTAGACTAACAAAACAGGGGCACATCAGACAACAATGAGAAACAGTAAGCATTATGGTTGACTGCGCGAGGCAGTAGTATGATGAAAGAATGGAGTTCAGAAAGGTTCAAGAATTATAGACTACAGTCAAAGCAAGCTTGAGGGTCAACATATGTACCAGCAGATTTGAACTGCGAAAGAATTTGACAACATAAAGCAATTCATCTAGCTAATTTAACAGGTCAACAATATATGAAGGAAAACCAGAGCAGATCCAGTAATTAAATCATTGCGTCACCCAAGAGACAGGTAATTTAAGCAAGCCCAACCTGAACAAGTTCTCTGTATCAGCACAACTTAGCCATCTCTTCTTCCATTTCTTCAAGGTACCAACCATTCTGCACAGTCCGTTTGCAATTAAATCAAGGGATCACCTAAATAGTAAACTTATAATAGACGTGCTTTGGTTTTGGCATACTTGGAATGGTAATTAAGCAAATTAATATGGTATGCCTTCTCATCCTTTTTCATGTGCTTCTCCTTGTTAAGTACAGCATCTGGATGAATACCACCATAGCAAAGAGAAGATGACCTATAGTTCAATAATTTAATCAATGCTCCACATCTAACACTTACAAACATATCAAGAGGTAAAAATAGTATTGTAGCCAAACTGATGGAACTTTGACTGAACATGTTAGAGGCAACATCATTCTGGTATGGTATAGTGCAATATTATTTAAGGATAAACAGATTGAGTGCATTAATGTGCATCTAATAGGGACTAACCACGACATAGAATAATGAGAACCCTAAACTTAGGCACTGGATAAGCTATAAATTGTTTAGGTCAATGTGCATTTCCCAGGGAAGGTCATAGCAAAAGTATCAGTAGCTTTGGTGTAGATTATAAAGTTGCTAATTGTCCCACTTTAAAGAAACTGGTTATTCAATGTGTAAGTAGTAAGAACATCTGTTAAGGTTCATGGGCTAGCAGGCCAGCAAGCAGCTTGGAGAAGTCTGCTGTATACTCAAACAGTAAGCACACTGATACTGTGGCAGTGGCCTCACATCCCCTGCGGAACAGCTGCTTGTCCATTAAGTGAGATAGGACTAGATTAAGAAGGTTCCATGTTCCATATTGTTAGGATTGGATTCGATCTATTAGGCGTAAGGGTCAATATTTTTTCCACTATATAAAGCATCAATAATGAGACAAGGAAGAATTACAAAGGAATGTCTGAACAGCTCCGCAGCCCCTGTGCGCTGGCCCCAGCCACGGCACCCATTCCCTCGCTAACTCTCCTTGAAACTTGAAAGTCCCTCCAATGTCCATCACAACATCTTTTAGTTATCACAAACAGAATGGTAGAACAAGTTGCCATCATGTTGTACCAAGACAAGCATGACTTGTGGGAGGGAATAGAGTACATGTACCTATTTCATAAACCCTACTAGATACCTTCTTACGGTCTTCATACACTGGATAGGCAATAAAACAAAGTAGCTCACAGCAGATACATTCAGAAAGTATAAACAAACAACAGAGCAAACAGAAGGCATAACTGTATGCATCAACAGCCTAGACATGCAAATAAAAAGTGGAAACAGGACAGAGAACTTGCCAGCTGAGAAGAGGGTTTCCAAAGTGATGATTTTTCCGAGTAAGCAACAAACGTACATTTTCTTCTTCGCCAGTCTTGCCTGGAAGAAATTGTATGAGAAACTTCCTCTCATCTTCTGTCAGACATGTGGACCATACCTACAACCGAGAAGAACATCAGTTGATGCACAGCAAGAGATATAGCGCGAAATAGGGGGCTAACACCAGCAGAATATAATGACCTAAAGCAAGCCGAGGCACCATACAGAAATAAAAGGAATCACCATAAAAGACTAAGTAAAGTAAATATTATGGATAAAAGAAAAGCTAGGCATACCTTGTAGGATAGCACACCTCTCAGGTTCTCAAGAGAAAAAATCTCTGAAGGAACATATGTAACATCAGCAAGGCCTGACCGCTGTTTCTTGCTTTCTATGAAAGGGGCCAAGTCTGACCACAGAATTCCAACTTGTTCCTTTATTGGCACAACTCTCTTTAGATATTGGTCCCATTTAAGACCAATATGCGGCTTCAAACTTACTAGACAATTGGATGAGTCAAACTTTGTTTTCTTCAACGGTCTGCATTGCTCTGAGTTTGTGGAATTCATCAACCGTTTTTGCTTGCTTGGTGTCATTCTACATTGCCAAGTAAAAAATTTGCAATAAGTCACTAATCTTGCACATTGTTTCACGAAGCTGCTTAGATTTGAATGTTCTATTTAGATATTGGTTAGTTTGGACATTATCTCTGTTAAGTGTTGACATAAATGGTTATTATATCTGTAACTTGATTCTACCACCAGCCAAATCAGAAAAGGCAGAGCCAGGGTAAACTAGAAGCACTTAATCAACATGGTTTGGCCAATTTTTTCTTATTTATCTAATGTAATATATCTCAACTCTATGGTAAATCCAAATAAGATATAAGGGGGTATCATGGTTACACTGAATCAACACATAATCAAACCTTAATTTTTCACGACTACAGACTTTTCTGGATATGCATGATACCAGAAAATGAAGCAATATGCTTAGGTTATCATACATTTTCAAACTTAACTTTACATGACTAGCATTTTTAATCAACAAGTATAATTTAAAGCTTGTATGTAATCAGATAAGGTAAATTAAGTATTACTAACAAAGTAGATCAAAATGTGTAGATAATATTACAGAACCACAAAGGATATATTGCCAGAAATGTAAACTAGTTCATACTTGAGATTTCATTGTTTTCCTTTTGGAACAAAAGAAAGTCAAACTTTAAGTGATGAAAATTATTGCTTGTCTAATTCACCTGGATTGCTATTCACTCAACAAACTCAGAAAATGCTCTGGGAGGCTCCGTTTAGGGTTCAGAATTGGGGATAGGGTTCCGGGATTTCAGGTTGGGGAGTGGCTGCCGTGGCTAGTAGGTCGTTGGCCCGGTGGTGTGGTGGGCTGTAGGCAGGATGACCACCTTGGTGGTGGAGGAAGGAGGTTGGGAAAGCTCGGCGGCGGGGGAGGCTCGACGGTGGGGTTAGGAGAGGACGGATCTAGCGGTGCCGTGTTAGTAGGTGCAGGCAGCGCAGCAAGACGGCGATGCGCCGCCCCCCGCCAGTGGGGGCTGCGGGCAGGCGGAGGGGAGTTGTGGTGGCACCAATGGCTGGGTGGGTGGAGGCGGGTAAGCGGCGTTCGATGGAGGAGCAATCGAGGACGGAATCGGAGGAGATGATGAGTGAGTTGGGAGTTTGCAATAAGGTTTGGTTTTTTTAAGGAGCAGAGGGGGCTCTCAACCGAGTGGTAACGGGAGAGCCCTCTCCCTCTATATGTTTCCATTTAGATTAGTCATAACTACGAGAGAATTCTGCATTCGCCTTTGGAAATTTACTTGGTGCCCTATTTGCCACTCAAAAGTTTTCGAATTCCATATCCGCCATCGACTTTTAACTTTCACGGCTTATCTGTCATTCCCCACCCATTCCACAGTTAGGTGCCGTCAAGTGAGAGGGGAAAAGACATATTTGCCCCTGTGTGCGGCAGGTAGTAAATTTTGGCCTCATTTCCTTCTGTGCCACTCTAGTGCGAAGCATGATGAAAGACAATGATGTTCACAAATATCTCTCTCATAAACAAACACATGCATCCACAATTCATCTCAAAAGATGATTATGTTCACAGATACATCTCTTAAATAAGCGTGTAAAATGATGCCTGGTCCTATGCAAATTCAATTTGACTTCCCCGATCAATTGAGGATGCATTTTGCTTAGGTGCCAAATGGTGTGAGAACCATCAGGATTCCCACTGTTACTGCGCCCAATGCGATGCTAATTGATCCAGTTGCTTAACTGAAACTTCCTGATATTGTTGCTTAAATGAAATTTTTCCTAATCATTTTCTTTTGTACTGTGTACGTTGAACTACCCGATCAGATCGAACAAACCATCAGACATTTCAATTGCTTAGCATAAGCATCGGGTTTCAATACTACAGGTTAACTGGTACCGAATTTTCTGGTGCGTGAGCAACCAGAGCTTTACACTGATCCCATCTATCACGGAAACAGATTTCTTATGGTGGGAGAGGAAGCGATCGAGAAGAAACCTGACAGGCTGCCGCTGCCGCTTCCACTCGAAGTAAAGACGGGGCCGATGGGTGAGAAACGGAGGAGGCGGCCGTTATAGGAGCGGCCGCTGAAGCCATCCCTCCGCGCGGTGGCATCGGCGGCGGCGGCAGCACGGGACAAAACCCGCGCCGAAATCAGTGCCGGCGTGGGGCTGATTGACGGGTCGAGGAATGCGGCGGCCGAGGCAACTGACGCCTGCCGTCGAGCGCCGCCGGCACTCGACCCCCGCTGCGCCTTCGCAAGACCGCCGACCCCGCCGCCGCTGGGCCTCACCGTGCCTTGCCGCTGCTGGGCGCCGCAATGCCTTCGCAGTGCACGGGCACGGAGCCGCCGTCGCTGGTCCCATCATGCGCCGCGCCGCCCCCGGACCGTCGATCTGGAGTGGGACTAGGTTCTGATGAAGGGACCCAATAGTCAGATGGCATTTTAGTCATCAATCCTCTCCATAAGTACAATCACCACTATGAGCTGACTCAAATGTCACATAAGAGAGCAACTCCAGCAGTCTAAAAAAATCTCACCCGAAACTATCTACTAAAAAAAATTTCTCCCAAAATTAGGTTATCCCACAGCATATCCCCAATAATAAACTCCACAATACTTCAAAACTGACCACTTCAACACGTGGACTCCTCTCTACATCACCACGTGATACTACAACAAGAAGGTCGTCTTCGCATGCTCGAGTACCACGACCGGTGGATAACCAAGTACGACCACATCGTTGAGCAGCTTTGCGACTACCCGTCCATTGATTTCGCCAACGAATGTCGCACACAATGCTTCCCAGAGGCCGTCGTTGGTCTGCGCATCCACGACGAGCTCGCCATTGACGCCGCACGGATGCAAGACAATCCAGGATTTCGGCCAGATGCTCGACGACGCTCATCATGGCCGCATCCTGACAATCATCAAGGAAGAGGAAAAGGAAGTTGTTGCTGCGGTGGCGGCGACAGTACCAAGGAAACAGTAACTCTGCGGCGGTAGGAGCCAGCACACCAAGACGGTCGAGGGTGACAAGCCACGGCTCGTGATCATCTCCCAGAATGGGTTGCGCGTGATCGAGAATGAGGCTAAGCTGGTGCGTGCCGCGAAGGGCACCGGGTTCCGAGGAAGAGGAGAAGGAAGCTGTTGCTGCAGCGGCGGCGACAGTAATGAGGAAACAGCAACTCTGCAGCGGCAAGAGAAGCCAGTGCACCAAGACGGCCGAGGGTGACAAGCCACGGCTAGTGATCATCTCTCGAAATGGGTCGCGTGCGATCGAGAATGAGGCCGAGCTGGTGCGCGCCGTGGAGGGCGCCGGGTTTCGTGTCGCCAAGGCATCACCATGAGCATCAGTGAGACAAGGCGCGTCTACGGAGCTTGTTGTGGTGGTGGGAATCGGGCCATAGGCGGTCAGTGGCGAGCGGGGCAGCGCTCTGGGCGCGGCCACGGCGGCAAGGCCGCGTTCCGGTGAAGCGGCAGTGTGGGTTACGGGCGGAGGAGGCGAGCTCGGGGTGGAGGGGATTACCAGCGTTCGGTTTGTGGGGTCAGCTGGTGAAGATGATGGCCGGAGGGGTGCCGTCGACGGTGAGGTCTTGGCGGCGGCGGGAGGGGCATGGGTGACCGCGGGATTTGAAATCCTTGGCCCTGTGGCTGCAGGCGCTTGTAGAGGAGAGGATAGGGAGGTCAGACAAGAGGTCGGGGTGCGGTGGGTAGTGGCTATTGGACAGAGACGGCTGGAGCTCGGCGCATGAGCTTAGAGCGGTGGCGGCCATGGCGGGTGGCAAACCCCGTGATGCCCAGCTGCGGGGCGCGGCAGCTCTGGGTCGATTTGCGCGGCCATTGGCGATGGGGATGGTCGCGGCGGCGGCTGCGGCTGCACGAGGAAGAGATGCACTGCCGCCGGGAGAGGAGGGATCTACCGGCGTTGGGGTGCTGCACGACGGGAAGACGGAAAGAAGAGAAAAAACAATGGATTGGGGAAGGATCGGTCTCCTGCATATATGCGGGGCAATGGAGGCGTTTTTCGTGTCCGCGCATTTTTACAAGAAGCATTGGGAAGCTATTGGAGGAGATTTTTTTTTTGTTTTTCCCCTAAATAAGGTTTTGGGGTAATTTTAAGGGAGCTTTTGAAGTTGCTCCGAGGAAGTGAAGTTTGTTGACATATTTCATTTTTAAAAAAGCTAGGAGCAGTCTTTGTTTTTTTGACCAAAGATACTGTTGGGGTTGGATACCGTCCCCGAAGTTAGGAGCCAATCAGTTGTAAATAAGAAAACAGCGAGAAAGTGAAAATAACTTTGAGCAAGCAAAATATGCTCTCCTCCATTCAGAACGTGTCCGTTTCCATTCATGATGCTCCTGATTATAGATTATAGAGTCGTGACTTTTATACTTTACAACTGGACGCCCCTCTTATAACTTTATTCGAAGGATATTCGGATTATTATAATAACATTACACCACTTTTACCGTACATACTTTAACTCATCACTTTACAGTTAAGACCCAAGTGGTCCATCCCCTCTCCAGCTTCGCACCGTCTAGATCTCCACACGCGAAGTTGATGCTCCGTGTCTGCCTTTGATTCCTGCGAAGACAACATACCTCTTCGCATCTGGAGATTGGGAGTTAGAAAACTGCTAAGTCAAAAGGTGGGGGTGCATCGCGAAATCCTTTTCACCAACAGATACTTTGCCCCTGCATTATATTGAAATGAAAGCAAGAAAGTTTGCTAGGATAATTACCAACTCTACAGAGCATTTTTCATAAGAAATTAAGAGCACTAACCTACTATATGTCCATATGGTATCTCTTCTCTTCTTCTCATTTGTCCTGCTTGAGGAAATTGGCCCTCTCTGGGGCTAACTTGTGATGAAAGTAGGTTGTTTTATGTTCTACAGTAACGTTGAGACTCATAGTAAAAGAGAACAGAGGAAGCCAATCTTCCTCTACCGACTGACTTGGACCTTTCACGCTCGTAGTCTCTCCTCATCAGAGAACGATTTTCTTCACGCAATGGGGGAACATTAAACATCCTACAGCCGGAAACATTAAAACAGCCATGAGATGAAAGTACATACATATGAACAGCAACTACGATACATGTATTCCATGTCCAGAATCCAACCCAATAATCCAAATAGTATACAGCCCAACCGAGAAACCTCATACAAGAACCTAGCAAAGAAACTGCGAATCCAATAACCAATTACACCGTAACTACTAAGGTAATGTTAACAAGAACACTGCATTCCTCCACCATGAAACGAGCTGAAAATACCGCAGCCGGTCTTCAGCGACCTCTTTTAGTTGTAAGGGCCCATGCCAATGCTGGAGCCACCGTAGGGTGCGCCACCAGCGGCATCGCGCGACTTTGAGTAGCTGAGGTAGTAGACCTCGCCCAAGATGGCTGTGAAGAAGGTGAAGGCCGCACCAGCGGCAAAGACACCCTTGCGCACCGTCTCACAGGAGAGGGACTCGCCATAGAAGATACCCCTGTACCGAGTGTGGTACGCATTGCGGACTGATCCCGCCAGCAAGCACGCCTCCGCAATGAGGAAGGTTACCCTGTCAATGGGAATGAGACATGTTATTGGTCAATATTTGGATGGGAACTGCAATTGATATTACTTGAATGATGAGCTTTTATTTTCATATATGCTGAATCAATGTTTTGGATGCCAAATGCGTTTGATATATTACGAATGCACACCAAAATATAGTATAACTCCAATCCACACATACGAATTAAGAATCTCTGTTCATGTCATAACAGCTTGAAGCCGGCAGTGATAGTTTCACTATATGGATTGAGGAAGGGAAGCAAGCAAGCAGCATCCAGAAAAGACAGACAACTGAAGTGATTCCAAATGAAATTTAACTGTGGCACAGGCTATTGTGAATAGATTATTGTAGATGCTTCCACCAGAAGGTTTACCAGGCAAGGACACAAACAAAGCAAGGGTATTAATTGATGTTGACTTAGGAATTGCTTCGGAAATGTCACTGTCACATGGTGATCTCAAGAGCAACAGATAAACAAATTGATGACAAATTATTAAAAAACTAATGTGGTTCCACAGGTACATAGAAAAACTTAACAGAAGTCAATAAGTGTGCAAAAAAATAATCATAAACTGTCGGTACTAAAGTTTAATTGGTTAGGATATCAAGGCATAGATGGTGAGCTGTAGCAAGGTATCTAACATTGCTTTTACTTTATTGCAAGTCCATGACCAACTGATCAGCTAAGCTAAGGGCATTCATAACAAGGGGACCGTTTTGAGAATGGCAAGATTGCAAGACGTATTATTTGATCCCTCCAGTAAAATTAGCCAACAGTTGTATCATGTGCATTCAAATTATGAAGAAATCTGTCTATTGCGTATCATTTGCTGACTTCTATAATTTTTATATAAATAGATATATCTCAAAAATAGTTCGCAAGGTATCTTGATGGGCTTTCTAAGCATACTATGGTGAAAGTAGTATTTCAGAAGCTGCGATTGCATAAAAAATCAATCACGTGACACTGGAAGGGCTTTCAACGTCTCCATGATATCACAGAAAAATATATTCAACAACTGTTACACAAAAACTCTTCCACACATTAAATCCTACAAAGCGACCCGCACAAGTACACTAGGAGCAGTTGTAAATCTACCATCAAGAATATAGAAATCTAGCAGATCTATGGCATGTACTGAAGTCAACTGCTAATAGCCTCGTACCAAGGACTAGTTAAATTATTAACAGGACATAGCTTGAATATCAGAAACATGGCAGTACGTCTAGTGGAGCTTATAGCTTACATGAGGCGACAGAAATGTCAGAAATGGAGGACACCGCTGCTATCAACTTTGAGATGCTGAACATTGAGCCTTGGTGTGCAAGTGCAGCTTCTGTAATGAAAGCAAAAGCCGCAGGCCAGCAGGTAGGCCCTACCAGCGGGGGACTAAACTGGAAGAGGTGGTTGCGTTGGCTAGAGAAGTAGTACGATGGATTTCAGTACCTCACCACTCGCTCACCAAAAAAGCAATGGAGTGAAGCAGGGATGTTTGGATATTTAGTCCGGACTAAAATTCATGTCACATTGAATATTTGGAAGCTAATTATTTGGAGGCTAATTAGGAGGACTAAACATGTAGCATCACATTGTCAACTCATGGACTAATTAAACTTAATAGATTCGTCTCGCAAATTAGTCTCCATTTGTGCAATTGGTTTTGTAATTAGTCTATGTTTAATACTTCTAATTAGTATCTAAACATTCGATGTGACAGGAATTTTAGAAGGCACCTAACTACTTGAATTTTAATTTTGTAGACAGGACAGCGACATTTTACCGCTAAAGCAAGATGCACTTCACCTAATAATATTTTAAAGAGGGGGAGGTGCCCAGCGCAAGATTCAGTTCAAAATTGCGAGATCCAGCCGAAGGCCACCTGCGGCAAACGGATCTTAGCTAGCGCCGGCAGCTCAGACCACACGAAGCAAGGTGCAGATCCCACCTCAATCTGCTCCGAGAACTGGATCTCGGAGCACGGGATCAGCCATCCAAACACCCAATCTAGCTTTGCTGTACGCCCCCGGGCCGCAGAAGAGGTAAGCAATTGATGGGTGGGCGATGCCAATCGGGCTGGAGACTGCTTACCATGTGAAGAGGAAGAGGATGAGGGCGCAGGCGCGGGATCCCCCGGGCTTGAGGCCGCGGCCGCAGCAGAAGCAGCGGCTGGCGGTCATGAGCACGACCTGGGCGGCGGCGAGCAGGAGCAGCGCGCCGACGCCGTATCCCGTGGCGATGTCGGAGTCGTAGACGCAGAAGTCGTACTCCTTGGCGGCGTCCGGGGTGACGGTGGCCCGGCTCCGGCGCTGCTCGGCGGCGACGCCCAGGCCGAAGGCGATGACGTCCAAGAGGATCACCACCGCCTGCACGATGATGGACGCCATCGCAAGAGCGAGATTGCTGCGCTCCCCTGCTGCTTCTCTCCTCTGTTCTGCCCCTCTCCCTTGTAGCTGCTGGTGGTGGTGTCCTGGGGATGGTGGTGAGCTGAGAGCTAGCTGGGGGTGGTGTCGGGCGTAGTTAAAGGCAGTGCGGTCGCGTGTCGGTGTAGAGTGCGGTGCGGAGCAGGGGAGCGCGGAGTGAGCCTCTGCTTTTGGGTGGGCAGTCACGCGGCGGATCTGGTGGAGCGAAAGGGGACCGGCCAACGAATGCGGGTGGTGGGCGGGGCCACATGGCAGCGGCTACCGGACGGGCGTTGCGTTCTCCTGCCGACTGCCGGGTTGGTGCGGTGTGGCATGTCGCCGACGCCCCGGTACCCGATGTCCCGACGGGGCACGGAGATGAGCGCCGCGAGGTGTCAATGTGTCACGTGTCACGTGTAGTTAGTTTTTAAATCCGTATTTTTATATTTGTTCATGTGCAACTTTTTTCCCGAACACTACGTATACAGGTGTTCGAAATTCACCCTACGAATGCCCAATATATGCGTGTCCAATAAATTTTAAAATTAATAAATTATCACAAACATCCGGTTATCGATAGACACGTTGCCTGCCACTTAAAAATATCATAATACAATTCTATAATAAATACAAGAAAATATAGCACATACGTCACAAATTGGAAATATAACTTCCTCAATGATTCTTTGCTGGGTATTGATGCTATTCGACGAATGGGTTCATTATCTTTTTTTAAGAAATAAGTTTTTTAAACACAGTACTAACACGGGTATATATAAACACGCACATTCACGCTCACACTCACCTCTATAAGGGCTCCTTTGGGAACTCAGAACCCCGAGGGGATCCCGCTATTTTCCCTGGGTCAGAAGCCCACGCGGGCATTTCACCACGGGCCGAATCGCCTCCTCATTTGGGAGCCCATTGGACGGGGAGGCCAGACCACATCCGCGAGTTTTTCCCGGGGCGAGCCGTCCTCACCTCGAGGCTCCTGGCGGCGCAACCCCCTCCGCGTCGCGCATCCAGGCGCCCCCCCCCCTCCGCGTCCGCATCCCCATCCTTGCCTGTGCTCGCCCACCGCCGCCGCCGCCGTGCTCCCCCGTGCCGCTGACGACCGCATCGCGCCGCCGCCCCCCGTGCCGCTGGCGACCTGCGAGCGGCGTCCGTGCGGCTCCCCTGTTCCTGCACCTCCCCGTCGTGGCGTCGCCCGTGCGGCTCGTCGTCGCCTCCCCGTCGTCTCCCCATCCCCACGCCGGCTCGATCTTCGCTGGAGATCTGCTCCGTGACTGCCCCCACCTCCGGTGATTGCTTCGTGGCTCCGTGACTGCTCCGTGGCTTCGTGACTGCTCCGTGACTCCGTGCTACCTTGCCTCATCCTCCGGTGAGTCTTCCTGTTCTAATTCCAAGATCTGTACATAGATTGCTTTGACTTCATATTGCAAGAACAAGTAGGACTGAAGATTTGGGTTCCAGCTCGGCACCAGATCAATCGCTTTGATGCGGATAATAAGATCTGGGTGCCAGCTCGGCACCAGATCAATCGCTTCCTGGTCGACTAGTTCCATTTGTGTTCTGATTGGTCCTTAAGGGGGGGTGTATGTTAATTCAATTGCTGTGCGCAAATTTTGGAGCTGAACTGTTAATGTTTGGCTGCCATTTTCTTTATTAATCCAATTTTTTAAGGTGTAAATTTGGAGAATGTTCGAGATTGCAGTACTGTCTGTCAGGTTGGTTCGTTTTCTTGGCAATTATTTGCCGTTTGCATTTCGAGCTACCTTGTTGTGTTGGAACTTAATACCAATGTGCATGTGTACTATTTGCTGTCACTTTCTTTTATAGAAAAGATGTTTTCTTGCAATATTTCCTTATCTTTTTGTCGGCCATTTTTTGTCATTGTCATGATTAAGAGCATATCCAGCAGCTCGTCTGTCTATACCCTATTACAGTACTACAGACTTATAGCATGTACGGTGCTTCAACCCTCCATTGCCTTGCTGCCCCTAGATTGGAGCACTGAGCACTGATTGCAATATTCATCTGTAGTTTTGCCACCATTGTCGACAACACCCAATGGGATTTCCCTTTTACATTCAGAAGGCAATGCCGATACAAAAAAATGATTTATGGAGTTTAATGGAAGGAAACAATCAATGTCTAAACTGAAAGTTTCTGTTGATATCATCCACATTGCATTTGAGTATAATTTGTATATCATCAGTATAGATACTGCTTCTCCAAATGATGTTGTGGCAGCAGTATAATTTAGTATTTATCTTTTTATGGATCTCACTGTTGGTGCATTGTACATGTATTTATTCCATCATCTAGAATTTTCCTCCATCATCTTGTTCATTGTGATCGTTTGTTCTTCCTTGTGATCGAATTTATTGGATCTGATCGAGTTGCACTTCCTTTTTAGTTCTAGCTTCCAGGATTGAAGTGTGCCCCGTTCTTGATTTTACTGTTGGTCCCTTCAACAATGCTGAATGCATGCTCGATCTATCCAGTTGTTGGTGTTTTGTTGGTTCAGCCCCATTTCTGCACTACTTACATACCCCAACAATTAACATTAGTTAGGAAAGTTTGACTAAATTTTGCTAGTATATAGTTCTTTAATTTGTCACAACTATTGCATGATTTATATTATATAGTTTCTTTGTCCCAAGGCCACTGGTGCAGTACTGCTATTTTCAGCTATAAGGTCTGGACTCACTTTTGTGTGAGATCTATAGATTCTTGTGTATTTCAGCTATAGTCGAACTTATAAGTGCTGCATAAACAAATTGATGTTGGTATATATTAACTATTTCGTTAGAATATTGACAGTATGCATTGTCCTCTTTTTTCTAGACCATATGCATTTGAGTAACATAGTTTACTTGCCTTACCATATACATACATATAGATAATGGAATCTTGGGAGGATGAAGTTAGGAGATTCATGCTAGAGGAGGAAGAAGAGGATGACGAACTATTCCTAGTTATGGTTCCCGCTCTTCAGCAGTGTTTATATGAGGAGAAAAGGTCGGAGCATACCTCAACTCTGCCTGGTGCTGAAAAGGTCATACAAATCTTGGAAGGCCACGAAAATTGGTGCAAAGTGGAGTTCAGAATGGAACCTGAGATATTTAGAGTTATAGCAAATTATCTTAGAGTGGAGAACTTATTACGTGACACCCGTGGTGTTAGAGTTGAGGAGCAGCTAGGAATGTTTATGTTCATGCTCTCTCATAATGCAAGCACCGATAGGCTAAAAAAAGAATTCCAACATAGTGGTGAGACAATTCATAGAAAAATAACAGAGTTCTTCGATATAATTCCAGCATTGACTCATAGATTCTTGAAGCTCCCAAATGTGAGTCATACACATGTGAAGATTGCATCAGACTCTCGCTTTATGCCTTTCTTCCAGAACTGCATTGGGGCCATTGATGGCACTCATGTTCCTATCACCATTGCACAAGAAAGAGCCGCTCCCTACAGAAATAGGAAGGGAACCTTGTCACAGAACGTCATGTGTGTATGTGACTTTGATTTAAATTTTACTTTTATCTCGTGTGGTTGGGAAGGATCTGCATCCGAT
This sequence comes from Setaria italica, assembly GCF_000263155.2. NCBI lineage: Eukaryota > Viridiplantae > Streptophyta > Magnoliopsida > Poales > Poaceae > Setaria > Setaria italica. Next base: position 14,583,913 of record NC_028451.1, read on the forward strand.
GCAGGGGTCTTACGGTCTGCACGTGCGAAGGGTTTTCGTGTTCCTGTGGGGAAGTTCTACCTTGTAGATGGTGGATACGCAAATACTTCCTCATTCATTGCTCCATACCGAGGAGTTAGATATCATCTGAGTGAGTTTAGGAGACATGGAAATCAGTATGCAAATTATAAAGAATTGTTCAACCACCGGCATGCACAGCTACGCAATCATATTGAAAGGGCCTTTGGTGTGCTAAAAAAGCGGTTTCCAATCCTGAAAGTTGGGACATTTCATCCAATAGAGAATCAAATTAAAATTCCAGCAGCAGCTGCAGTATTTCATAATCTCATTAGAAAGCTAAATGGGGATGAAGGGTGGCTAGATCACCAACCAAATAATATCAACCCATCTGATTATGTTGAGTTGCCAGAGGGGGATAACAACTATCCAAATGAATTGCAATCAAATGAAGGAAGCACCCTACGAGACCAAATTGCTCTTCAGATGTGGGCTGCCCATAATAATTAGGTGAAGCATAAATATTTTCATGACAGCTTGTATTGTTTTTTTTACTTCATTGCTTATTTCTGTATTATTTTTATGACAACCTTTATCTAATCTTGTTTATTTCTTGCAGCCATGTCAACGGAAAGAGCTACGTGGAGCTACACGTATGAGAAGGGACTTGTGGATATTCTGAAAGAGCTTGCCAACGTCCCAATGTTTAAGGGACAAAATGGGTGGACTACTGAAGGTTGGAGGAATATCACAAATAAATTCAATGATATGTTTCCAACGACACATTTCACGAAGCAACAAGTGCAAGAAAAGGAGAAAGAGCTAAAAGGAAACTATAAGATAATAAAAGAAGCGAGGAAAAGTGGTGTTGGCTGGAATGACACTTTGGGTATGATCATTGCAGAACCAAAAGGATGGGAAAAGTTGATTAAGGTTAGGTCTCTTAAATGGAGAATCAACTTTATATAACAACCCTTTATATAACAGCTAACCTTTATACAAACCATCTAATCATATTTTTTTTGTTGTACTTCAATAGGATAACCACAAAGTTGCCAAGTTCCGTAAGAAGCTATTTCCTTTATTTAACAGCTTGGAATTATTGTATGAAGGTAATGCTTTCATCTTGTTGTTCATTGCCTCTGTTCTTGTTTTAGTGCTATGGTGTGGATGGTGCTTTAGAGAGTCACTTCATTGTAGATTATGTTCCTAGTTTGAACTCTCGCTATTGTAGATGCTAAGATGTTGATATTGTTACCTTGATTATTTGTTTAATAGGAAGTGTGGCCACAGGGGATTTAAATTTTACATCAATTCAGCCACCACCGCAAAGAACTGAACCCACTCCCCATAACAGTGAGCTGCCAACTGAACCCACTCCCCAGACAAGTATCTCAGAGCAAAGCAATCATAGCATGGCATCTATTGATAGAAATCTACTCAGTTTTGGACTTGGTGGTGTAGAAAGCATAGAAGTTCAATCTGCTCCAGCTAGTCGTAATTCAGAGGACCAAGATGTTACCGGTGGAAAGAAACGCAAACAAAGTCAGATGGCTGCAAAACTTGGGGATTACATTGACTTTAGAAAGGATCAAATTGGAAAAACTCTAGAAAAGTTAGAAGAGAAGAGAAGACGTGAAGAAGACTACTCAATTGAGAAATGTATTGACATTGTGGATGCCATGGAAGGGCTATCGGATGAACAAAAAGCTGATGCAAATGAAGTTTTCCAAAGTGAAACAAACAGAAAAATATTAGTGGGCACAAAAAACCCAAATGTCCGGCTGATTTGGTTGAAAAAAAAGATTGCTCAGGTATGCTCCCTTTCCCTTTGCTCAGGTGTGTTTGTTGGATTAGGCTATTTGAGTCTGATAAGTTAATCTGGTCTTTCATCAACAAATTTATAGGAGTGTGGCCATTATATATTACTGTAAGTTGCCACTTCTCCTATTGCCTAGTTGTGCCAGATCTTTGATTTGAGTTCTAGCTACCTGCTTTCTGTAAACCAGTAGTATGCATGCATAGTAATTTTTAAGTTGTGTTACTTGGCTTACAAATAATACTATATTGGATGATTGCTTCCTGTTTTACGAGCATCAATTCTTTCCATGTCTAGTCCTGCTAGTTTCACATTCCAACCGACTGGCCTTGCTAGTTTCTAGTCACAGTTTCACATTCCAGCCAGCCGACCTGCACGACGTAGCAGTTTTTCATGACAAGTTGGGGTTGGTACTTGAGTCCACGAAATCTAGGGGTGAAGTCAAGTGTCAACTTTGTTGCTGCACAAGTTTGTTGGCTTCATGCTAGTGCGTGGAGAAAATAGGCATGGTTAGTAGGATGTTGTCTAGTCCATTTACCATTTCTGTTACCGTCTTATGTGTGATTTGGGCACAAGCCAAACTAGATTAAGCAGACAACTTAAGACAACTTAGGAAGCTTGTGAAATATAAAATGCTTACCAAATCATGATAAATTCATACTGTACAATTTTAGAAGATCAGACTAAAATTGTTTATTGTTTACAACTTTTCAATGCTGACTGTTGTTTATTTTTTTCAGAATCAGTGAACAGTGAATGGTGGAAGAATATGAATAGGAGAAAGCATGTTGGAGGGAAAGTCCTTGGCTTATTTTACTAGCTAAATCTCTTATACAATAATTAGATTATGTGGCCACAGTTAAGTTGAAAGCATTGTAGTTAATTAAGTAGATGCTTAAAACATGCAAAGAGCATCTGTTCATTTAGTCCAGCTGGATGCGAATGTAATTTGGTGATTGATGTTGCTTGTTGACCTTGTAGGCATGTTACGGATTTTATTTATCAAGTTGCTATTTTTTATTTTCTAATTTTCCCCCTAATTTTTAGGTATTTTTGGAGGTATTTTTTAGAAAAGAGATGCTGTTACCTTAGTACCTTAGGACTACTACTGCATGCCATGTATTCTGGGTTAGCACTTTTTTTTTAAAAAAAAAGAAGCGTGCAAGAAGACACAGGCAGCCGGAGGCGCACACACAGCTGGACAGGGCAAAAACCCTCCTGCTAGGCTGCCCCCTCGCGTCAGGACCCCAAACAGCAGCGGGGGAGAGGGGGAAGCACTGCCCTGCGGTGGAGAGGATTCCAAAATCCAATAATATCCCCGTGGGATCATTTCTTCCCAGGATTAATTAACCCTGTGCTGCCAAATGAAGCCTAAATGTACACATGCAACCCTACCCCTATTAACATATCAGTGAGATCGATCTCGAGATTGAAAAAACAAAGTGGCCAATTGGAATGGGTAGCATAGGTCGGGTATAGACCAGAGTTGAGCACTTTACATCGGGTAAACTCTCGTACTTCCTTATACTTCCTTCTTTTGTTCGAGGGAGACCATACATTTTCCTTCATTACTCGGATTCAGGTAGAAAGTTTTAGAAAGGTTGTATCATCAGGAGTTATGATTTCGGGAAAATCTGCACCCAGGAAAACCGGTTAGACTGCCTTGCCAAGGCGATCAGACCAGTTTGGTTTGTGTAGTCCGAGTTAGGAGTTGTATTTTGACACAGGATTTGTAAGGATTTCAACTCCTAATGAGCAAGACCTCCCCTCCCTATAAATATAAAGGGCCATGGCCGATGGAGAGGTATCCAATCAATAAAAAACAAATCAATCTATTATTCTTTGCCTTTTTACATTTCTCTCTTTGCCCTAGTTTTTCCAACCCATTTTGCTTTTCTTCCTTCGTCTCTTTAGCGTCTAAGGACATTCTAGGTGGCATGCCAACCCTAGAACAACCTAAGGTGTACTTGCCTTGACAAGGTTCCTCCCGGATGAGCGTTCGTTGGTTTCTTCGCCAAGCTCGCCGGTGAAACCGGTCTAATCGGCCATCAAACCAGCCTGACCAATCTATGCAGAGGAGCTGCAGGAAGCCCCTCTGCACATTGCATGTTTGAGTGCTTTCATGTGTTGGCTCTAAATTTGCGCCAACATTTTAACAGGTCGGATGCGCAGAAGCTACCCATTTTGTTTATATCCTAATACATTACACAGCATTAGATTAGATTACATACGGGAGAGGTGCAACCGGAACGTAAATTATTATTCCCTCTATCCCAAACTGTAAAGTTGTTTTAGCTTTTTCTAAATACGTATTTTTTCTATACATCTACGTATAGATTCTGTATAGATATATAGTAAAGGTAAAATGATCTACAATTTGAAACGGAGGAAGTAGTTGACTAAGGGGGTGTTTGGAAACACACTGCTAAATTTTAACACCTATCACATCGGATGTTTGGATACTAATTAGAAGTATTAAACATAGTTTAATTACAAAACTAATTGCACATATGGAGTCTAATTCACGAGACGAATCTATTAAACCTAATTAGTCCATGATTTGACAATGTGGTGCTACAGTTACCATTTGCTAATGATTGATTAATTAGCCTTAATAGATTCATGTCGCGATTAAACTCCATCTGTACAATTAGTTTTGTAATTAGCTCATATTTAGTCCTCCTAATTAGCATCCGAACATCCGATGTGACCCTGCTAAAGTTTAGCACCTCATATCCAAACATCCCCTAAACATATGAGTTCAGTCATAGAATTTGTGCCTCATACTTTTACTATGTCTGTGGCTGGATCTGGATCTATTTATTGTTGTGCATTTGGGTAGCGAAATTTATCCGTTTTGCATCTTTTTTCGTGCAGTAGCGAAATGCTCTAAAACACTCCCAAACATAGTTTAGGATTTTATGGAGTAGATTGGATGCGTTCGTTACGAAAAACTCCGTCAGAAATTCGCTACCCTGAAACAATACATTCGGGTACCGAAACGCTCCTATTTCGCATCGTTTTTCATGCAATAGCGAAATGCTTCAAAGCACTCACAAACATAGTCTATGGTCTAGTGGAGTAGATTAGATGCGTTCATAGGAAAAAAATCCTTCAGAAAATTCGCTACCTAAAAATAGTGCAACAGTGCATTTGAGTAGCGAAACTGAGTAAAATGTGATCATCCATATCGAGTCAACGACTCGAGTAAGGATCGAGAAACTTTACCCGTGGAGTTTGCAATGGGTTCGGTGCTTCTGCACATGTTGGCCACTTGACCTGTGTATCATTCGCTCGCAGCTCTTTTTCATGTCATTATGGCATTCCTCTCCCCGCAATGTTTTAGCTTTGCCAAATTGCCACCCAAGCTAATTAAATTGGCTTATTTCGAAAAAGGAAACTAACTAAGCCGCCAATGGGTGGTGAAGCTAGCTTAACAGGTTATACGCTTGCTCCTTCGTCTCGGGCTCTCATCTGGCGTGCTATGTTTTACGGGATGTTTGGTTCCCACCATGAGCTAAAATGTACATTTTAGTTGGACTAAACACCCAAACACCTGAACTAAAAGTAGGACTAAAGCCTTTAGTTCTTTAGTCCATAAAACTGGACTAAAATAGACTAAAGAATGCACATGACACCCCTGCCCCTCATTAATTGCTCCCTCCCGCCCGGCTCCCTCTGCCGGCCTCCCTACCGTCCGGCCACCGCCGCCCTCTTGCCCATCGCCCGGCCGCCACCCCCGCCGCCGTCACCTCCCGACGAGCGTGGGAAGTAGCGCGCGAACGGTTCCGCCTTGGACCTCGACCCCGACAGCGCCGGTGAGCCGGAGGACCTAGGCATGGCCCGCTCCCGCCACCTCAGATCCAGGAGGAGGAAGGCCTAGGCGTGGCCGGCCACCATGCCTTCCACCGCTGCCGCCCCTGCTGCGGCGCCCAAGCCCCACGCACGCCCGCCGCCACCGGCCTCGCTGCCCTCCCGCCCGGCCCCCGCCGCCTCGTTGGGATGAGGAGAAGGCAGGGGACCGGAGCTCGTCGGCGAGGGCGTCGATGGGGGTCGGGCCTAGGGAGAGGCGGTGGTGCTTGGTGTGCCGGTGGCCATGGGGATGGGCCACGTTGCTGCAGGTGAGGAGGGAGAGGAATGGAGAGGGAGGGAGCAGACAGCAGAGGAAGCGTTGGCGCCACGAAGGAGTAGGTGTCGGGGTACGAGGGATAGGGAGAAAGGGTAAAAATGTCTTTGTTCAACAGCATTTATGGATTTTAATCTATTTTAATCTATGGAACCAAACAGAGTTTAGTTATGGATTAAAGTTGGACTAAAATTTAATCCATGGACCAAAGAAGCCTTGCAGTCAGCAAGCGAGCAATTTCTTTTCAGGACAATACGCAAACACAGTTGTCTACCACAATGGTTTTTACGTGACCCGCTGGCCGCTGTGCGCTGTGCTTCTCGATCGACCGCCTCGTGTGTAGGGCTGTAGGCACACACGTGGTAGTTGTTGGTCAAGGGTCCTCCGCTCGTGACAACTTGCTTGCCTTGCACAACCACGAATGTAATAAACCGGTGGCAGTCCTGCTCCTGCCATAGATCAGCATCTAGCGCACAAGAGCAGTGTCGGAATTTTATTTCGTATCATATTGTCAGTTTATTTATTTGGCAATGCTTGTACCTGTTGCAAGGCGTGGCTAGCTGACGCCGGGACATAATACGGGAAATTTGGAATTCAGCTATGCGCCCAACACGAAGTAACTCTATTTCTTCAGCATAGATTTATTCTATTCTTATAATTGTAAATTATAGGTCACTTTGATTTTTCTAGATATATAATTTTCATTATATATTTAGATATAACATATAGCTAGACTAGTGACGGAGTGAGCGAAGGTAGACCTGACCAAACCTTGGGCTGAGCTCAGGCCGTTCCGGCAAAAAGCCCGATTTTCTTTCGGGCCTAAAATCTCCACCCAAGTGTTGACAATTGTTAGCATGTCAAGTTGTGAACCGTAAACGTACGGATATGTTGTAGCTCTTCCCTCAGAGTATTCCCCCAAGGTTTATCAATCCGTGGAACTTATAGCACAAGATCTATTTCAAACTAGCATTGTTAGTATTAACTTGATGTTTATGAGAGATTCAGATCAAATCCACTAAGCATATACAGATAGATAACAGATAGAACAAAGGTAACCAATCTAGAGCAACCAGACTACGCATATATTGTAATTCAGAGCATGCATAGCAAAGCAACACAGATATGATCTTAGTAAAAAGCATCTTTAAATCTACACCTCCGGTCCAGATCCCGAAACCCCCCACCTTACACAAAAAGATTCTCTTACGATCACCTCTGTCAGCGCAAGTAGGTTAAGAGCATGATCATAAAAACATGTCATACTCATCGGTAGATCAGGCATGCAAATCTGGTCACCACGACCACAAGAACACCCTAGGCAATTTATCATCGATTCATAGATTGAAAAGCAAGCAAACCCGATAAAGCATAAAACCATCAAAGAAGATATTTAGATCGCTAAGAATATAAACACATCTATTACTTCACCATGAATGACTGTACATCACAAGATCACCACCGGGATCCTACCTTGATCTTGATGTCTTTTAGCTCAAGAACTCCAGTGTCATCTTCCTCGCAGGGTGATAACGCTAGCAGAGGTTCACCCACGCTAACTCCCGACAAACTGCACGGCTCTCGGCTCTCTGGAGAGGTATCCCTTAAGCTCCTTCTGCTTCTTTGTTGCTTCACGTCGAGTACATCGTCCTGGATATCGGACTCGATGGATTTTTCAGGGTATTTATAGTCTAGAGAGCACGTAGCAAAAATTGGAAGGCGAGGGGGCAAAGGAAAACCCCAGGGCGATAGGCCTGGACCTTCCTTTTGCTCTCTCACGTCCTGCTTCATCTTCAAGTCTCCTTAGGTGCTCTGGAATCCTCTTTTCACTTGCATGTGGGCCTGGCACGTTGGTAGCTTCGGGATAAGATTGATCTTCAATGGCTTTCCATCTTCGCTTGATCTTCTCCGATTCCTCTTTGATTTCGAGATTGTCCTTGCCATATCTTTATAAACTTAGCCCCTAAGCAATGTTGGAGAGCTACTTGCCAAAGATGGGCACCAGGGGGTGCTAGAAGATGCCAGGCCGATCGGCCTGGGCTCCTCTAGGCCAATCGGCCTAGCCCCTTCCTAGGCCCGTTGACCTTCGCCTTTGTCTGGTTCGACGCTCGTTCAGCGCTTTATCCAAAAATATACTTTTAATCCCAATTTCCAGCAAAAACACAAACATCCTCCAAAATACGTTGCGCATGTAAAAATGACCGGTTTACTAGGTGTAATCAATAGTTTATGTATTAAATTCATGTTATTATTAAAGATACATAGGGGTAAAAGTGTTAACGAGTGTCAACACCAAGTGCACCCGTTAACACCATCGGACCAACAAAATCGGGCCTAATTCAGATCGTGCTTGGGTCATTCCATCATCTTTTTTCAGTGTAAATGTAATTGATTTTATTATTCAGGCTAGGCTTGAGCCCACCCTTTTTTGCCGTGAAAATCAGCATCTCGCATGACCCTAAATGCATGTCGGGTCGGGCTTAGCCCATCGGACTTAGGCCGGACCTCTTTTGCTCAGGTTTAAGTGAAGGTGGAAGGGGCTCATTTCCTTTCTTCTTCCCCTCCCTTCCCTTCCCTTCTTCATCCTCTCACTTCTTCTTTGAACTTTTTTCCTTCAAAATGGATAGGGCTCAAGGGGGCTCCACTATTTGTGGGGTGGTAGGGGCTTGATACCCTCTAAACACACCGTTAGATCTGTCCCTTACCTACATGTATAGCAGAAGCTATGTATACCTAGAAAAGATAAAACAACATACAATTTGAGATGGATGTTTCAATTCTTGACACTAGTACAAGTGTACAACTTAAGGTGTGTTCATTTCTTTTCCATGCTTTAGATTTCAAGACAAGATATCTTGACTACTTTGGAACCCTCTCACAGAAAGCCAATAAAAAGGGAGAAACACCACTCTTACCCTTGCAAGTTCCTTTGTGTTGTTGGCTGGTTGGGCAATCATGACTCCATCATTCCCCGGCACCTATCATCCTCCACTCTCATGGCCTTCCCCTATCACTAGCCACCTCCCTCGTTGCACTTGCTATCTCATTGGCTTCTCTCTTGGCATTCAATCCCGGATGTCTCCAATTCTCCTGCACTTGCATTGACTCTTTTGATGACCTCCTTGACCTCTCTCATATCAATGATGGTGTTGGCATGAGGATTATCGATATTGCATTGGTGCTAGCTCCCCCATCTACACCGCCTCTTGCCATCCATGCTATATCCATCACCTCCTCAACCATGTGCCCCCGCTGCTTTTGCATAGTCATAACCAGCTAGATCCATTATTACCTAGGCCATCCTCTTTGATAGGAACTACCACACCGATTAGCCGCATAGCCCCCTTCCCAGCGGTGCTTAAGTGAGTAAAAAACAACCATCGGTCTATACGTTTAGGTTCACTGTAAGATTGTTAAAAGACTCATGTAGCACATCTCTTAATAATCATAAAAATTGTATGGCTATGCAATATCAGAGTCACTTCTTAGAAAAAACTTCTAAAGGTGTTGTAAGACTGGTAGCCAAAACTCTTCCTACGAGCTCTAACCCTAAGGCAGATGGGCGGTTGGAGTAAGAAAACAACTTAAAAGCACTGGACCTTACTAGTGTGTTATAGCATTTCTAGCAGATTGATTTCCCCCTTTCCCCTTTATCACCTTATAGGGGAATCCCCTTTCATAATTTTAGAGTTTTAGGGAGAGGTGCTACAGCAGATCCCTTTTCCCCTTTCCCCTTTCTTCTCTTCTGACACTTGGGACCCACCTGTCAATGGTAAGAAAACCTTTCTTCTTCTTCTTCTCCGTTTCTCTCTTCTCTCACCGTTCTGTCTCCATTCTCGCCGTCTCTCGAGGAGAAAGGCATGGGCGGGCGTCAGCCTCCTGCGCATTGCTGCGCATGAGCGGCGGCCCATGGCTGGGATGACGCGCGCACGACGGCCTCCCGCGAACACATGGCCGGGACGGCCGCGGCCTCCCACGGAGGAGACAAAGGGTAGCTAGGGCGAGTGGCGCGGAGGGCAACTCAAGCGGCGGCGAGCTAGTCCGATGCTTGCTGGCGGCGATGGGCGGAGGGAGGCGGCTGATGGCGCCGGACGGTGAGGAGTTGAAGAGGTAGATCATGCGGCCAAGAAATTATGAGGCTAGCAGATCCTACGGTCGGAGAGAGAAAGGAAGAAAGGGAGAAGGAAAGGGAGATGGGTGAATTGCCCTTTGTAAAGGGAGGGGGAAGAGAGGGGATTGAGAAAAAATAAAGGAAAAAGTGAAATAGAAAGGGAATCTGCTGGAGCTTCACTAAGTCCCTTTTACGGTTGAAAAGAGAAAAGGGGAAAAGAGAAAAGTGGAAAGTGGATCTGCTACAGATGCTCTTACATTATTACTAATTTTTGTTAGGGTACTTGCAAGTGTGTAATTTGAAAGGGTTTTTTTGGCTAATTTCGTAAATTGTTGGAGATACAAATCAACCCCAAAGATAAACAAAATTAGAAATATAGTAACAAAAATGGAAAAGGTTATGAAAAGATAAGATACAGCAGCTCGTGGGCCTAAGGGCCTGTTTGGGAAGGGGGTGTTAAAGTTTAACACCCCCCTTTTAACACCTTTTTAACAAAATGGCTGCCAAACACTTGTGTTAAAATAGTAGTGTTAAAGTTTAACACCTCTTTTTTCATAAACACATGGATGGGGTGTTAAAATTTGCTAAAGGTATTAAAAGTGGTCTCCCTCCCAGATTATTCCCCGGGGTGGCCCCTTTTTTTTTCTATTATTTTTCAAAACCAGCCGGAAAAGGGAGGCCTCACCTCCCCCCCCCCCCCCCCGGCATCTATTCCCCCACTCCTTCCCCCTCCCGCATCTGTTCCCCCAACCCTCCCCTTCCCGCATCGCTTCCTCTGCGCCCGCTGCCATCTCCTCCCGCCGGCCATCCATCCCGCCCGCGGGTCATCCCCTCCCGCCATCCCCTCTCCCCGTTGTCTCCCTCCCATCACCTTCCTCTCCCACTCCATTTCTTCCCCCCGCCGTCATCCCCGCCCCGCCACCAGGAACTTCCCTCCCGTCCTTCTTCGTTTCCTCCCACCGCGTCCCAAATCCACGGCATCCACGTAGCTAGGAGTGTGCCGCGTTGCCCTGAACCCTTCCCCGGGGCTCATGGATAGGCACGGCGAAGATGGATTGCAAGAGCTTTTCTCCCACGCGAATCCACCTTTCCCCGCCAGCGGCTTCAACTTCTTCTCGTAGGCGGAATCTTCTGGAGCTCCTTGTGAGGGCTTGCAAGCCCTGGATCTGAACTCCCAGGCTGAAGATTTCGCCGACCTCAACTCCTACTCCGAGATGCTTCGGGGAAAAGGAGCACCCCGGGGCCGCGGCACTCGTACCCTTGGCTTACACGTGCCTTGCAGTGGAGGTAGAGGAGGCAGCAGTAGTAAAGGAGGTGGCGGCGGCAGAGGCGGCGGCAGCAGCAAAGGCGCCGGCGGTAGCCGGGGAGGCGTCAGCAAAGTACCTGCGACGAGGTTTCTCTTCGTTGGTTCCTTGCACGACGGTGCCGGCAGCAGTGGCGGACGCAGCGGAGGCCGTTCCTACGGCCGCGGAAGACGTTCCAGCGGTTGTGGAGGTATAGCCACTGCTGATGATACCCAATCCTTTGGTGGAGAGGATTGGGTTGATGTTGACGATGAAGATGGTGGTGCACAGAATGTCAAACTTATTTTCCCCACCTCCAGGGTTAATTCTGATACTCATCCTATTCATCTGTTCATCTGTTTTAGCTTTGGTAGGTTACAATGTGTGTTCATCTGTTCATAGTTTTGGTAGGTTACAATGTGTGTTTGCTTAGTCCATGTTGGTAGGTTAGAAAGATGAAATGGTTAGAATGTGTTGCTAAGGTTCATCTGCTCAGGTTGTTGTTGTTAGTTAGAAATAGGAATTTGTGTTAATTTTGTGATGGTTAGTTTTTACACTGTGATAATGTGCATTGTTGTAACCTCTTCTGTGTGTGATGGGTTTCTATGTCTCTGTTATGCACTAGATAAGAACTGACAAGGCACAATGGACAGAACCAAATACCAGGCTGTTTTGTGATTTATGGGTTGAGCAGATTAGATTAGGCAAGTGTCACAAAGGATCCATGATGGCAAGAGATTTGAAGATAGTTGTTGAGAAATACTACATGGTCACTGGGTCGAGACATCACAAGTTCCAGATCAGGAACAGAATTAATCAACTGAAAACTTTGCATTCTTTCTGGAAACTAATGCAAAAGGATACTGATCTTGGAAGGAAGGCTGATGGTACTATTTCTACCCTAGATTGGTGGTGGAAAAAACACCAAGGTGAGGGGCATTCACTAAATTTGCAATTAGTTTGCAGTAACTTTATGTGCATTCCTGTATAACCTCAAAATCCATTTGCAGGGCAAATATAGTGAATATAAGAAATTTCAGCATGGTGTTCCAGATTACATTGATCACCTACAGGAGATGTTTCATGATGTTGTAGTGGATGGCTCTACCTCTTTTGTGCATGGATGTGAAGAGGAAGAAGAACAAGATGGTGAAGATGTACAGGAAGAAGATCAATATGGTCCAGATGGGTTTTTTTAATGAATATGATGACAGTCTAGTCAGCAATAACAGTAGGAAGAGGGGAAGTAGCAACAGCACCAAGTCCACTGCCACTAGTCCTGCAAAGAAATCTAAAAGCCCTTTGATGAAGATGATGAGCAGCCTAGTTGACAAGTTGACTACCTCTGAAGATAATAATGATAACATATTCAGGAATGTGGGGGAGACTCTTGCTATCAGTCTCAATGAGAAAAGACAGAAGCTGACCCCTATGCAAGAGATGGCACAGTTTGTTAAGAAGTGTCAACAGTTAGCTTTGGAATGTGGAGCAACCCCAGATACTGTTGAGTTCTATGCAGGCAGACACTTATTCAAAGATCCCTATGAGAGGGAATTTTTCTGCAACATACTTACTCCTGAAAGAAGGCTGCTTCACTTGAAGAGATATTGCAAAGAGAATAATATTGTTGAGTTAGCAGTAGCTAGTGATCCTAAAAAGTGAATGTGGCTGTTTGGAAAATTAGAGTTCCTTTATGTACTAAGTCTGGTTGTTTGAACAATATGTGGTTGTTGTTCTTTTTAAGGATTGAATGTGCTAAATATGTGGCTGTTTGTTATTTTTATGGATTGAATATGCTAAAAATGTGGCTGCTTGTTCTTTTTAAGGATTGAATGTGCTAAATATGTGGCTGTTTGTTATTTTTATGGATTGAATATGCTAAATATGTGACTGTTTGACTGACATGTTTTTGTTTGCTGCCTTAGGATGGCGATCAGCTTTCCTCAAGTGAATCTGATGACGACTTTTCTAAAGAGATTCTTACTTTCAAGAAGATGAGACAGTATCATCGTAAAAGGACTCGGGATATATTGAATGCTGCAATCATGATTGGTACGTACTGTGATACTTACATGGACAAAGGTCCAAAGAGGGTTGCTACTGTGTCGGTTATAGAATGGGTGCAGGAAACACTGTCTAGCATAACCTCTTGCTACAACATGTTTAGAATGTCAAACCCATTATTTCACAGACTGCATGACTTGCTGGTCGACATCTATAGGTTGAGGGCAACTAGAGGAATGTCAACGATGGAGGCTTTAGGAATGTTCCTTTGGATAATTGGCGCACCACAATCCCTTAGACAGGTTGAGGACCGGTTTGTAAGGTCCTTAGAAACAATAAGTCGTATATTTGATAGTGTTTTGTGTAGTATTTTTAAGCTAGCAGTGGATATTATTAAGCCAAAGGATTCATAATTTAAGACCGTGCACCAAAGATTGAAAAACTCTCATTTTGCCCCATACTTCAACAATTGTATAGGAGCTATAGATGGGACGCATGTACCAGTTGTGGTGCCAAATGATAAGGTGGTTCAGCACACCGGGAGACATGGATATACCTCACAGAATGTGCTGGCTATTTGTGATTTCGACATGAGGTTCATGTTTGTTGTCAGTGGATGGCCTGGTTCGGTTCATGATATGAGAGTCTTCAGTGATGCCGTAAACAAATATGGTGACAAGTTTCCGCATCCTCCTGCAGGTACACTTATTTCTGTACTTGCATTGTTTTTATTTGTACAATAGATCGTGCCAACTTTATTAACATCATGAAATTATCTTCATTTGTAGGCAAATTTTCCATAGTTGACTCGGGATATCCAAATTATCCAGGTTACCTTGCACCCTGCAAGGGTACAAAGTATCATCTACCGGAGTTTAGGAGTGGCCCAATGCCAAAAGGTATGAAAGAGACTTTTAATTACGCACATTCGTCCCTTAGAAATGTTATCGAGAGGTCCTTTGGAGTGTTGAAGATGAGGAGGAGGATTTTGTTGGGTATACCAAGTTTTCCAATGCACAAACAAAGCAAAATAATAGTAGTATGCATGGCAATTCATAATTTCATTCGAGAGAATGATATGGCTGATAGGACCTTCGGTATGTGCGATCGGGATGAAAATTACGTTCCCATGGCTGAAGTGCCAAACTACGAAGAACATGCGACAAATACCCAAGCAGAGGATGAAGATTGTAATATGAATGCATTTCGTGATGAATTAGCTAATGGTTTGTACAACAAATCGTAGATTATTTGTATGATTGTGTTGTAATGATATTGACAACATTTGTGCAATCTTTGTATTCTATCGTGTTTATAGGACAATCAAAATAATTTGAATGTTTTTTCTCCTTCAGTTCTTTGATTTGGCCGAATGAGAAAAAAAACAAAGGAAAGTTCAGCAACATCACGCAAGCAACAGCACGCAAGCACGAGCAGCAACAGCACGCAAGCACGCTAGCCCTTGGCGTCAAAGCAAACAGATACATGTGCACAGGGTATTAGACAGCATTTAAGAGCAAGGTTTAATGCAATCATTTTTCAGCAAAGATGTTAAACTTTGGGCCTGTTTGGGAAGGGGGTGTTAAAGTTTAACACCCCCTTTTTAACAGATTTTAACACTTTTGGTTGCCAAACACAAGTGTTAAAGATGAAGTGTTAAAATTTAACACCCCTCTTTTCATAAACACATGGAGGGGGTGTTAAAATGTGCTAAAGGTGTTAAAAGTGGTCCCCCTCCCCACTTATTCCCTGGTTGCCCCCCTCTCTCTCCTCTTCTCTCTCCTCCACTGCCCTCATCTTCCTTCCCCGATCCGCACGTCGCGCACCGCCGCCAGTCCGCCCGTCGCGCCGCCGCTGGTCCGCCCATCGCGCGCCACCGCCGGTCCGCGCCGCTCCTGCGCCGGGATGCCGCGCTGGGCAGCACGCGGCGGGCTCGCGCGGGCAGCCTCGCGCGGGCGGCGGGCGGCGGCCAGCGCGGGCGGCCTCGCGCGGGCGGCGGGCGGCGCAGGTGGTGGCGGTGGGGGCTTGGGCGGGCGCGGTGGTGGCGTTGGGGGCTCGGGCGGGCGCGGCCGCTAGCGCCGCGGTAGGGGACGCCGGCGGCGGGGCGGGGCCGGAGGCGGCAGGCGCAGGGGAGGGGCCGACGGGGCGGCCGGCAGCGCCGACGCCGACGCTGGCGCCGGGCACGGCGTGGACCGAGCAGGGTGGGGCCGGAGGCGCCAGGCGCAGGAAAGGAGGAAGAAGGAAGGAGGAGGAAGGAGAAGAAGGAAGAAGGGGTATTTGGCTGCCATTGAGAGGAGTGATGAGGGGTAAAGTTGTCAATTACAACCTAAGATGTTAAATTTTAACAGATCATCCAAACACCTCAAGATACTAAAGTTTAACACCTTTATTTGAGGGTGTTAAAGTTTAACACCCTGTTAAATTTTAACACGCCCTTCCCAAACAGGGCCTTTAACAACACATCCAAACATCCTACGTGTGTTAAAATTTAACATCTCATAACTTAGCCCTTACAAGGCAAACGATCTGTCGGTACACTCGTCAGTCGTCACTGCACATACGCACCATCCCGAGTCGGACCGCGGCCGCCAGATACCCCCAGCCAAGCAGAGCAGAAAGCAAACAGGCTTGTGAAAAGATGCCGCCGCCGCTGCCGGTCAACCCGCAGCGTCTGTCGCCGGCGGAGTCCCGGGAGCGGACGCTGCGCTTCTTCCAAGGCCTGGGCGTGGACGTGCCCCTCCCGGCCTCGGCCGAGCGCCCCGATGCCTACGCCGACCTCGTCCGCGCCGTCCTCTCCTCCGCCGCCGTCTCCTCCTCGCGCGTCTCTTGCACCCTCACCATGTCCCCCGCCCTCGCGGTGAGCGCCTCCTTCTTAATTAGCCTCCCCGCTGGATAGGACAAAGTCCCACTCGGTCTCTACTAATTACTACCTCCGACCGGCGCGGCGAAGTGCAGAACCAGTTCAACACGCTCCACGGCGGCGCGGTGGCGGCCGTGGCCGAGGCCGTCGGGATGGCGTGCGCGCGCGCCGCGGCCGGGGACAAGGAGCTGTTCCTCGGCGAGCTCAGCACCGCGTACCTCGCCGCCGCGCGACTCAACGTGAGCTTCTCAGCAAACTCTCAACACCCTGGCATGCAGATTTTGTTTCCCCAAATTGTTTCGATCGCCATTCAACTGGCAGTGCAGGATTGAGTCGATCTTCACGACGTAATCTGTGTGCTACGAGGCAATCTCTTGCATTAGTTCAAAGATCTAGCACCTTGATGATTTGCAGTGATCGGTTGATCCAGGGACATACAGAGAGATTATGATAGCAAAATCACGCTAGAACCTGTGGTTGGGATTGGGAAATTGCTGCATAATAACTTTGCAAAAAATGCGGTTGACTCGCCGACTCGCCAGGCATTTGAATGAGGTGAACATCGTGCCTGGCATATCTGCTTACGAAGGTTGCAAGAGATGAGGAGATTGGATAATATCTGGTTTTACTTGGAACAATACGTGTTGGTACGGTCCTTCTAGAAGTTCTTTTTCCACACGTATCTCCCTGCGTTCTGCGTTCTAATTCCAACTTTCTCGAGATCAAAATTATAAATCAGATAGATATACTATAAAAATATATTTAATGAACAAATTAATAGTACTTATTTGGTATTACGAATGTTTGTACATTGAGATATTTTGAGGGGGAATAACTCGGTAATTTGGAACGGAAGGAGTGTACTCGCTGCTACGGCGCAGCCTCCCCAGTCCGCACCCCAATTCCCCTCGCGATTCAGACGGAGTCGCCCCGACCGGAGCCGGCGACCACCGCGGCGCCGGGCCCCGGAGCAGGAAAGCAAGCGACGCAGGCGGAGTAGGAGATGGCGGAGGGGGAGCCTAGGCAGAAGCTATCGCCGGCGGACTCCCGGATGGTGGCGCTGGCATTCATCCGCGCCCTGGGCGCCGACGTGCGCCTCCCGGCCGCGGCCGACCAGCCCGACGCCTACTCCGCGCTCGTCCGCGCCATCCTCTCCTCCATCGCCGTCTCCGCCTCCCCGGACCCGCGGGTCTCCTGCACCATCACCGTCTTACCCGCCGTGACCGTGAGCACCTACTGCTGCTACTGGGCGCCCCGTTGAAATTTCTCTCTTCTTCTTCTTCTGCTGCTGCTTACCTACTAGTGCTCTCGCGTGGGCTGTGCGTGCAGAACGCGTACAACACGCTCCACGGCGGCGTGGTGGCGGCCGTCGCAGAGGCCGTCGGGATGGCGTGCGTGCGGGCCGCCGCCGGGGACAAGGAGATGTTCCTCGGTGAGCTCAGCACCGCGTACCTGGCCGCCGCGCGCCTCGATGTGAGATTCTAATGAAATTCCCAGCACCTTGATGCATTTTGGTTTCCCAACAATTTCGACCTCCATACCATCCAGCATCCATTGATTGGGATATAGTGAGTTACTTCATTCAGCAATTCGAAGCTTCGTGGCAATGTCGGGAATTGGGGTTGGGGACACTTGTTACTGATTTAATCAGTTAATCCAGTGACAAAAAATGGTTCTATGAACTGATAACTGTTTGTGATTGAGAGTGGTTTTACATACAACCTTTCAAGAAATGGTGTTGTTTGGTCTAGTGAGCTCTGGTAGAACCTCTAGCCAATATTTGAGGTTAAGATTCTGTCCGAAAAATTACTGAAATATGTCAATCTCGGTGCGTCAAGAAATTGGATACTACTCCCTCCCTTCCAAATTACTATTCGTTTTGGCTTTTCTAGGTACATAGCTTTTGCTGCATATCTAGACATAGCATATATCTAGATGCATAGCAAAATCTATGCATCTAGAAAAACCAAACGAATAGTAATTTGGGACTGAGGGAGTATCTAGTTTGTTGGGAACAATAAGTTTAAATAATCAATACTTTAAAATCTACCGACAGTTTAGTTGAAGCTAATGGGCCATGTAAATTGCAGGTACTTTTTCTTATAAAGCAAGGTAAGGGATCTAATAGAAGGGGGTGATGGGTATGGGTAAACACACCATGACTCAATAGTACAAGTGTGTCAAATAATGTATAACAGAACAAGGTTGCATGAATGACCAAGTAAGAAAGCGTATGGGAGGTTATAGCAAACGTGCCTGTAGCCTAGTGGTGGTTGTATTGCCTTAGTACTTAGTAGCACCCAGCAGCCCGGGTCCGACTCCTCTGTGGGAGCGGATTTTTGGGGCTGGGTTAAAAAAAACTGGCTGCTATGCAGTGAAATACGCGGTGGCCATAGGCATGTCTAGCTATGAAGTACTAGAGTCATGGCATTATGGAGAGCACAAATGGTAAGAAACAGTTGATGTGAGAAACATAGTGAAATAGGTATTCAGGTGCTTATCAAAAGCTACAATTCCATATCTGTTTGGAAAGTATAAATAACTCTAGATTATATCAGTGGTCAAAATTCATAAAAGTTCGATTGCATCTATTCTAATGTTGACATCTATTTTTGAAACAGAGGGTCTAATAGCAATTTTGGCCTTTATAATGATCATAAGAGGATTTTCATCCTCAAAAGATCCGATGGATTAATAACTTTGATTTGAATGTGATAACTGTCACATTCTAAAAGCTTTTGGCTTCTGTATGATTTATATAATCTGAGAAAAAAAAGGATGAGAAAGCTTGAGAATGTCACTAGTAATTCTTTGTTCACTCAGTAGTATTGTGCGTTGTACTATCGTGTCCTTGTTGGAAAATGGGAATATGATAAAGCGGCCCCTGAAGCATGGCAAGTCAGGTAGCTTTAAATTATGGTTTTGATTTGGAATAAATCTATCAGATGCCACTTCATAAGTCTATGTCCTTCCGCAGGCTTCTTGCTGTGAGGCCCATGTCAATGAGACATCACTACATCAGTAACATTGCATTTAACTTGCATAATCATTCAATCTCTGTTGAGTCCAGTACATGATAGGAGCAGTATGAAAACAAAGTAATCGTACAATCTTATCTGCTGATCGCAAATAGCTGATGAATCCCATTGATGTTGCTGCGAATTGTACTGCTGTTGCCAATTCAATGAACTCGGGAAGGACGCCACATAACTTGTTTCTTTGCTGTTGCCATAATCCATTTTTCTGCGCTGTCTTTGTACTAGGGTTGATAAGTTCCTTTTCAAGCATTACAAATCCACTCCTAGAATTTCATGGCAGTACCACTCTCTGCCGATGTTAAACTTGAATATAATACTTCTAGTAGAAAGGTCTTTAAAGAATACTTCAGACAAGTGAATGAATGATAGGAATATAAAGCCATTTGAGTTCTTTCCTCTCATCATCAGATATTTTACCATGTCATGTGCAGTTGTGTATTCATTCCTAATATCCATTATCCATGTTCATGCAGTCTGAAGTGGATGTTGAAGCTAAGATACTGAGGAAGGGCAGGTCGGTCGTGGTTACCACTATTGACTTCACACTCAAGGATACCAAGAAGCTCTGTTATACATCTCGAGCCACCTTTTACATATTGCCCGCAGCAAGCCTATGAACAATCAAGTTTTATACGTGCAGTTTGTTGTATTTACAGGACCACTTTGTCTTGTTTATAATTAACTCGGATAACATATATATGGTGTATTAATAACGAAAATAAAAATCTTATTGACCCATGATGCCATGCTGCTGCAACTGTTCCCTGAAGAAATAAAAAGAAAATCACTAATAAGGATGATGACATGCTCAACCCGACCGGAGCATTATTTTATATGGTTGCATCTTTATCAAGGAACAGTGGCTTGCAGTTGGGGCTCAAAGTAATAGTAAATCTGCAATTTTCCCAAGATATAAAAGCCACCTTTTGTATCTGTTGTATTAACTTTTGCTCCTATAAGGTTTCCAACAGTTGCAGCAGAAAAGGAGAAAGGCTATTGTGTTCTGATTTATCAAGGAAGTGGACGATTATGATCAACCGATACTTTAAGGTCAGGAAATGCCTCTTGTGTTTCTCTGCGAAAATCATTGAGCTAAAGGGACACTTACAAATTCTAAATTATTTTCTGTTACATTGTCATTCCCATCTTTACCCAGGAGAAGGGAGATGTGAGTCGAGGCTAGATTGGGGTTTGAATAGCCCTCATTTTAGTACATGATTATACTTGGCGCCCATAGAGTCTGGTTTGTTTTACTCTGGGTTGGTCAAGGCCAGAGGCCATAGTATGTGCAACACCGTATCTGCCATATTTCCGATTTTTCTTCTTCTCTCTCTCTTGTTTGAGAAGGCTAAGGTTTCTATTTCACCCTCACACCCGCCGCTTTTAAGCTTTTCCGAAAGTTTCGAACAAATGGCTAGAAAGTTCAAATAAATAGGTCTTAGGGGCTGTTTGGATACACCCTACTAAAATTTAGCACCTGTCACATCGGATGTTTGGATGCTAATTATGAGTATTAAACATAGGCTAATTGCAAAACTAATTGCACAGATGGAGTCTAATTTGCGAGACGAATCCATTAAGCCTAATTAGTCCATGATTTGACAATGTGGTGCTACAGTAACCATTTGCTAATGACGGATTAATTAGGCTTAATAGATTCGTCTCGCGAATTAGCACAGGGTTCTGCAATTAGTTTTATATTAGCTCATGTTTAGTCCTCCTAATTAGCATCCAAACATTCGATGTGACACTGCTAAAATTTAGCACCAGGTATTCAAACACCCCTTAGTCAACATCCGACCTTGCGCAGCTACTCTTTGCAGTTCACCTCGACAGCTACGGTCCATATTGGAATTCTGGGATAATCCTCCGTTCAAAGCCAAGGTTGGTCAGACCGTGACGACAGTATAACAAAACATACCATCACACGTATTACTCAAAATCTCGAATCGCAACGGAATACCATTTGACCTTTCTCCAAACGAGGTCAAATGATTGGCGTGTAAAATGAGCATATTTTTCCAAGAAAATGAGGATGTATAAAAAATATTTGCAGTGGGCTAATAGATTACTCTCGATCCTTCTCGCACGTGGTAATCGTATTAGCCTATGTATGTAGTCATGGGCTCATGGCTGTTACAGGTGTACCAAACGGTCCACGTCCATTAGAACGCCATCATAATCCAGTGGCTCAGTTCCGCACTTCACAGGCCCAAGTGGCTTGATAAGAAGGCATAGGAACCTTGAAATTTTCCACGCCGTCCTTGCATGCGAAAACTTAATCACACCGCTATCGAGCTAACTATGATTCGAGTTTGTAAATTATAATCGTGTTCATATTCTAGATACTTTACAATTTCTTCCCCAACTCCAGTGCTACCGTTAACCAATTTATCTATCTTATTACTCCTAGCATAATGAATCACTTTTAAATGTATGCCATCTAGCTTCAGTAAAGACTAAAGAGTTCTTGATATTCTTTTTTTAACTTCTGACTATCTTCAATGTGTAACTTCGGATATTCTTTTATTAAGTGTACTTAAAAATCTGACAAATTTATAAGATTATGAAAGTAATTTTAAAAAAATGTGTATATACGATTTTTTATATTTTCAAACTTGATATTCTTAAATTTATCTCAAAAGTTTGACTGCATTTTATCCAAAAATGTCAGGTATGTGTAGATGTTGAGAAAAAGTGGGCATCAAGGATAAACCAAGGCAAAGGCGTTCCTAACGTAGCTTACTTGGTTTTGAGTTGTAGATCTCTGAGTGCAAATAGACACTATTTATTTAAGTTCATGGAATCCTGTTTGTTCTCATTTTGAAAGAACAAATCTCACACCCTAGAATAGTACGAAGCAAGCATGGGCAGAGATTTTTCTTTTAGATTGTGTCATTGTGTGGGATTTTCATGAATCTCACACGCCACTGATTGACATGACTAAAAGATTTATTTCATAAAAAATAGTTTTGCATGTACTGTTACTAAAACTTTTAGATTATAAGGGGTTAAATAAAAAGAAAAATTTGGCATGCGCACAGCTCGTCTCAGCGCATTATAGAAAAGATTGACTTGGCCATTTCACCATTCCCAGTATACTTTCTCAAAATGTCTCTCTTAGTTAGACATATCCTCAACCTTTTATTACTTTTTTGAGGGATTTACCATTGATAGTCGATATGATACGTAATAGATTTTTCAAATTTTAATGTGGACGGAAACAACAGGTGGTGTATACAAAATGGCAGATGCTTCACACATGATGTATACAAAGTGGCAGATGCTTCGATGCAACATATAAGATGATCCAAACCCATCTTGAGGCAAAGTCATGACTCATGAGCTCCTAGCCAGCATATCTGCATATGGGTCGTGATGTTGCTTTCCCTCTGTAGCGTTCCGGTTGGGCGGTTGGCCCTGGACTATTTTTATTGAGCTCCAGTTATCCTCTGAATTGTTGGCCTGTCTGATCCTCCAATCTGGCAGTGATATGATATGAGTACCATTTGACCAC
This sequence comes from Setaria italica, assembly GCF_000263155.2. Taxonomy (NCBI): domain Eukaryota; kingdom Viridiplantae; phylum Streptophyta; class Magnoliopsida; order Poales; family Poaceae; genus Setaria; species Setaria italica. The sequence goes on from NC_028451.1 coordinate 14,606,668, forward strand.
GTTTATTGTCAAATGTCAAAGTGACTGCTAATATTAGGCCAGGGACCGATATGAGAACTTAACAAGGATGGCTCCCTCGAATTTAACGAGGGCCTGAACGTAAGATCACCATTAGCGGCGCTAGAAACCTCCGAGGGCCAGGCCAACCCCCGGCCCGTCGCCGGAACCTCCCTCCCCTCAGGCCTCAACTGTCTCTGCCGAACTCACGAGCAAAATCAACTCGCCACCACAAAACCACACCAAATCACGGCCAGCAACGCCAAATAACGCGAGGAAGAAGAAGAAAAAGAGAGGGAAAAAAAAACAGAGCTAGGGTTTGGCTGATTGGCACCCGCCATGGCGTCGACCTTCCCGCGCCGCTCCTCCGGCGGGGAACCGTCCTCCCCGTCGTCGCCGCTCCTCCCCTCGCCGGCCTCCCCGTCGCCCGGCGGCCCGCTCGGGCGGCTCACGGGCCTCCGCGGCGCGGCGCGGTTCATCCGCCGCACGGGGAGCCGGCGCCTGATGCGGGAGCCATCCGTGGCGGTGCGGGAGACGGCCGCCGAGCACCTCGAGGAGCGCCAGACCGATTGGGCCTACTCCAAGCCCGTCGTCGTGCTCGACGTGCTCTGGAACCTCGCCTTCGTCGCCGTCGCCGCCGCCGTCCTCGCCGCGTCGCTGGGCGAGCAGCCCGCCGTGCCGCTCCGCGTCTGGCTCGCCGGCTACGTGCTCCAGTGCCTCCTCCACGTCCTCTGCGTCACCGTCGAGTACAGGCGCCGGAGCAGGGACGCGGACCAGGACGGCGCGGGTGATGGGGATTTCAAGCTAAGGTGAGCCTCTCCTCGGATCCATCCCCAACTTGAGCTGATGATGATTTGATCATAGTTCCATGTCACCTGAGGACCTCCTTATGTTGAGCTGTGTTGACCATTTCTGTGCTCATGCTGTTGATTGTAGTAACTTGTAGGTTAACGCCTTGACGGCAATACATTTTATTGTTGGTCAGTGAAGCACTTCTCGATTGAGTTGTGAACTGGATGGGAATAATCTTCGATTTTGCCTTTTCTTTGTTTTTTAATGACTTTCTATGCCTATTGGAGACCTTGTGATGTTTCTATGCCTATAAATTTGTGCATAGGGGCATGATTGGATGCTTATTGTGGATGCAACTCTGATATTTTGGTTAAGGTTGCCTCCTTATGGAAATTTTTGGGAGTTGATGATGATAGCACCCTCGACTTTGCAAGTTGCAGTGGAACTAGGAAATTGGCTTAGGGTCTGAGCAATTTCTCTATGATTCTTTTAGGATTTGGAACCGAATCCCCACTATTGAAAAAGGTCTTTAATATTTGGCAATGCCGAAAACCATGTTAAAACAACGAATCTCTACAACTTTATAATGCTATTAGTTGCCAACTTAATAATTGCCAAAATGCTTCTATTGGATTTTGATGTGTTCCCTGTAATTGCCATAAATGTGATTTCAATATATTTACCTTTGATTCTTTAAGGTTCACTTCATGCTAATATGCCACTTGATTGCAATCCATTCAGAAACAAGTGAATTTGATAGGACATGGAATTATCATCCAGTATAAAAATTAAAACAAGAGTTTCAGCGCAAGAGCTGGGTAGCTTGTTATCAGAGACTGTTTAATATGAACTGATATTTAACAGAGAAAATGACCCCAAAAAATTTTCCATTGGTTTTATGGAATTGCTTATAATTGGCCTTTTTGGTGGTTTAGTACTGCATTCTTCACATGATTTCCCTGATTTTACGTAAATCACACTGCGAAGTACTGCAATACAATGCTTAAAGTCACTTCCTCTTGACATCCTACTTATTATTTTATTCTCTCTTTATTCAGTATTGCAAAGCACTTGGAGTCCGCAAACACGATGTTTTCCTTCATTTGGTGGATCATTGGGTTCTATTGGGTGTCTGCAGGTGGCCAAGCTTTATCACATGATGCTCCTCAGCTTTACTGGTATGCCTGTTTTTAACCTTGATGTGTGAATAAGAAAAAAAAAGAATGGTCTTCTGTTAGTTCATCAAATTTGTTATCTAAGACGGCTATCTTCTTTCTCTTGTTTTACAGGCTATCAATTGTTTTTCTAGCATTTGATGTTTTCTTTGTGGTCTTCTGCGTTGCCTTGGCTTGTGTGATTGGAATTGCTGTTTGTTGCTGTCTTCCGTGCATCATTGCGATCTTATATGCTGTAACTGATCAGGTATGCCAGTTCCTGTGACCACCATGGTCTGCTAAATAATGTTTCTCCAACGTTTCGGTCAAATGCAATGGCTAATACCCTATATAGATGATATAAACACCCTGTTATCCCTTTCTTAACTTTGATACACCCATGTCACATCGAGAATATAATGCTCTGTAATGGTATATGTAATTTTAACTGAAGCATTGCCCTTGATTGTTTATATGTTACATATACTGATATGCAGTAACCATCATTTTTTAACCTTTTCACTTTCGCTTTATCCCTTTGACACTACCACGACTACTTATTACTAACTTTTTTTTTGAATGTTCATGCTTTAGATGGTCTTTGGCAGAAAGGAAATAACTCCTCGCTGCCACTTGAGTCTTTACACAAATCCAATGAAATGAAACACCCTGTTTGTTATCGTTTGTATTGATACTATTTACTTGTTTTAATTTCAGCAGGAGGGAGCATCTGAAGAGGACATAAACAACCTTTCTAAATTCAAATTCCGTACGATGGGTGATCACGACAAGCTAGTTGCTGGCATTGCGGCGCCTGTGGGCGGAGTGATGACGGAGTGTGGCACCAATCCTCCTGTCGAACACATTCTTTCAGCTGAGGATGCAGTAAGTTTTTCATCATTATCTTGAGAAGTTTTAGCGACACCTTCTTGTTATCATTCCCCTTCTGTAGATATGTGATTAGCTCTGAACGTGTAGAATCTAGAAATTACCATTTAGTGTTTAAATGATTTTGGATTTTAAGATGTTTGAGCAAACTGTTCACATCATATAAAAGTTTCTTGTTGCTTGAGGTCTAAATTTATGTATCCATATTATGAATAATCAGTTCCTACACTGGAGTTTGCTTTTCAGCAAATTTGAAGATGTAGTTGGATGTTGCCTATATTTGGAAAAAGGTTATGGCTTCCACATCAGAGGGGTCCTATTTTGGAAGTTGTTCCCCTTCCTTTGCCATATTACTTCCATCGTTCCGTAGATCCATTTGTCTTCATGTGGCTAGGCATTATTATGTTTAGATTTAGTGTAGAATGTCAATCTGTTCAATTCTCTGTTGCCTTTCTCTTCTCATAACTTCCTAAGTTGTGGGATGTGCCCTTGTGCCTATATAGAGCATGAGACCTTGCTATGCTATAGGCTGTCCTACTACTTCATCAGCTCCCAGTGGTTCTGACCTATGATCCTAGTTATCTATGTACATATAAGCTCAGTTTTGAAATGGCCAATTTTGTGCATTAGGAATGTGGAAGGGTTTGAAATTCAGCATTGCACTGCCATACTTCTTTGGGTTTGTTGTATGCACTATTGAAACTTGGGAGCTTTATTGATGCACATCTTACCTAGTTTTCAGAAATGATCAACCTTTGTTTTTTCCCCAAACATTTGGAGCTACAGTTGTTCTTTTGACATTTAAAGATTTAGAATTCAGTGCAAATAATTTGAGTAATTTGAGAATTCTTTCTAAAGAGATGTATCATATCTGCAATTTGAACCCAAATTTGAAGTTGTAAAGCAAGGTTGGTACATTGATTCCAAATGATTTAATTTTTACATTTAAAAAATCCAGCTTAGTTTGAAATTGTACAAAATTTGTATTAAATAGAAGTAACCTATATCTGATTTCAGATGTGAAATATCCATATTTAAGAAGAGTTTGAGTTATTGCTATTTGATCTTTTTTTCTTAAACAATGTTTTACCTAGCTACAACCTTTCAAAATAATGAGATTTTGGAAATTCTGACGGCGATGAATTAGTTTAGATGGAATATGATGCAATGCTCCATCATTTTAGTAGTATGTATGTACAAAGGAAGAAAAATGACGGTAGAATAGATCCGTAACTGCACAGCTTTATTTTAGCATGTACATTTGCAACTTACCATTTTTATATCAGGAAATCTAATTGAATTCTGTTGCAATTGCATTCTATTCTATTTCTATATGATAGAATATAGATCTGGAATTTTTTTAAAGTAATTTCTGGTGCTAGCCTATCTAGCTGGCTCATGAGGTCAACTATTTTATGTTTTTTGAAACAAATATACCAAAATTGGATGCAGCAGGGAAACCCCATGTTTTGTTGTAAGCATCAAGTTCGGTGTCGTACACGTGTGGACATGTGACAGGCAACTGAACTCAATTAATGATAGGCTCAGTAGTATGCTCAGTGTTTGCAAGATTAATGTCCCGATTTGTCCATGTGTGAGCTTAAACTGTTTGGTTGAGCATTACACCTGGTTAGTTGGCATTACTGCCTCTTGCAGTATGCTATTCACTTTATTTATTGCCAGTCCTTATGGAGTGCTCATGTTCACTTGTGAATATGTTGGGCTAGTTCAAACCTTTGTTGTCTTCCTAGAAAGTGTTATTGTTTGGCTCCAGTTTTATTGACTTGCTAATGAAGAGATTATACAGCAGTACTGTAGTAGCATTGGACAATTAGGTTACACTGACATATTTCTTGAGGATGTTCACTCTTACTAGTCAGAAAATGCTATTCTAATCAGACTATCTGATTGCCCCATTTAAAATGCAGGAATGCTGTATCTGCTTGTGCCCGTATGAAGATGGTGCGGAACTGCGTGAGCTCCCTTGTAACCACCATTTTCACTGCAGCTGCATCGACAAGTGGCTTCACATAAACGCAACATGCCCGCTGTGCAAGTTCAACATCGTCAAGAGCAACCTTGACAGAGAAGAGGTCTAGGTATCACAAGACAAAATTCGTGCCAAAGCTTCTCGACATGTCCCAGCTGTCGTGCTCTTCAGTACTACTGCATTTGCAAACAGAGTTGTGATTACCGATCATGTAGTTGCAAGTTGTAGGTGATGCACAGATGATTGCGATGGTGGTTCTCGTGAATATTCTTTTAGTAGTTTCTTGCAGCGATTGTACATCCTTACTCTTTCTTCTTGATCTGATTGCATTGCAGATTTATATGTGCTTAGCTGTGTTGGATATGGAACGCAGGCATCCATTTGTAAAATAATTCATGAATTGGAGGCTAGTATACAGTTTCTTGGTGTAAATGTTTTGAGGATAGTATGGAGTATGGGGTGTGATCATCTAGGCAGATGATGCGAGATTGGTTTACGCGCATTTGCAAAATATTGTGTATGTGTTCACTTTCGAAACATTGCAGAGCACAATGACGGTATCATCTCTTTTGAATTGCGTGTGACGGTGTGAGACGGGATCTTGGAGTCCTATGAAAGTGTAAAGGTATAGCAAGTGTTTAGAACATAACAAGATTGACCATTGGCATGTAGAAAGCCAAATTTTCAGTTTATATTGGAGAACTGCTGCGGCTGCTACATATCTTCAGTCCTGCCTAGGCATCTTGCATTACAACTTTGCATGCTTCTTTTTCTTTATATATGTTCTTCGTAGCCTTTCATCTCCCTTGGTGTTTGTCGGTTGGTGTTTAACATGATCACTTTTACACCAAATCCTTGTGCTCTTTTGTTGAGGGCTCGATGCGCTGTATCTGGATTCTGGACCTCCCAAATCTTCAGTTCAGAATGTAGCTTGGAGTTGGGAGTTTTAGTTCAACTGAATTCGGTATTTATACCAAATTCAAAGCGAAATAACTAAAGGCACAAACCAGTTTATTGAGTTGACTCAGTGTTGTATATTTCATGAAGTAACATTGTTAATTTTGTAGCCTAAACATCAAAATCCCAAAAGAATATGTAAATGCACACTAGCAGAGAAGTGGTTTTTAGTCCCGGTTGGTAGGGTGCAAATCTTCCGAAAATCCATCCGGGATAAACCAATCGGGACAAAACGGGGGGTCTTTTGTCCCGGGTCACTCAACCGGGACTAAAGACCCCCTTTTATCCCGGTTATCCTGGTTGGTAATACCAACCGGGATAAAACGGGTCACCACGGCAGGTGCTGAAAAAAAAATCCTAGGCTCCTAGGAGGCCCCCCACACGCACACGTCGCAAGCCACAAGTCACGCGAAATATGCGCGTGCGCGCTGCGTGGGATTCGAATCCACAACCTTCAACCTCGCGCGTAGCTTCCTTACCATCCCACCTACACACCACATCTAACTATATAGGGGATGCTATCCTTTTGTATTAACTCGTGGGGACCCTTTTATCCCAGTTGGAAACACCAACCGGGATAAAAGACCCCCTTTTATCCCGGTTGGTATTACAAACCGGGATAAAAGGGTTCGAGGGATTTAGTCCTCTTTCAGTTACCTCGTTGGGGACCAACCAGGATAAAAGATGATCATTTATCCCGGTTGGTGTTTCAAACCGGGATAAAAAGCCTCTCAGGGTCTTTTTTTCACACTAGCCTTTGCAACCGGGATAAAAGGTCCCGGTTGGTGAGCCCCCCACCAGTGATCGAGCTTTAGTCCCGGTTGGTGAACCTTTTGTCCCGGGTTAACTTTAAACCGGGACAAAAGGGGGCGCATCGAAAGTCAATTTTCTACTAGTGGCAATCAACATTGAACAAGGCACAATTTTTACCGCCAAGTTAACATTAAATCCTGTAACTGATGCTCAAAACCTGTAACTCAGTGCTTCATTTATTTATTGGATGCCATTTATCATTACGTGGACGCTACGGCAGCCGCCGGCGACGGGCCTTGCCTGCGCCTCGACGTGGCCGCCGAGGCTCGCGGGCGTGACGTGGCTGATGGACATCCGCAGTCCGCACCCGGGCCACCCTGCGACCCCAATACCCCATCGCCAACCGTGACGATCGATGATGGTAGCCAAGCAACGTCAGCATGCGTCCCACTCCGTGAAGCCGTTGGCTCATTGTGCCCGCATGCATGGCGCAACATGGCTACACGGATACACGCACCACAGCGCCACGGCATGCGAGAGCTCAGCAAAAACCTCCACTTCCACCTACCACAAGTCTCTCACGCTCTATAAGGCCATGGCGGCCGCGGGGTGGTCTCCTGTAGCCGTGGCCGCCGTGGTCGTCGTCGCCCTGCTATCTTCATCACGGTGCGCCGCGACGGCTGCGGCCAGCAGTTGGCCACTAACGTACGCGGGCTCGTCCTCGCCGTCGACGTCGCTGGACTGCGGCACGATGACGTCGCTGCTGGCGGGCTGCAGGGCCTTCGTCCGCCGCGGCGAGGCCGCGTCCTCGCCGTCCGCGCCGGCGCCCGGCGCGGCGTGCTGCGAGGGCGTGGCGGAGCTCTACGCCGTGGCGGCGGACTCCGCGGACAACTGGCGGTCGGTGTGCGGGTGCATGGCGGCGCTCGTGCGGCGCTACAGCTCCAACGCGTCCGCTATCGCGCTGCTGCCGGTGCTCTGCGGCGTCCTGCCGCCCGCCGGGCGCACCGCCCGCGACACCCTCACGTACTGCACAAGGTACCAGCACACGTGAAGCGACGCACATATCTCTTCATTTCTTCAATCATGGCGCTCGTTAATACTGCTGATTGTTCTCCCAGCCCTCCTTGACGTCTCAGCCGTGGCCGGCGGTGCAAGGGCGGCAATCATCAAGAGCAATCTGCTGATGCCTGATGATCTCAACGAAGCTGTGTCATGTACTACACACTAGAAAATAAAGTTCGGAGAACTGAGTTTTTTCTTTTAATTCTTGGAGAATACGTAGCTAGGATGTTCTAGTAATTTGGTGTTGGCCGTTCACTGTATGTTGATTCGTTGCGGTTTAATTTGCCCCAATTCAGTCATTGAAATTCCATCAGCTATTTTTTTAGGGTATTCCATCAACCAGTAAAAGTGCTAAAAACGACAGGCTCGACTATGTCTCCATCGGTCACCCGCGCTACGCCACGCCCTTCGCCTTAAATGGGCTGAAATGGCCTGTTGGGCTTGAGCGACGCCAATCAGGGTGGCGAATTGAAAGTTTAATATTGGAGCTTAAATTTTCAAATGGGGAAGTGTAGGTTATGTTTCAAATTTCAATTTTCTTTAAAGTTTAGTGTAGGTTAGATCTCTAAATCCAATACCATATGGCTAGGAGCCTAGGAAAATATGGCATCCAGCCGCAATCGACACCTGATATTGATCTAAATCTAAGGCCCCGTTTGGATCATTGGAATTGAATTCCATCCTAATAATCATAATTTAGACACAAATTAATTAAGCTAATATAATTGTATGTGGAATATAGTTGTATATTATAGTTGGTGACATGGGAGAGATACTTGTATGCTGCACTTCTACTATAGAGAAGCGAGTCTAAGAGCGTGCTATAAGAATTGAATTCCATCTAATAACCATAATCTATAGAATCAATTTCCATCTCCCACCCCATGAATTTAAGATAGGCTTATATCTAAACTTTGGAAAGTTGTGGAATGCCACATTCCAACATAAATTAGCCTACTCCATTAAATGATTCCAATTCCTTGGACCCAAACGGGGCCTAAAGGTTTTCTTTGTTCTTTCTGCAAATTCGAGTTAGGGGTCTAACCCGCTAGCCAGAAGCAACCATAGCCACCCAAAATCCCAAACTCTACTAACGTGACATTTTAAAAAAAATACGAGTGATGATCTCTCTCACAATCCGATTCCCAGATCACAATACACAGTTGAAAATGTTCAGGATGGGAAAAATGCAACGCTGTCCAAGAAAATGTGCACCCTGAATTTCCGATGGGAAAGATGGGACGATCCGTTACAACATCGAAACAAAATATCTATAACATCGAAAATCTATAGTTGTAATATTGAAAAATATGTGAAAAAATGACCACGTCGTTGGACTCCAGGATAGGAAATTTCTGCCCCAACATGAACATTATGTTTCCTGCAACATTCAAGGTGAAACGTGCAGAAATAATAGTTGCAATATCGATGTTTAATTATTATAACATACATCGAGATGTCTGATTTTTTTTAAATTTCGAACTGTTAAAGTATATTAGGATATGGTTAGTTTAGGATTGATGGTAATCCCAGGATAACCTTCCTTATCTCTTATCTCTAGGAGAGGCTACTTGCCCTCCAAGCCATGTACTTCTATATAATCAGCCCAATGGGCTCAAGCAATATATCCCACTCATTCTACGCAATCCCTATCTCTTTCATGGTATCACGAGTCTAGGTTACAAATCCTAGGCCTCCGACTTCCGCTACCATCGCGCCATCCCTGGGGAGATCAATCTCCGCTGGAGGCAGCGCTCTCTAGGATGCACGGGCGATCCTTCTGATTCGCCGTGCCGATCGTGGTCAAGCAGCAAGCAGATTCAAGCCGCGGCGGCCGGTGCGTCTCCAGGCTGCGCCCCCGTGGCGGCCCCCGGCGGCGGCGGGCGCCCCTCCAGACGCAACCTGGCACCGTCCTCGACCGCCCCGGTGGTGGCGGACACCCCTCCAGGCCGCAGCGGCACCCGGCAGCGGCGGGCACCCTCCAATGAGCGCCCGACCGCGCGGGCGAGCGCTCCGACCACGACAGCGAGCACCCCGACCGGTGCATCCGAAGACCACGACGGCGAGCGCCCCGACCGGCGCATCTAGCTGCCCCGACCGCTCCGACCAGCGCGGTCAGAGGTCAGACCGGTTCTCCGTGAACCTCTTCCTGCTGCTGCTATTTTCTTTTTCCCGATCAGAGATCGGGTTGCGTCGCCCTGCCGTCCCGTCGTCGCTTCATCGTCGACACTCCCGAAGACGAGGTTGTCGTTGCGCCCTTCAGGCTGCAACAGCACCACTTGTGATCAAGCCATCCTCATCGGCGACGCCGCCTTTTAAGGCGGTGGCGCTAGCCATGCCGCTGGTCCTCGTCACGCTAGCTCTCGGTCCGAGTCCGCACCTATTGTCGCATGCTCGCGGACACCGCCGCCGACATTGTTGAAGGAAGATGCATTTGCGCTCTTTAGCTGCACCATCTACCATTGCGCTTGGCTCATCGTCCTGCTGACCCTGTCGACAAGAAGCTGCTGCTTTTGTGTATTCGGGCGCCTACACTTCGGATCCGCGCCCTCCTCCACGGCTTCAATCACGTCCACCTCGACCTCGGCTACTTCGGCACTAAGGGACTACCATCTACTTGACAAGCCTCTTCGGCTCCCATTCTAGCCACAACATCTGCAACGCATCAACGGTTGCGACTGTGAGGGGATGTCATCTCTTTGGCTTATTCTCCAGTCTCATTGTCTGTGTGCTCCCGCTGTGACTGTGGGGGATGTTAGAGTATATTAGGCAACTCCGAATATGGTTAGTTTAGGATTGATTGTAATCCCGGGATAACCTTCCTTATCTCTAGGAGAGACTACTTGCCCTCCAAACTATGTACTCATATATAATCAGCCTAACAGACTCAAGCAATATATCCTACGTAAATACGCAATCCCCACCTCTTTCACGAACATCTGTAACGTTACCAAAAAGGAAAAAGAAACTTGCATCTCGAGGATGTGGACGTAGGGTGTTGACCGTTGAACCGACCACGCTTCATACGAACCAACCGAGCCTACCTCCCACTCGAAGATTCGTGCTCGTTAACACGCGGTCTGATCGGAGTCGTCAGACTGAGACAGGCAATATCTACGGCCTACGGGAAGCGGCCTCACCTCCCAACCAAACCGCAGTCCTCCCCCTTTCCGCCGCCTTCCCCTCGGACTCGCGCCCTACAGCAGGCGACCCCAGCGAGCGGCGGCGGCGGCGGCCATGGCGGACGACGACTACAACGACATGGACATGGGGTGCGCTTCTCTACCCACCTTGTCCCCTTTCCTCTTTTCACCGTTCCTTTTACGCGCGCCGCGTGCGCGTAGGAAGCTAGGGTTGCGGCGTTCTTAGGGATTAGAATTAATGAATTATGATCTAATATAATCCTGGGTGTTAATAAACCAATAGACACGTTTCTCGATGATTTGGTTCATTCCATGCAAATATAGTGGAAGGATTTCATGATCCTATGAACAATAAAATCCTCACGGCAAATGGGCAATAACTGAAGTAGATGATTTAGTTTTGAGATGGAAATAGATGATTTTTGCAATTATCGTTTGGTCTGTGATCAAATAGATGGTTGTAGGCTTCTTTAGTTCTTTGCAACCCTTGTTGGGAAGTTTTTGGTGTTCATGTGCATGAGTTGCGTGGACTCGATTGTGAAATTGATTTAGGGTGTTTAATTAATAGCCCGAATGAACGGAGCTGCTCTCTTGTTGCTAACCTGAAGAAGGGAACTGAGTTTGTTTGGGCAGTTGGGTGTACCTTTGTGCTGCAAAGAAAAATAGGAGCCTGTTTAATTTCTTCCATTTGTTTGTTGCATGCTTCATGGTTATAAAGAAGCGAATGTCTTGAATTATTGTTTAATGTTATAGGATTGTTGGTCTGATCTCAGAGAGAATCTTGTTGGCATGGTGCCTATCTAACTATAAAGTTGGTTGCTCATGAGTATTCTGAAACATGTGTGCCCCTTGGTGATGGTATATCTTGCTCCAGAATCCTCTCTGAAGTTAGCACGCGTCATGATTAAGGCTTATTATTTGAGGAAAAAATGTCCCTCTGAGCAAGTTAGTAGTTCACTGTTTGTTATGAATCCTAACTTGTTACAGCTGGTTGATATGTCCTCTATAATTAGTATGCAATCATGATTTAAGCTTATTATGTAGTTGTAGAAAATAAGCAGAACTTTCGTACACGCTGAATGCACTGGTGTGGGTGATTACCGATTCCATGATCAAAGGGTATATGGATCATGGCGATGACTATAGATAATTTGACAGAACAATGTACAGCTATCCTTTCTCAAGTTGCTGGCTGATGTGATTTCTTGCTATACCCAACCATTGATTTTACTTTGCAAATTAGATATTCTTTTATAATATGAATCCTGTTTGTTTCAGGTATGAGGATGAGCCCCCAGAACCAGAGATTGAGGTGCATGCCCGTTCCTGTTCAGTGCTCACGATTATCTTGTGTTTTTGTAGAGGAAAGAATTCTGATAGACTTGTTTAATGAACAGGAGGGGGCTGAGGAGGAGCTTGAGAATAACAATGAGGATGCTCCTGATGATGTGGTAGGGGCAGAAGTTGAAAACAAAGAACAAGAAAAGAAGGCACGCGAGCGGAAAACAACAAAGTATATGACAAAGTATGAGCGTGCACGCATTCTTGGTACACGTGCTTTACAGATTAGGTATGTTTCTATTTTTGTGTATAATGCTACTGTATAAATTCTTCCGATGGATTTAAGTCGACATTGTGAATTGCTTTACAGCATGAATGCTCCAGTTATGGTCGAGCTTGAAGGGGAAACTGATCCTCTTGAGGTAAAGTTGTGCTGCCTTGCAATTGGGACTGGCCCACTAGGATACTGTTCTTCTGCAGTTGTTTCGGCTGTTAATTTCCTTATACCACAAATAACTTTCTTTGGTTGAAAGATCACATCCTTTAAGTATTTTGTTTTCGTAATCTACATTTTAGCTTTTGAGTTGAAGGTTGGATATGCTTGGATCATTTGGAACTCTGTGTGTGTAAAGAAAGTGCTGTATCTGTGTCCTTAATGTGTCCTTTTTCTGAATCTAACTCAGACCGAACTGCCAACATATGAAGGTGTTTCATGATGAAAGTAATTGTAACTCATTAGTTGATATACACATGGTGGTTGAATGGGAGTTACTTTAACTGCTATGATATTGTACATATGCTGATTTTCATCTTACCACTATGATTTTGTAGTGTTAAATTTCTTCTTTCTGATCTCATTATTCCAATTGCTAGTTTGCATCCTAATTGACCATGGTAAGCAATTTAGCAGCATTGTTTCACTATAGGTCAAATACTGAGGAGTGAAGACAGTGATTTTTCTTTACATGCTAATACGCTTCACAAAAAAATGATTGTAGATATACTGTTTCTTATTTTTGGCAGCATTTTCTTCAAGCATGTGGCTAGAAAGAGTTAAGCCTTTTTCAAATTCTGATGCCTCTACTAAAAATCTAAAATGATGTTGCTTCTGATATCTGCACAAAGTGCTTTCAACTTGTATTCCTGCTGGGCAACTCTGCAAGGGTCTTAATAGTTATAGTATTTCTTATTTCTGATTTGACATAACAGTGCAAGTGTTTAGATGTACATTCACATTCTTTGCTCTTATTAAAAAAATTCACATTCTTGATTCGGTTATTATGGTTACAAATCTTGTTCAGTAAAATGTGACAATATTGGATGTACATTTATTGGTTGTTTGGCTTGACGAATCACCCCATCTTGAATGGAATTGTCCATTATGGGGTCATCCCATGAATTTTGGTGGGATGAACTCATTCCTTATTGTTAAGCTAACCATGTGCTTGTGAGGGATGAGGTAGATAACAGTGTAACAACTTTCCATTCCTCAAACCAAACATTCGGGGAGTGAGAAGGTGATGGATCACCCTTTCCTCAAACAGAACATCCCTATTAATGGGCCGTACCCATATATGAGGTTACTTTATCATCGTTAATTAATGACTTTTGAAAAAGTTTATTGCCTCTATTGTCTTCCCCTGAAGCCTGAAAGGCTAGAACCCTCGTTTGGTGCCATTGTAGGTAGACTTGCAAAAGGTTTAGTCACATCTATATTTAATCCTCCATATGACAAAACTAGGGTATGCAGTATTTTGTGGAAGCAGATTTTGTCTGGTTTTATATAATAGTATAAAAGTTGTAGTCAACAAAAAAATATTCTAAGCTCCAAGCCTTCGACCAAACAAAATTATGACAGGTTTTACCCTCAATTATCATTCACAATATACTCTTTAATAGGGGGTTCCATTTCTTTTTTTTTTGGGACCCTATGGAATGGTGTCTGAGTCTAGCGATATTTTGGTATGTGATTAATTATATTCTTGCTTGTGCAACTTTAGATCGCCATGAAAGAACTGAGAGCACGCAAGATCCCATTCACAATCAGGCGATATTTACCAGATGGAAGGTGAGTTTTTTTTAGAGAAGTATAAACAATTCTGAATGATCCATATTCAATATGATCCAAAATTTTCATTGTTCTGGCACAGCTACGAGGATTGGAGTGTTGATGAGCTCATCGTGGAGGATTCCTGGAAACGTCAAGTTGGTGGCGAATAGAGTGCTTACTTGACAAGTGCAAATCTAATACCTGGCTGTGAAAATTGTACCTATCGCAGAGTTGTGGCTGTAGCGATGAACTGTCCTGCAACTGTGATGTTTTTATGTGACCTTGAAGTGTGAGAGCCCTTGTCTAGGAACTGTTATCCAATTTGATGGTTCCGTCAGACCTTTGGAGTTTGGACTAGCGCAGTCTTGTTGCATCTCCATGTCGGGTGGCACTTTAAAGGTTGGATTATCTGTATAAGGTAAAAGTCTACTGCGCTCGGCGCGTCTGTTCGCGCTCGGGCCGATGCAGGCTGCAGCCCATACGTTGAGGGAACGTGCGGCCTTGGGCTGACATGAAACCACAGCCAATGCTGAGTTCGCTATCCCGACGCAAGGAGGATTAATAGATTGGCCCATTCGTTTAATTAGACATGAAATGAGTGTGTAATGGTAATTTAAAGTAACCAAAGATGGATTAGTACAATACTCCCTCCGTTTATAAGGCGCGCATGTATTAAGATTCAAAACTCACAGTCTACCAATAATTTAGCAACCAATTTTTTATTTTGTAATATAAATTTAATATGATTAGACAATGATTATAATCATAACCATAAACAATATAACATAAGATAAATATACATGATTAAAATATAATTTAAGAGACCGTACCATATCTTGCCACGTCTTATAAACAGGAACGAGGGAGTAGTCTTTTATCTGGCTTTTGCACACATACGCCTATCCCAACCGTCCGCACATTAGCAATGGGCGCGTGACTCGTGGCGTCTTGTTGCGCCCGTCTGTATTGCGATGCCATAAGCAGCTCTCTCTCAGAAATAGCGTGAGCATCATGAAACAAGTTCCGGCTATTTCGTTGACCAACTTTCGTGCTGAATGATGATGAAGACATTCTCTTCAACTACAATGTCAACTTAGGGTAAATTTAAGGTGCCAACATAAGCAATTTATCTTACATTATAGAACCGGGTAGTAGTTGACTTACATGATAGGGAAAAGTGTTAGTAGTAAAATGGCCATTTTGATCCCTCAATTTCATCCCTTAACTCTAAGATCTGTTAATTTGATCCCTTACTTTTGTTTGGTCAAACTCATCCTTATGTTGATGTGATGCTCTTTATTGCTAGTAAACTAATTCGAAAAGTCCTTTATGCCCTTGGCGGCCAAACATTTATGTGCCCCGGATATACACGCAAAAATATGTAGTGAAATAGTCTGTGGATTTTCTTTTCCAAAATAGTTCCGGAATCAGTCCGAGAGTTCCAAGTGCTCCAAAAATCGAAAGATCCAATCTAGCAGTCGAAGTCGAAAGTTCTAATCTACCAGTCGAAGTCTCAGTTCTTCAACACCTTTGGTTTAGTTTTTGTCTTGTTCATTTCGTGTTTGGGATAGTGGGAAAAATATCCTCATATTCCATGGGAAAATTTTGTGGGCATATAAACGCGAATCATAACCATCTCCAGCGTCGCTTGGCTAGTGTTGTCTTTGCCAAGAAATGACTCCCAAACCATAAAATGTAATTGCTCACATACATACACATTGGCAAGAAGAGACTAGGCTGTCCGTACACGTTCTAGAGACAAGGGCACCAGATCTTGAGATTGACGAAGTCAGTATAGATGATCAACATGCATGCTGATGGCGAATGAAAAGAAACCATAGGTTTTTTAGTTATGTGAAAAGAATACAAAAATCAATGGATGGATAAAAAAATCTAAATGTGTAGGTTTGAACTTTTGATTGAAAAGATACAGCTGAATGTGGAGCCTTTTGATACACTCGCTTAAAAGGGGCGTCGTCAATTTCTAGTTTCTTACAGACTCGCTTAAATTTGTAATTTTTTTGAAAACCACGTTTTTTTTAAAAAAATTACCCTGTCTGTAACTAGAGTTCTTTTCATTGCTACTCACTTTATTTCTCTGCAACCATCAAAACTGTCATCTCGTAAGGGTACATTTACCTTGCTATAAAAGACAGAGAATCTTAAGATGGATCAAGTCAGATCAATATTTTTTCTTTAGACAAATGCATTGGAAGTGGCACAAATAATTTTTCTAAAAATAAAGAAACGCATATTTATTAAGTTTATAAGACATATGATAATGCATAGAGTTGATCAAACATGCATGTTGCCCCTCACAGTTACAATATACTGATCAGATAAGGCTACCTTGTAGCTTGTTTTTAATACACACTGACTTCATCGATCAACTACATATGTAATCTCATAGGCCCCAAGAATTCCCTGGCCAACGGAGACGTGTAATCTCATAGGCCCCAAGAATTCCCTGGCCAATGGAGACATCAGGTCACTGTTCACGAACAGAAGCTGGCCACGTCGCTTCTTACTGCATCACCTTCATGGGCCGTTCGTGGGCTTCGTCCTTGACTCTTCAAGAAATCGAACACTCACCCAACCAAATTAGTCGGAATTTTTTTTATTTTTTTATTTTTTTCTTTTACGATTTTGCAGAAATGAATAGCCGATCCAAAAATTTGCAGAAATAGACCTACCGCCAGTTGAAACGGTAGTAGGTAAAATAAATAAAAGGAAGTTACCGCCAGTTCGAACGGTGGTTGGGTGATGTGGCAGCGGACGGGGTAGCTACCGCCGTTAGCTACCCCCTCCCACGATTCCGCCGGTGGCAGATGGTGGAGCCAGCTATAGCCGGTTGAAATGGCTATAATTTCGAGTTTTTTTATTATTTTTTTGAATATTTTTTTATTATTTTATTTTCGTGTAAATTTTTCTCTGAATTAAAAAAAATATAAAGTTACATTGCAAGCACTAAATAATCGAATATGTCACTATTAGTTGCAATATGAAACTTCCTAATTTGAGAGAGATAGAGCGCTTCGAGGAAATAATTAAAATTGAATTAACTCCCGACCATTAAATACATAGTTGTTTCCAGCGAAATTATAACATATAAAAACGAAATTAGTGCATAACATATGAACACCAACGACTCTAAATTGAACAAATTATAGATTGTAGTGACATGTACGGCACGGATGCTATCCTAAATATGTGCCGTTGCTAAACCTAACATGCCTTAGGTAATTAAAATAGCCGGAGATAGAGCCATCTCTACTTTTTAGTAGAACTGGCTTTGCGAGAGCTGGGAGGGCCCAACCTCATAGTAGCCAGCACCCCTAGAGGAAGGCAGAGACGGTGGGCGATCCTTGTTGTGGTGGTAGGGGCACTTGCACCATAGATCGGTACAAATTAAGTCACCTGCGATGTTAACCGTCCAAGGATTTGCATCAACTTCGGATTGCAGATCCTCCGCACTTCGCATAGCGGCAGTTTCCTTCATCGACATAAGACTGAACGTGATGTTAGTTTGTAGCATGAAAAGCTTAGCAAGAGTAAGTAAGTAATAACTTGACTCACCAAGCCATACGGGCACCGATGCAAGCCACGCCACGGTGACACATTGGCCACGCATTATGGCGGTCGGTATAAGGCCTAAGACAATTTGGAGGGGCGTAGTTAGCCCTATCATATAGAGGAAAGTCGTCAAGGGGTGCCTCATACTTCGTTGGGCCAAAAGAACCTGGCCAAGTGATGGTGGGAATAGGAGCATCCCCTCCTCTTCCCTTCCTCCCACGACCTCTCCCTCTTACGGATGCCATTGTTCTTCCTCCTAGTTAGTGGTGTGGAAGGATACGGAAGAGGGAGGTCCATATAAGGAGTGTTGAGATGGAGATGCACTATGCCCCCATGTGTTTAGTACCCCATCATGTTCAATCATCCTGAAAAAGGTTAGATATAGGTTTTACAGGTGTAGGGACGTAGGGCTCAGTGTCGAGTCCTATCTGCTTGAGAAGGCTCACGTTTAGGGTTCTTGCAGTTTATTGTGTAGGCTTTTCAGTGATGGTTCACGTCAACAGTACATTAGCACTATTTGAGTACTGTACAAAGCAGTATAATGGTAATTCTCGGGGAGAAATATTAACGGCCTCCTTACGCTCCCTAATCAACAATCATAAGGGCCAGGGCCCACCCTCGGCACCCGTAATCTCCATCGACCAAAACACACCCCGGAGATACCTCGCTCCGCCTCGCCCGATCCCGGGCGCTAGGGGTCGGACGTGCCCGACCCCTCGAAGCAAATTTCCGCCCCGCCCGACCCCAGGTGCGAGGGGTCGGATGCGCCCAACCCCTCGAAGCAAGTTTCCGCCTCGCCCAACCTCGGGCGCGAGGAGTCGGACACGCCCGACCCCTCGAGGCAAGACTTCGCCTCACCCGAAGGCATGTGCAGGTCATCAAACAGAGGCACAGGTCTTGTGGGTCCTCTGATCTCGCCAAAACATAACCGATGGGATGCACACGCTCCAGGATACGGTTCTGACACATGGAGAGGCACCCGCATTCTTCGATGTGACCTGTCAGAATGGTGAGCTGCACATCGCTGCCACGACAGCACAGGACTACGACTGCACCGCCTTATCCCTCTGCGACACCTGTCATAGGGCACTCATCGCCTATGCTGTCTAACGAAGGAGGGCAAACCGCCTGGTTTCCTGCGTAGCCTGGCAAGAACTGCACATCAACCGCACCGCCCTGTCAGAACATATGGCTACAGTGGTCGGCCGCCTCTTGCCACTTACACGGCTACAGTGCCCCGACTGCCGGAGGAATGTGCGGTGCCCGAGCAGGAGAACGAGCACCACCGCAACGAGGACGGGGCGCGCCATTGGGCCCGCGACATCCACCGGCGCATCTGTGAGGATGAGGATCGTCCCCAACTCTTTGCACGCGCCAGCTAGAACATCGCTGCCGCGGCAGCCCTACTCCGACGACTCCCTGAGCCGCAACGCCCGAGGAGCGACAGGCCCACCAGGAGGTGCGCAACCTACTTGAGTGTGCGGCAGTCCAGCAGGTGCAGAGCTCCGCGTCTCGGCGAAGCGGACATGACGCCAGCAGGGTCACACCCTCCACGCCTCACGAGAGGCATGGAGGGTCTGCCCATCAACCTTCCTCCCGCGGGGGGAACTGGGCCTCGTCCGATCGACGGACTCCACCGCGTGCGGGCGGCGGAGCCCTATCTGCCCACCAACGCATCGGTCCCATCCGTGATGCACGTGACACCTTGGATGCGCAGAGACGCCCCCGTGTGGGCAGGGAGTATGGAGCCGACCGTGGCTAGCACGTGCGCCGTGGTGGCCGCTACGACAGTGGAAAAGATCGGAGCTCGAGCCCCGACCTAGCGGGGCCCAAGGCTTTCTCCACGCGGATCCTCAACGCACTGTTCCCAACGCGCTTCAGGCAGCCCACCAACGTTACCAAGTACTCCGGGGAAACAAACCCCGGACTTTGGCTCAGCGACTACTAGCTCGCTTACCACGCAAGTAGGGCGGATGACGACCTGTTCATCATCCGCAACCTCCCTCTTTTCCTAGCCGACTCCGTGCGAGCCTGGCTAGAAAACCTTCCCTCAGGCCGAATCCGTAACTGGAACGACCTGAAGGACATCTTCGTGGGGAACTTCCAGGGCACATACATGCGCCTTGGAAACTCCTGGGACCTCCGAAGCTGCCGCCAGGGGTCGGATGAGACTCTCTGAGAGTACATCCAATGCTTCTCCAGGAAGCGCACCGAGCTCTCCAACGTCGCCGATGCCGACATCATCGGGGCCTTCTTGGTTGGGACCTCCTGTAGGTCCCTGGTCCACGAACTGGGACGTATGGGCCCACGGACCACCGATGAGCTCCTCAACATCGCCACCAACTTCGCCTCCGGCGAGGAGGCCATCGGGGCGATCTTCGATCGCTCCAAGGGCAAGGCGAAGCTGGAGGAGGACGCCGACGAAGGCACCTCCAACCGCCGGAAGAAGAAGAACAAGCAGCGGCGCGAGGATCCCCTCGTGGCCGTTGCCGAGCGCAAGAGGGGACAGCCGCCCCTCGAGGGCACCCCCGGCTTCTTTGACAAGCTGCTTGAGGGACCGTGCCCGAACCACGAGTTCCCGGTCAACCATGCATACAAAGACTGCAACCTCATGAAGAGGTTCTTTGTAGGCAACCCCATAAAGGGTGACCGGAGAAGGAAGCCCGAGGAGGAGAGGAAGGACGCCGGAGAGAAGGAAGACGGCTTCCCCAACGTGGACGGCTGCTTCATGATTTTTGGTGGGCTGGCAGCCTACGACTCCAAGCACCGCCGGAAGCTCGAACGCTGTGAAGTCTACGCGACCGACCCTGCTACCCCGACTTTCCTCAACTGGTCAAGGTCTGCCATAACCTTTGATCATTCTGACCACCCAAAACGCATCCCGCAACCGGGGCGCTACCCCCTCGTCCTTGATCCCATCATCGGCACAAAGCGCCTCACCAAGGTGCTGATGGATAGAGGCAGTGGCCTCAACATCCTTTACGCCGAGACTCTCGACGCCATGGGGATTGACCGATCCCGTCTCCGCCCCAGCGAGGCACCTTTCCACGGCATCGTGCTGGGAAAACGGGCAATGCCCCTCGGGCAAATTGACTTGCCCATCACCTTCGGGACTCCTTCCAACTTTAGGAAGGAGACCCTCACTTTCGAGGTAGTAGGTTTCTGCGGAACCTACCATGCCATCCTGGGACGACCATGCTACGCCAAGTTCATGGCCATCCCCAACTACACCTACCTCAAGCTCAAGCTGCCGGGACCCAACGGGGTCATCATAGTCGACACATCTTTCCAGAAGGCGTATGAGTGTGACGTTGAGTGCTGTGAATACGCCTCAGCCATCACTTCCTCAGAGGACCACGCGGTCCAGCTTGCGGAGGGTGCCAAGGACTCGCCCGACTCCAAACGGTCTTCTAGCTCTTTCGAAGCTACGGAAGGCGTGAAGGAGGTCCCCGTCAACCCCGACTGCTCTGATGGCAGGACAATGCGGATAGGCGCTACCCTATCCCCCAAATAGGAAAGCGCGCTCGTCGACTTCCTCCGTGCAAACAACGATGTTTTTGCGTGGAAACCCTTGGATATGCCAGGCATCCTGAGGAAAATCGCCGAGCACTCCTTGAACATCAAGGCCGGATCCAAGCCAATGAAACAAAGACTGCGCCGCTTCGACGAGGAGAGGCGCAGGCCATCGGCGAGGAGCTTCAGAAACTTTTGTCAACCAGATTCATCAAGGAAGTTGTTGACGCCAGATTTTGACACGTGTAAAATCGGCGTTAGAGAAGGAAGAAATCAGAAGATGCGGCGAGACACAGGGGTGGCGGTTGGAAATCGGCCGATTGATGCTACAGTCGAGGATCGGCCGATTGACCTTTGGAGTTCCGCCTCGCCCGACCCCTGAGTCGTGGGATCGGATGCGCCCGACCCTTCGAGGAAGGATCTCCGCCTCGCCCGACCCCTAAGTCCTGGGATCGGATGCGCCCGACCCTCCGAGGGAGGATCTCCGCCTCGCCCGACCTTAGGCCCCAGGGTCGGAGTAGTTAGAGCCCCCGACATGTGGGTCCTGATCGGCTGTCCCTTGCCGATGGAGTGGGTAGGAATCGGCCGATTAGGAGGCTGGAGCGATTGGGCCGGTATGGGCTTAAAGAGGATTATGAAGATGAAGAGGGAATCAGCCCATAAAGAGCACGATAATCGACCTACTACGAGTCGTACTTGTAAAATATTCATTTTTTGTTTAAAATTAGAGATAGAGTTCTAGTCGGATAAGAAGTCGTTTGTAACAGGCTATAAATAGTCACCCTTGTAGATCTGTAATCATCATCAACTCAATACAACAAACTACTATTTCCTCGTACTTACTTTTAAGCAGGCGACTTCGCCAATACTTTTCTTCTTTTCCACGAGTTCGTACGAGTTGGCTGGGCTGCATCGACTTGACCTCCGGCTGATTCTGTAAGTTCCGTTTATCGAGTAACATCTAAGCTTTAACTTCGGGCGCATTGCTATCATTTCGTTTAGATTTATTCACCAGTTATCGATATTCACTAGAATTCTAGGTTTTACCTGTTGTTCTAGTTTTATCACCAGTTATCCAGCTAGGAATTGGAACTTTTGGCTTTCCTGTACTTCGTTATTCAATCTACTCATTTTACGTATAGCCGATTTAGATCTGTTCCTAGTGTTGTTATTGTAACGTTGTTTAGATTACTCCAACAATCTTCTTTATTAACGCTGCCCGGTAGTCGGCTGCATTATAACCGATTTCTTTATTATAGCAAATCGGCCGATTCGCTGATAAGCTATCTCGAGATCGGAACCTTAGCCGATCGCAACCTCTGGGATCTGACACGTTTCTTTTCCTTGCCAATCAATAGGTCAGATTGGCTGGCACGCCGTGCGAACCGCACCAGGGCGATCACCCGAACAGGAGTTAAGCAGATTCTCCCGGGTCGTGTGTCCGACGCTGGGGATTCGGTCAGCCGATTTCTAGCGCCAACACACTTTTGGCACGCTCGGTGGGACCAATACAACCGCCACTATGTCAAAAGCTGCTGAAGTCTCGGAAGACAACATCATCGAAGTGACGGAAGCAGACCTCAGGGACGTCCAGAAGGAAGAATTGGAGAAACAGATGGCATACTACCGGAAGACGTGTCTGCAATCCTTCAGTCGTACCAGGAGCGGGGAAACCGTCAAAAAGACTCCGTTTCCGGCTCCCCGCGAGATCACAATCGCCGAGGACTCGGGCAAGATGTCCAAGATGGTTCAACAATCTGTTTATCAACCTGTCATTGATCAATCCCCGGTGATTTCTAATACGGTATACAATGCCGTCATCAGCTCCTTGGCCAACGGCGTGTCCCAAGGGTACCAGGGGCCGGCGTATGCCCCACCTATTACGGCCCCGACCAGGAGTTTTTCAAGTGTACCTTATTCGGCTCCTCAGCCGATCCAAATTCCAATTGGAGGTCCTAGCGCTTCCTCATCATCGATCCCTCTGGGGCCTAACGGCGCGCCATATCTCCGCCCGCATCCCGTTCAGTTGTCCTCCACGCAGTTTCCTCCTTTGAATTTAGTGCCTTGGGGGGCACCATCAGTAACGGCCGTCCAGGATCAATCGGCTAGCCATGGAAATCCTCAACTCTAGGCATCTTTCCAATCGGCCGTTAGGCCGATGATGCCACAGTATCAGCCCGTTGCGCCAGAGATGAGCAGGGGGGCAGAAGCAACAGAAATACTTCGGAGCGTTGCGCCACTCATACTGTATGACGAAGCGGCCGATTCATTTAGACAGCCGACCCCGACTACGCAGCCGGCTACGACACATCAGACACCACACGCTTTTGCCCATCACCTGGTCATCCCGCCGCCAGTGTACCAACACGTGCCGGTTCCCCAGCCGATAGTCCATCAACAACAACCAGACTGGACGGCACGCATCGCGGAAGTAATCCAAGAGCAATTTGGTTTAAAGCCAAAGATGCAAACCTACACATACAAGACACCGTACCCGCCTACCTATGACTTACTGCTGTTTCCTCATCGGTACAAAGTTCTCGATTTCACCAAGTTTTCGGGGCTGGATGACACCTCAACTGTGGAACACGTGAACAGATTCATCATCCAATGCGGGGAGGCAGCGGCACAGGATGCTCTACGGTTGCGCCTTTTCTCGTCATCTCTGTCTGGGTCGGCCTTCCAATGGTTCACTACACTACCACCCAACTCGATAATTACGTGGGCTGATCTGAAAGACAGTTTCATAAATACTTCTATGCAGGGATACATGAGATGAAGCTTTCTGATTTAACCAGCCTCAGACAGAGAAGTGACGAACCGATATCCTCGTATGTGCAGAGGTTCAGGGAGATTAGGAACAAGTGCTACTCCCTAGCCCTGACTGATGCACAACTGGCCGACATAGCCTTCCAGGGTCTCCTGCCTCATATCAAAGAGAAATACGCTTCGCAAGAGTTTGAGAGCTTAAGCCAAATTGTCCACCGATTGTCTGGTCAGGAAGTATGCCCCTTTGATCCACGAAGGAACTTCCAGAAGAAGGTGGTATACTTAGAGGAAGTTGAATCCGAAGAAGAAACAGAGATCGTCCTGGCGGAATGGATTAAAGGGAAAAAGCCGATATCGTGTCCATTCGGAAAAAAGGAGCCGGAAACATTCGGATTTGACACATCAAAGGGCGATACAATTTTCGATCTTCTTCTCCAAGAAGGACAGATCAAACTTTCACCATACCAGACGATCCCGTCGGCCGAACAGCTGAAGAAGATGAAATATTGCAAGTGGTATAACGCCACCTCCCACGATACAAATGAATGCAAAATCTTCCGACAGCAGATACAGTCGGCCATCGAACAAGGCAGGCTCAAATTTTGAAATCCCAACAAAGCTGGCCAAGCCGATGAAGATTGACCAGCACCCCTTCCCCACCAACATGGTTGACACAGGGAAGAATTTGCTCCAAACCAAGGTGCTGACGTCCAAATCGGCTAAGAAAAGCGGCGCCGTGGACCCCAGAAATCAAGCGACGCCCGAAGACGTCAAGGGGAAACGGCGGATGGAGGATGAATACGACGGATCAGGAGAACCGCGCAGGCGTGTCACTTCCAAAGTTTAGCTTAACAAATATCAACGGCAATAGGAATGCTCAAAATCCCGGGAAGAGGCAATGCGGCGGCATGAAGATCACTGGCGATGCCCATTCTTCATTCACTGCTGGGAAAGCAACCTTAGGTTGCCATCGGCCGATAATTGCCCTGAGTGCAACGGCCCGTATCGTAATAATCGGCCATTCAGGAGATCTCGCTCCAGAGAAGGAAGGCCGGAGCCGATCAGTAGGAACTGGCGCGAACAAGAAGACCAACGCCCTCCAGTGCGTGATCGGCTGGGGGGCAGAAGTGACCGATATGACCGGTCGGAAGACAGGCGCGAGCGAAGCGATAGGCCGGGGGGCAGATTCGATCGACACAACCAACCAGAAAACAAGGTCAGCGTGCACGATCGACTTGAACAGATGGCCGATGCTCGGGTATCAGACGAGAACCCCTTAGGACGTGAACCAGAATGGGAACGCGCCAGGCCATGGACCAAACCAGTGAACCCCAGGTGGTGCCCTGATGGATTGACCAAATCTCAAAAACGAAGAATCCAACATATCCGCCAGTGGGAACAACAGGAAGAAGAGCAACGACATATGGCGGACGAGAGAATCGGCAAGTCTCAGATCTGGTGCCCCAAAAGAAACGACAGGGGGGACGACAAATCGGCAACCGACATCAACATGGTTTTCATACTGCTGATGGAATTCATGACTCCTGCCGACCGACAGAACATGTTGGCAATAGAAGAGCAGATGGCACAATTGGCTTTGGAGCCAATGACAGCCACATTTGAGAAGCTCGAAGATGACAGACGACAACACCTAAAGGCATTGTTCCTCAAGGGGCATGTCAACGGCCGACCCATCACCAGATTACTAGTAGACGGAGGAGCTGCGGTTAACATCATGCCATACGCCATGTTTCGGAAGCTAGGGAAGAGTGATGACGACCTGACCAGGACAGATATGATGCTCAAGGACTTCGAAGGCAACGTACCCCCCGCCCGCGGCGCACTCTGCGTCGACCTCACCATCGGCAGTAAGACCCTTCCTACTACTTTCTTTATTATTAATGGCAAAGGTTCCTACAACATGCTACTCGACCGAGATTGGATACATGCAAATTGCTGTATCCCCTCTACGATGCACCAATGCCTCGTACAATGGGTCGGTGACAACATCGAGGTGGTCACCGCCGATTCCGCATACAGCGTCGCGGCGGCCGATACACAGCAATGGAGCTGCGAGAACGTCAAGTGCATATCCGGGAGAATATGGGACACTGATTTCCTGAAGGTGTCCGATTTTGGCCTACAGCCGATCCGAGCAGTCAGCTCCGAAGATTCAGACTAAATGGATCAGTTCGCTCGGGAAGATGGAAAGCTGGGACACGGGTTCACGTCGGCCGATTCATTAGAAATGATAGATTTAGACGATGGCTCCAAGCCAAGGCCGACATATATTAGTGCAAATTTGGATCCGGAATACAAATGTAAGTTGACAAATTTATTAAGAGAGTTTAAGGATTGCTTTGCTTGGGAATACCACGAGATGCCCGGATTAGACCGATCTATCGTCGAACATCGGTTACCCATAAAACCGGGATATTGGCCATATCAGCAACCTGCACGGCGGTGTAATCCAAAAATTCTACCTGATATAAAGGCCGAAATAACGAGGCTAATCGAGGCAAAATTTATTCGACAATGCCGTTACGCCGAATGAATCTCCAACATTGTACCCGTATACAAGAAGAACGGAAAGCTCGCGTATGTGTTGGTTTCAGGAATCTCAATCAGGCCACGCCGATGGACGGATACCCAATGCTGACGGCCGATGTGCTGATAGATGCCGCCGCGGGACACAAAGTTATTAGTTTCATGGATGGAAACGCTGGATATAATCAGATACTAATGGCCGAAGAAGACATATCCAAAACAGCCTTCAGATGCCCAGGTCACCTTGGTTTATTCGAGTGGGTGGTAATGACTTTCGGTTTGAAAAATGCCGGCGCTACGTATCAGCAAGCCATGAATTACATATTTCACAAACTTATCGGCATACTGGTGGAAATTTACATCGACGATGTCGTAGTCAAATCAAAAGGACACCAGGAGCATCTAGCCGATTTGCGGCAGGTACTGGAATGCACGAAGAAACATGGGCTGAAGATGAACCCAAATAAGTGTGCCTTCGGTGTATCCGCCGGACAATTCTTAGGATTCATGGTTCATGAGCGGGGGATAGAAATCAACCGGAAGACCATAGCGGTCATCAATAAAGTCGTGGCCCCGCAAAATAAGACTGAGTTGCAATCCCTAATCGACAAGGTGAATTTCATCAGAAGATTCATATCTAATCTGTCCGGGCGTATCCAAGACTTCACACCATTGTTAAAGTTGAAGCCCGACCAAGAGTTCGTATGGGGAGAAGAGCAACGCAAGGCACTAGAAGATATCAAGCAGTACTTGGTCTCACCACCAGTATTGGTCCCACCTCAAACTGGTAAGCCGTTTAAACTATATTTATCTGCCGATGAACGAGCTATCGGGTCAGCTCTGGTCCAGGAGTTTGAGGGAAAGGAACGGGTAATATATTATGTCAGTAGAAGACTTCTAGACACCGAAACAAGGTATCCCCAAGTAGAGCGGCTATGCCTATGCCTTTACTTCTCATGCACCAAACTCAGGCACTATTTGGTATCGGCAGAGTGTGTAGTCGTATGCAAAAACAACGTGGTAAAATACATGCTGTCATTGCCGATTTTGAAAGGACGAATCAGAAAATGGATCTTGGCTTTATCGGAATTTGATCTTCGATATGAATCGGCAAAGGCCGTCAAGGGTCAGGTCATGGCCGATTTCGTTGCCCAGCACTGCGGACCAGAGGCTACCTTCATGGAACTAGTGCCGTGGACCTTATACTTTGATGGTTCGTCATGTGGGGTCGGATCAGGAATCGGCATCATCCTCATATCGCCTCGGGGGGCAAGCTATGATTTCTCTCTGCCGATAGAAGCATCCGCCACTAACAATCAAGTAGAGTACCGAGCTGTGTTGAAGGGGTTACAATTATTGAGGGAAGTCAAGGCCGTTGCTGTCAAGATTTTGGGGGATTCCATGCTTATCGTGGACCAATTAACAGGAAGGTCCGAATGCAAGGATGATGTGTTAAGGATTTATTACGAGGATTGCCTGCAGCTTCTTGAAGGGTGGCCAATGGTTGATCAGGCAATGCTCTTAGCGTACCAGTAACCTGTGTCAAAAGTTAGTAAGAGCGTTACCCAAATACTAGAAGATCGGGTTGAAGAATCGTATACCTCAGTAGCAGGGGGCGCTGGCATCTCATTAGCTGCTTGGGTTACTGCCGATTGCTGAGGGTTCACAAGGGTAGTCTGTGCAGCCTAATATAAGAGGAGTCAGTATGGAAATAGCAATCGGGAAGAATGGACAGTGAGTTTACCTGCATAGCCTCCACCAATAATGATGCGGAGGCTGCTCCGGCTTCTGTGGCAACTTGAATGTCTACCTCTTCAGCAGTCGGAAGGGTCGGCACGGTTGAAGTTTCGGCCAATGTAATCATGGGTGGATCGGCTGATTTTGTACGAGCACGCACTCGGCGACTGGTCTTCTTGATAATTTTCTTCTGCGCCTGTTTCGCTCGAGCGACGATGACGTCCACAGAAGGGGCATGATAACTGATGAGGGGGAATGTGGTGTATGGATAACGGTCCTCTATCGGTCGACCACTCTGGCTACGTTTTGGGGGAGCGTGGCTTTCAGACTGGATCAACAGCAAGAGTCAGTATATATGTGTTAAAATAAGGGAAAATGAGAATCGGCTGAGCAAAAGAAGAATACCTCGGCGTTCGGATCGATGTTGGCTGGATCCAGGAGATTGCAGTATACTGATGCAGAGGTGCAGAAGAGGAACTGTTTCCATTCGGCCCACCATAGCTTAAATTGCTGAACAGCGAAAGGGGCTACTATACAACCATTCAGATCTATGGTACTGGAGTCTGGAATCCGATCTCGCAGCCGATTATAGTCAGGACCCTTGGTGAGTTCATCTCTGAACTTTGCTCGGCCGGCGAAGTATGCATAAATCAGCAATTGACCCATGCCGAATTGCCATGTTGCGACGGAAGGGTTGTATAACTCATAAGTAGGGGCATCTTTCCCCGAGAAAAAGTTTGCCGGTAAGATCCCCGGTTTGATCAATTCATCTGTAAGGTCTTCATCAAATCGGCCGTTGGTTGAGTCAAAACAAGAAGGGAGCTGAAAGATCGGGTCATCCCTCTGATAAGGGAACCAACTGGTTGCGTCTTCACTGAAGCCGTTATAAAAGCACCTGAAGTATTCGACCACCTTGGTAACAGAATATGGGCAACCGGAAAAGGCCGATGCTGCTTCGCTGAAGGACGTACATCGGCGTCGGACGGTGGGATTTTCTGCCGATTCGATGTTGGGGAATGTCATGTGCTCCACTCGCTGCTGAGAAATCTTGCTCATATACATATTAAGCCACAAGTTGATAAACCACCAAGGTCCACCAGGGTTTCCAATCGGCTCCCCTTGGGATAGTTTAATGCCGATTTGGTGCAGCATGTGATAGGCTGCTCGCAGTAGGTGTTTTCCAAGAGGAACGGAGGCCTCTGTCGATAACAGCTCGGCTAGAGCCTGCGTGTTGGTGGATGGACCGGCTGCTCTCCCACAGAAAAAATGTTTCTCTAGCCACATCATCAGGAAGGCCGTGTGCTCTCTGTTCTCGACTGATTCGACCCTTTTGTTGCATCTGATGAATCCCTTCCATTTGCTGATTTCCTTTGTGTCCAGCCGATGGGATGTCGTGGCCAAAAGGCGAAAAGGAGTGTCTGGAGAAGAAATGTCTAGGCCGGTCAACAGGACCACATTGGCCAAAGTGGGAGTCATAGGTCCGTGTCTGAAGAGGAATGCATTGAGAGCATCGGACCAGAAGTAAGAGGCTGCTATCACTAATGGCTCGTTCCTTTCCATTTGGGACAAAGATAGATCGATGCACTGGCCGATTTTGCGCTCATCCCATTGGACCCTCTTAGAAGCGGCTATCCGCTGGTACCATTCTCTCCAGCCGGGGGTTTCATTCGGCCATGACCTGAAGGTACCCGACCAATGATCTAGGTCCATAGTTGATTGCTTAAAAGGGACCCTATGGGTTTCCAAATTGATTAAGTCGGTTGGATCTGGGTTTCCCATGGGACCAAGGCAGATAAGGCCAGGAGTTTCTGTAAGGCGAATGGTAATCTGATGCCTAACCACCTAAAAAAGGAAAAAGGGGGTGCAGAAGTAAGAATAGATCTAAAGTAAATGCATTACTGTTAAGGAAAGTTTCGATAATGACCTCCGGGATGAAGCTCATCGTAGTTGGCGGGATCGCCGGTGGAGCTGCAGATGATGAAGCCACCAATGGTATTTCGGTTGAAGCCCCAACTCCTGCTGATGGAGTTCCTTCTCCCGTCCATGGAGTCACTGTCGTTGCCGCTGGAACCTCCACCGGTGGGGCCATCTCTGGAGCTTCGGGCGTTGGTGAAGTGCCTGAAGGTGCCGCCATTGGAGAAGTAGGGGGAAATGTGGATGGAAAGAGACACCGGGGAAAAAGCTAGAAGCTAAGGAAGGCACCGGAGGAACAAGAAGGCCCGTGCGCTAAAGAAGGAACACGTGAGCTCGTAAGGGGAGTGCGGGACGTGCTGATATTTAAAAATGGTCTGAGAAGGGGTAAAAGCGGAATTTTTACTGCGCCGGCATTTCGATTTTTTCGGGAGGAGTGGTTGTCGTGGGCGCCCGTTTCGAAAAGATTGCAATCATCAGGCTGGAGACCACGAAACGGAAGGATATTTTCAATGCGTTTGTTTCGGAAGGGAAGTTGAAAAGAATTTCAAAGTAAAGACTATGTTTTACTCCGAAACTGGGGGGCATGTGTTGACGCCAGATTTTGACATGTGTAAAATCGGCGTTAGGAAGGAAGAAATCAGAAGATGCGGCGAGACACAGGGGTGACGGTTGGAAATCGGCCGATTGATGCTACAGTCGAGGATCGGCCGATTGACCTTTGGAGTTCCGCCTCGCCCGACCCCGGAGTCTTGGGATCGGATGCACCTGACCCTCCGAGAAAGGATCTCCGCCTCGCCCGACCCCCGAGTCCTGGGATCGGATGCGCCCGACCCTCCGATGGAGGATCTCCGCCTCGCCCGACCTTAGGCCCCAGGGTCAGAGTAGTCAGAGCCCCCGACATGTGGGCCCTGATCGGCTGTCCCTTGCCGATGGAGTGGGTAGGAATCGGCCGATTAGGAGGCTGGAGCGATTGGGCCGGTATGGGCTTAAAGAGGTTTATGAAGATGAAGAGGGAATCAGCCCATAAAGAGCGCAATAATCGACCTAGTACGAGTCGTACTTGTAAAATATTCATTTTTTGTTTAAAATTAGGGATAGAGTTTTAGTCAGATAGGTAGTCGTTTGTAACAGGCTATAAATAGTCACCCTTGTAGATCTGTAATCATCATCAACTCAATACAACAAACTACTATTTCCTCGTACTTACTTTCAAGCAGGCGACTTCGCCAATACTTTTCTTCTTTTCCACGAGTTCGTACGAGTTGGCTGGGCTGCATCGACTTGACCTCCGGCTGATTCTGTAAGTTCCGTTTATTGAGTAACATCTAAGCTTTAACTTCGGGCACATCGCTGTCATTTCGTTTAGATTTATTCACCAGTTATCGATATTCACTAGAATTCTAGGTTTTACCTGTTGTTCTAGTTTTATCACCAGTTATCCAGCTAGGATTTGGAACTTTCGGCTTTCCTGTACTTCGTTATTCAATCTACTCGTTTTACGTATAGCCGATTTAGATCTGTTCCTAGTGTTGTTATTGTAACGTTGTTTAGATTACTCCAGCAGTCTTCTTTATTAACGCCGCCCGGTAGTCGGCTGCATTATAGCCGATTTCTTTATTACAGCAAATCGGCCGATTCGCTGATAAGCTATCTTGAGATTGGAACCTTAGCCGATCGCAACCTCTGGGATCTGACACGTTTCTTTTCCTTGCCAATCAACAGGTCAGATTGGCTGGCACGCCGCGCGAACCGCACCAAGGCGATCACCCGAACAAGAGTTAAGCAGATTCTCCCAGGTCGTGTGTCCGACGCTGGGGATTCGGTCAGCCGATTTCTAGCGCCAACAGAAGTGTACCACCCCGAGTGGTTAGCCAACCCTGTTCTTGTATGAAAAATGAATGGGAATTGGCGAATGTGTGTTGATTATACAGGTCTCAACAAAGCGTGCTCGAAGGATCCCTTTCCTTTGCCATGCATAGATCAGATTGTCGACTCAACCTTGGGGTGCAAAACCCTCAGCTTACTCGACACGTACTCCGGCTACCATCAAATCGCGATGAAAGAATCCGACCAGCTTGCAACCTCTTTCATCACCCCTTTCAGATCTTTTTGCTATAACATGATGCCGTTCGGCCTCAAAAACGAGGGGGCTACATACCAGCGATGTATGCTCAAATATTTTGGGGACCTCATCGGGCAAACCGTTGAGCCCTACATGGACGACATCGTGGTCAAATCCAATCTCGGCAACCAGTTCATCCCCGACCTTGAGCTGGCCTGAGAGGCTAAGAAACAAGCACATCAAACTCAACCCCGAGAAATGCGTTTTCGGGGTCTCGAGGGGCATGCTGCTTGGCTTCATCGTTTCCGAGTGCGGCATCGAAGCTAATCTGGAGAAGATATTGGCCACCACCAGCATGGATCCAATCCTGAACCTGAAGGGAGTACAGTGCATCACGGGATGCCTCACGGCCCTGAGCCGCTTCATCTCACGCCTCGCCGAACGAGGATTCCCCCTCTACTGAGTCCTAAAGAAGACCGACCGCTTTGCATGGACCACCGAGGCTCAGGAGGCACTTGATCGGCTCAAGCAAATCCTGACAAAGGGCTTGATCCTGGTCCCGCCGATCGACAAGGAACCACTCCTGCTCTACATCGCGGCTACCACATAGGTGGTAAGCAATGCCCTGGTGGTGGAGCGAGAGCAGGAAGGGCATACCCTCAAGGTGCAACGCCCAATGTACTTCATTAGTGAGGTCTTGTCCGATTCCAAGACCCGTTACCCCCAAATCCAAAAACTCCTGTACGCGGTCCTCATCACGAAGAGGAAACTGCGCCACTACTTCGGCTCTCACCTTGTGACAGTCGTATCATCCTTCCCCCTCGGCGAGGTGATCCAAAACCAGGACGCGACAGGAAGAATTGATAAGTGGGCACTCGAGCTCATGGACCAAGTGTGGCGGAACCACCCTGGATTAGCTTGATTAAGCAGGGTTAAGCCGCCTAACATGCGACACTCCTGCCTAAACCGAGCTAACACGAAGTGCCGTCGGATTTCATCCGATTTAACCACTTAAACAGGATCGAGTCTAGCAAACCCACACGAAGGTGAGCGGTTACAGAGAATACAACAAGTCCACTGAGTTAAGCAAGTTTTACTCAATTAGTTCAGCCAAAAAAATCCAACATCAGAGTTTTACAAAGTTCAAAAGAACGACAGAGAAAACACTAGCGGAAGACTTCGTCGGGGTCGGATGTCCGGGCGAGGCCAGCCAGAACATCACTGAGTCCTCTCCTCGCCGTCCGAGGAGGGGTCCCACTCGACCGTCCAGCCTGGCGGGAGTTGGGGCGGCCAAGCGCCAGCAAGGGAGGGGTCGGGAACAGCAACCTCACCTGAAAAACAGGAGCCACAACAAAGCTAAGCTACTAAGGTCAACAAGACTTAACCGGGGAGTCAGCTACTCTTCTAACTAGACATGCAGGGCTTCTTGGCTGAGGGGTTTGTTTGCCAAAAGCACTAATTAACCTGATTTTCATGTTTTAGCTCCGGTTCTAGATTCACTTACCAGTCTAGGTTGTGCAACCTATTCTAAGCAATCATAGAGCCAATCAAGATGTGTAGATATAACAACAACATTGCCATCATCAGATTCCTCATTTACTCAGGGTGACATAGCGATCAAGAAATCTCAGACTGTGAGAGGCAGACGAATCGATTCGAGTTCTTTAACCATGCATGGTGAACCTAGCCTCACGACATCCGCGCACCCGGAGGTCGCTTCCTGTGTCGGCCTTCCCCATCAATCCCCTAACCCGTGTCGGGCCCATTTCCTTTGGTGCAAGGTTCCACAGACCCGGCCTCTGCCGTTCTGTGACCACACATTGCCACCACGTGCGACAACCAGCAGGGGAAACTCCGTTCCAAGAACAATGGGGCGACCGCTCACGTCTAGGTTCAATCAGGTACTAAGCTTCCTCATCCCATACTAAGTATGAGGCTAGTACTTTCAAACACTTGATCACGAACACCACCACTGTCGGGCCTTAGCAAGTTTTCATAGACAGACGGGGCGTCCATCCGACCACCAAAACATTACCAAAACCCTGCCCCGTCCATCGTCCTTATAGTTGTAACAGGAGAGTAAAACATGCAACTCCTACAACTCGCGAGTGACAGGAGATCACTCAGCTTTTACCGTCTCCTATTTAAGCAATGCGGCTACTCGGTCCAACAGCTAGTGCTCATATTAAGGGTTACTAGGTCATGCATCTAGGGTTTCACACAACTCCTAAACGTAAACGCACAAACATGCTATACGGAAGGCATGCGCAAGTTTGGAAAAACACGTAGGATTCTCATGCAACCGGGGCTTGCCTGCGAGAAAAGGGGACGGAAGCTGCTCGACTTCGGGGGCGGCTTTGGCTTCCGCGGGCAGGAACTCGGCGACAGCTTCTTCTTCTGGCGCCGGGTGCAACTCGTAGAAGCCGTCGGCGAGGTGCAGCTCTACACGAATGCAATGCAAGGGTTAGCTTAAACGTTTATTTCAACAGCAACACTGGCTCGTCTGAGCCCAGAAACTTGCGACAAAGAGCAGGAGGTTATGGTGGTTCGAGAGAGCTGATGATGATCAACAGGTAAGGGTAGGAAAGGAACTAGTGGTCTGATCCTTGAACTAGAGGATGTGATAACGGGGATCCTCAGATGCAAGCGCTGAAGGGTTCCCACATTTTACACCTACACCCTCGAGTTGAAGAAAAAGATCACAGCCAAGCCCTCGGGCGAGGCGGACAAGGGTCGGTGGAATAGACAGGGTCGGACGAGACGGAACTGGGGTCGGGCGGATAGGAGGGGTCGGGCGAGGCGGACTTAGGGTCGGCAACTCACCTTCTTCCTAAAAGGAAAGCTTGGGGTCGGGAAGAGGCAGACATGGGCGGAGGGACTAAAGCTTCGAGCAAGGACTAAGACTGGCGATGCTCCGGCGGCGGCGCTGCTTCTTGCGGATCACAAGAGGGCTCTACGCAGCACAAGGGAGCAAGCTGCTGGGTGACTTGGAGGAACTGAGAAGGAACTGGGAGAAGAACTTCCCAAGAACTGGGTGGGTGGCGCTAGGAGGTTGAGCAGGGAGCTAGAGAAGGCTAAAGGCAACAAAGGCGGAGGGAACTCTGGTGACGGGGGCATTCCTTTTATAGCTGCTGGAGCAGAGGAACGTAAACGTCGCGGAGAGAGAGAAGGGGAGCGGCGCGAAGGCTGGGGAGAAGCAATGGAGTGCTCTGCCGTGGCGGCGATTGAGCAAACAGGGCGGTGCTGCAGAACTCCGGGGGTGATGCCAGCGATCATTGCACTATACCGTCAGGGCGGCGTAGGCGCGGGTAGACCGGTGGTTGGGATTTGGCGGAGAGCGGGCGTCGTCGTGCAAAAGAGGTGATAGAAGCGACCGGTTAAACGGCGCTAGGATCGAGGGCGCACAGGTGGGAAGACAAGCGGACACGGCGCGGGGGAGAGCGCGGAACAACAGATTGTCGGGCGGCTTCTGACAGAGCGGGGAAAGGAACTGTCGCGGCCGTGGTCGGGGTTGGCGGTGGGGGAATCATCGTGTAGCGACGACCGGGCGGCGCAACTGTTGCTGAGAGGGATGGAAAAGACGGACGACATCGGGCTCTGGGGCCGGGATCTGGTGGCGTGATGATGGGCGCGGGAGACGAGGTTCTGCAGAAAGGGGTGCAGAGGGCTTCCGCTGCCATTGGGGAAAAGGGGCGCGGGAACCCACTCTGTTGCTTGCCAGAGACAAAACTGGGCGATGGCGTCGGAGAAGACGAGCCATGTGGCAGGAAGACTCTGAGGCGGCCATGCAACTCGAGTGCGGCTGGCGCGGGGGATCTGGAAAAAGATCTCGCGGGTCCACCGGGGGATAGATCGGACGGGTGAGGAAGATCAGCGGATCCGACGGCGGGTTGAGCTCGCCGGGGTCGGAAGAGGATCGAAACGGTAGGGGTCGGATCTCAGGGGTCGGAACTGGCGGAAGACTGAGCACTTAGGTGCGGTCAAACAAAACAGCTGACTAAGGTTAAGGGCTGAGATCAAACCTAACTGGGAAAGGTTAGGGGTCAGTCGCTACAGCCTACCCCTCTTAAAAAGAATCTCATCCCGAGATTCAAAGATCAAGGGTGTGCTGTTCTTACCTCCTTGATGGGATAGAAAACCTGGGAAACGCTTGTTCAGATATTCGTCCGTTTCCCATGTTGCTTCATCTTCGGTGTGGTTTCTCCAGAGGATCTTGTACATCTTTACCACTTAGCGTCGGGTGTGCCTTTCCTTTTGGTCAAGAACTCGATCTGGGTACTCGGCGTAGGTCAGGTCAGGTTCTACTTGAAGCTGTTCTTGTTCTAAGATCTCCGCGGGAACTCGGACACATTTCTTCAACTGAGACACATGGAAAGCATCATGTATGGCTGATAGCTGTTCTGGGAGTTGGATCCGGTAAGCAACGGGTCCACATTTCTCCACAATCTCATAAGGGCCAACATAGCGGGGAGCTAACTTGCCCTTTATTCCAAACCGTTGCACTCCTTTGGTTGGGGAGACTCGAAGGTACACATGATCACCAAGGTCGAACTGCAAGGGTCTCCTCCGCTGGTCGGAGTAACTCTTCTGTCGAGATTGGGCAGCCTTAAGATTTGCCTGAATTACCTTCACTTGCTCCTCGGCTTCGGCCACTAAGTCAGGGCCATAAACCTGTCTCTCTCCTGGTTGGGACCAGTTCAAGGGTGTCCTGCATCTTCCGCCGTACAGGGCCTCAAATGGTGCCATCTTCAAACTGGCCTAATAGCTGTTATTGTGGGAGAACTCTGCTAAGGGCAGGCACTTATCCCAGTTTTTGCCATAGTGGATGACACAAGCTCTTAACATGTCTTCGAGGATCTGATTTACTCTCTCGGTTTGGCCATCGGTTTGGGGATGATACGTTAAGCTTCGGATGAGCTTGGTGCCCATGGATGTTTGTAATTGCTCCCAAAAATGGGCCACAAACTGAACTCCTCGATCAGAGATGATGGTCTTGGGTACACCATGTAGGGAAACGATACGTTCGAGGTA
The DNA here is from genome assembly GCF_000263155.2 of Setaria italica. Classification (NCBI taxonomy): domain Eukaryota; kingdom Viridiplantae; phylum Streptophyta; class Magnoliopsida; order Poales; family Poaceae; genus Setaria; species Setaria italica. The sequence continues at coordinate 14,643,881 of NC_028451.1, forward strand.
CAACTCTGCATATTGCTTGACTGTGTAGGTGGTACGAACAGGAAAGAAATGTGCTGTCTTGGTCAGACGGTCCACTATAACCCAGATGGAATCATACCGTTGAGTTGTAAGGGGTAACCCAACTATGAAGTCCATGCTGATGTCTTCCCATTTCCAAGAGGGAATAGGTAGCGGCTGCAAGGTTCCTGCTACCTTCAAGTGACTGGCCTTGACACGTTGACAAGTGTCACATTCTGAAACATAACGAGCTATCTCCGGTTTCATCCCACTCCACCAAAAGGTCTGACGGAGATCATGGTACATCTTGTTGCTGCCAGGGTGGATTGAGAACTTGGAAAGATGAGCTTCATCTAGGATCTGCTTTCTCAACTTGGGGTCGGCGGGCACTACTAGTCGGTTTCCATAATACACACCTCCCGTTTGGTCCTGACGGAAAAGCTTATATCCCTTGTCCTTTACTGAGATCTTACTGAGGACTCGTCTTACTTCTTCATCCTTAGCTTGTGCTGACCGAATTCGGTCCTCCAAAACTGAGTCAAGGATGATGTGATCAAGGGTACCATGGGGAACAATCTCTAGACTTAGTTTTCCCATCTCGTGACACAGAGTGTTGGTGAAGGCTGTTGACAACAAACAGTGGCAATGGGAATTGCGACTGAGGGCATCGGCCACCACATTGGCCTTGCCAGGATGATAGTGCACTTCCAACTCATAATCCTTTATCAACTCCAGCCATCTTCTCTGACGCATGTTGAGGTCGGCTTGAGTGAAGATGTACTTGAGGCTCTTGTGGTCGGTGTAGATGTTGCAGTGAGCTCCCATTAATTAGTGCCTCCATATCTTCAAGGCATGTATCACTGCTGCCAACTCAAGGTCATGGGTCGGGTAGTTCAGCTCATGAGGTCATAATGCACGTGAGGCATAGGCAATGACTCGGCTGTCTTGCATAAGAACACATCCGAGTCCAGTGCTAGAGGCGTCACAGTACACGTCATACGGCCTAGAGGGGTCGGGTTGAGCCAAAACTGGGGCGGTGGTTAGCAAGTGCTTCAGGGTCTTGAAAGCTTCTTCACACTTGGTGTCCCACACAAACTTGACCTCTTTCTTCAGCAACTCGGTCATCGGCTTAGCTATCTTGGAGAAATCCGGTATAAAACGCCGATAGTAACCTGCCAGTCCAAGGAAACTCCTGATCTGGTGTACCGAGGCAGGGGACTTCCATTCCATGACTTCTTGCACCTTACTGGGATCCACGACAATACCGTCCTTGGAGATAGTGTGTCCCAAAAACTTGACACTATCTAACCAAAACTCACACATGGAGAACTTTGCATAAAGCTGGTGATCTCTCAGTCGTTGGAGAACTATATGAAGATGGTTGGCATGCTCTTTCTTGTTCCTTGAGTACACTAGGATATCGTCAATGAACACCACTACAAACTTGTCCAACTCGGGCATAAACACCGAGTTCATAAGGTACATGAAGTAAGCGGGTGCATTGGTGAGTCCAAAGGACATGACTAGGTACTCATACAGTCCATATCTGGTAGAGAAAGCTGTCTTGGGTATGTCGCAAGGTCGAATCTTGATTTGGTGATAACCAGAACGAAGATCGATCTTGGAGAACACTTTTGCTCCGGCTAACTGATCGAACAAGACATCAATGCGGGGCAGTGGGTACTTGTTCTTGACTGTTACCGCATTGAGGGGTCGGTAATCCACACACATCCGTAAACTGCCGTCTTTCTTCTTCACAAATAGGGCGGGGCAACCCCAAGATGATGTACTGGGTCGAATGAAGCCCTTTTCCAACAGATCATGCAATTGGGTCTTCAACACGGCTAACTCAGCGGGTGGCATCCGATAGGGTCTCTTAGATATCGGGGCTGTGCCAGGAACCAACTCTATAGAAAACTCAACTTCTCTATTAGGTGGCATACCCGGCAAATCTTCTGGAAACACATCTGGGTACTCACAGATAATAGGGAGGTCTTCTAGACGAGCTCCCAAGAGGGGATAGGCACAAGGAGTCGATGACTCAGGATGGGTCAAGGATAGGGTAGAACTGCCACGAGAGGGTGAGCTGATGTAAAGAGATCGGGCCGATGTATCTAAAACAACATGATGTCGGGCCATCCAATCCATGCCAAGGATAACATCTAGGCCTTCGAGGTCAAGGATGATAAGGTTTTCCTTGAAGAGGGTGGGGCCTAGCTGGAGAGGTACAAGAATAACGACCTGATCCGACGTTATCCTTCCTCCAGGAGTGGTAATCACATAGGGTTCCTTAGTGTGACCGACACTTAGCCCACATATTTCCCTTGCCTTACTCCCGATAAAGCTATGAGAGGCTCCCGAATCAAACAACACAACAACAACTTGATTAAAAACGAGGAAAGTACCCGTCATTACTGACGCACCTTCGGGAAGTTCGGTCAAGCTGGTGTAGTTGAGTCGGCCTTGTCGGACTTGCACCTTGGGCCTTCTTCCTCTGGCTGCCATGGGGTTCTGGCCTTGCTGCTGATTCTTGTTCCTGGGGCAGTCCTTTGCAAAATGTCCCTCATTGCCGCAGGTATAACACCGATTACTGGCTGCCGGACGAGGTGGCGTTGGCAAGGTCGGCCGGGGTACTTGCGGTTGGAAGCCTGGGAAACTAGGCATTGTTGCTGGCGGGGGTCGGGCGATCCATTTCCCTGACGGTTGGGGTCGGCCAGGGGCTTGTGGAGGGATCATCCGAAACCTTCGGGTTGGCGGGCTCGGAAAAGCCACAAAGGCTTTCCTCTTCTGGTCGGCCTTGAGAGCTTGCATGCAGTCCTCCTGGGAGATGGCCAGGTTGACCAACTCGTTATAGGTGTCCACCCTGATGGGGTTCAGCCTTTCCCTGAGCTCCAAGCTCAGTCCTCGACGGAATCTGTCCCGCTTCTTCTCATCGGTGTCTGCGTGATAGCCAGCATAACGGCATAAGTCATTGAACGCCTGGGCGTAGTGCAGCACATCCCGAGTTTCTTGGGTGAGGGCCAGAAACTCGTTGAGCTTGCGCTCCAGGAGACCTTCGGGAATGTGATGCGCCTTGAATGCCGTCTTAAACTCGTTCCAACTGACCACGTGGCCAGCAGGTAGCATGGCATGGTAGTGGTCCCACCAAAGCCGTGCGGAACCACGCAGCTGCTGAGCTGCAAACCGCGCCTTGTTGTTGTCAGGGCATGGAGCGGTGAGGAGCTCGAACTTGGATTCGATCGTACGAACCCATGCATCAGCGTTGAGCGGTTCTTGGGTCTTTTGGAACAGCGGGGGCTGCGTCCCCAGAAAGTCCTCGTACCGCGTGATATGCGGCTGCTGCTGTGCTCTACCACCATGTTGATAGAGTCGGAGTGCCCGATCTTTCGGTGAGTGGAGATAAATTCGACTTGGTGGAAGTAGACCCTCACGATCCGACTACGACGAGCGAACCCGAAGCGCCAATGCAATCGCTGAACCAACTCCCGATGGTTACCAACCTCGCCGGTGCGAGATCAGCCTGATCACGAAGATCGATTCCTGTCCGCAATCGAAGAACGAACAAGAAAGAGAGGCGAGCAATCTAAATATCACTCGAAGGTGGAGTTCTGAATCACAAGGACAGCGCGTATTTGCGCGTGTTCAAGAGTAGCTAAAGCTAGATGTAAAACAAAACTCAAGTCGTAAACAAAAAGGACTCGGACTAAATAAAGGGGGCGCAGCCCCTGGAGTCCGAAGGGGTCACGGCGCCCAACCCTAGGCGCCCCACCTGGGCTGCCCTGTTGGGCCATCTTCTTATTCCGATGGGCCTTCGTTCCTTAACAGCATGATGAAGTTTAATTCTCTCGCACGGGCTCGAGTGATTGGCCCAACTGGATGAGCAACTGTAGGCGCCTGAGGTGGAGGAGCAACTGGAGGCGCCTGAGGTGCTGCTGGTGTAGATGTACTCGTGGTGTCCTCATCATCCTCCCCTTCTTGAACTGAAGTCGTCCTCGACGGCAACTCCTCATCTTCGCCCACATACGGTTTCAAATCTGCAACATTAAAACTCGTGGAAACACCAAACTCCGCAGGCAGGTCAAGGATATAAGCATTATCATTAATCTTGGTTAGCACTTTAAAAGGACCAGCAGCACGTGGCATCAATTTAGAACGACGTAAGGTAGGAAAACGATCCTTCCTCAAATGCAACCAAACCAGATCACCCGGTGCAAAAGTAACATGTTTTCTCCCTTTACTACCCGCAACCTGATATTTAGCATTAGCAGCAGCAATGTTTTGTTGAGTTTGCTCATGCAAGCTAATCATTTGATCAACATGTGCAGCGGCATCTATGTGTGGGGTGTCCTCGGCATCAAGTGCAAACAAATCAATAGGCGCCCGAGGAATATAACCATAAACAACTTGAAAAGGACACATCTTTGTAGAAGAATGCGTTGCATGATTATAAGCAAACTCAACATGAGGCAAGCAATCTTCCCAACGTTTCAAGTGTTTATCTAAAACAGCCCTAAGCATAGTGGACGAGGTTCGATTAACCACCTCAGTTTGTCCATCAGTCTGAGGGTGACAAGTGGTGCTAAACAGCAATTTAGTTCCCATTTTATTCCATAGTGATCTCCAAAAATGACTGAGAAACTTAGCATCACGATCAGAGACTATTGTATTTGGAATACCATGCAAACGAATAATCTCGCGAAAGAACAATTCAGCAACATTGCTAGCATCATCAGTCTTATGACAAGGTATAAAATGAGCCATTTTGGAGAAACGATCAACAACCACAAAAATACTGTCCCTCCCCTTCTTAGTTCTAGGCAATCCCAAAACAAAGTCCATAGAAATATCAAGCCAAGGGGAAGTAGGAACAGGCAAAGGCATGTACAAACCATGGTTGTTTAATCGTGACTTAGCTTTCTGGCAAGTAGTGCAGCGGGCAACAAGGCGCTCAACATCAGCGCGCATCCGGGGCCAAAAGAAGTGGGCAGCCAGCACTTCATGCGTCTTGTAGACGCCAAAGTGCCCCATGAGACCGCCTCCATGCGCTTCCTGTAACAACAAACGACGAACCGAGCTAGCTGGAACACACAGCTTGTGAGCGCGAAATAGGAACCCGTCCTGTATGTGAAATTTGCCCCATGGTTTGCCATGAATACAGTGGGCGAAAGCATCTTTAAAATCAGCATCATCCACATATTGATCCTTCACAGTTTGCAAGCCAAAGATTTTAAAATCTAACTGTGACAGCATGGTATAGCGACGAGACAAAGCATCAGCAATGACATTTTCCTTCCCGCTCTTGTGTTTAATAATGTAAGGGAAAGACTCAATGAATTCTACCCATTTAGCATGACGACGGTTCAGGTTTGTTTGGGTACGAATATGTTTTAAAGCCTCATGATCAGAATGAATTATAAACTCGCGATGCCAAAGGTAGTGCTGCCAAGTATGCAAAGTGCGCACTAAAGCATAAAGTTCCTTATCATAAGTAGAATAATTCAAGCTAGCACCACTTAATTTCTCACTAAAGTAAGCAACCGGTTTTCCTTCTTGTAACAAAACAGCACCTAGCCCAATACCGCTAGCATCGCATTCAAGCTCAAACACTTTAGTAAAATCAGGCAACTGCAAGAGAGGAGCATTGGTTAACTTATCTTTCAAGGTGCTGAACGCAACCTCTTGCGAATCACTCCAAGCAAAGGGAACATCCTTCTTTGTAAGCTCATGTAGAGGCGCTGCAATGGAGCTAAAATCACGAACAAACCGGCGGTAGAAACCTGCAAGGCCAAGAAAGCTTCGAATTTGTGTGACCGTCGTCGGTGTAGGCCACTCCCGAATGGCATCAATCTTGCTGCTATCCACCTCAATGCCCTGTGGAGTAACAACATAGCCAAGAAACGAAACACGTTGTGTGCAAAACATGCATTTTTCGAGGTTAGCAAATAAATGGGCCGCACGCAATGCATCAAAAACAGCACGCAAATGTTCTAAATGCTCTTCCATAGACTTGCTGTAAATGAGGATATCATCAAAATAGACAACTACAAACAATCCTATGAAGGGCCTCAGAACTTCATTCATCAAACGCATAAATGTGCTGGGAGCATTTGTCAAACCAAACGGCATAACCAACCATTCATATAACCCAAATTTCGTTTTAAAAGCCGTTTTCCATTCATCACCTAATTTCATGCGAATCTGATGGTAGCCACTACGCAAATCAATCTTAGTGAAAATAATGGCACCACTAAGCTCATCTAGCATATCATCAAGGCGTGGTATAGGGTATCGGTAGCGAATGGTAATGTTATTAATAGCACGACAGTCTACACACATACGCCATGAGCCATCTTTCTTTGGAACAAGTAACACAGGAACGGAGCAAGGGCTAAGAGACTCACGAATATAACCCTTGTCAAGCAACGCCTGTACCTGGCGCTGGATTTCCTTCGTCTCATCCGGATTTGTACGGTACGGTGCACGGTTCGGAAGCTGTGCGCCGGGAATGAGGTCGATCTGGTGCTCAATGCCACGAAGTGGTGGAAGTCCCGGTGGCAAATCTTTTGGAAAGACATCAGCGTACTCCTGCAAAATGTTAGCAACCGCAGGGGGAATATCCAAAGATGGTGCATCATCAAGTGAAACGAGCACACTAGAGCATATAAGGACATAGCATGGCAAAGGAGCATCGCGTAACTCATCAAAATCAGCACGTGTGGCAAGCAAAACAGGAGCATTCAACTTGATTTCAGAATTAAGAGATGTCGATGGTTCAAGTTGTTTAGCAGTTTTCGCAGCTCTAGCAAGATCATCTTTAAGAATTTGTTCAGGTGTCATTGGATGTATAATTATTTTCTGACCCTTAAACATGAAAGAATAGTGATTTGAACGACCATGATGCAAGCTATCAGTATCATATTGCCAAGGTCGCCCAAGTAACAGAGAGCATGCTTCCATGGGAATAACATCACAATCGACAAAATCAGAATAAGCACCCATGGAGAAAGGAACACGGACTGATCGAGTAATTCTAATTTTCCCACCATCATTAAGCCATTGAATGTGATATGGATGTGGATGCTTACGAGTGGGTAAAGACAACTTTTCAACCAGCGTGGTACTCGCCAAATTGTTGCAGCTGCCGCTGTCGATGATGATGCGAATCGACCGCTCCTGCACAACGCCCTTGGTATGGAAAAGAGTGTGTCGCTGATTCTTCTCGGACGGGGCGATCTGTGTACTAAGAACACGCTGCACAACAAGACTTTCATACCTATCGGCGTCGCCCGGGTTGACATGTACCTCCATAGCTGCATGGTCAGTGGCAAGCATCGCATGTCGAGTATCTTCAGAATCACTAGCGGAAGAGTACTCACCATCATCACGAAGAAGCAAAGTGCGCTTGTTCGGACAGTCCCGAATCACATGGCCAAATCCTTTGCAACGATGACACTGAATATCCCGTGTACGGCCTGTGGGAGGGGCGGCGCCAGTGGAAGGGGCAGCGCGTGCAGGTTTGGCCGTTCGCTCGCGCGGTGTAGTGGTGGGCGTGGGTGGCGCAGGGAGAGCGGGTGCGGAGTTGGATGTCGAGCTTCTTCCTGCAAAAGAGTTAGAATATGTCTTCGAGCGGCGTCCCTGCACTTCACGTTCAGCTTTGCAAGCATATTCAAATAATGTTGTCATATCTGTGTAGTCCTTATAATCAAGTATATCCTGAATTTCGCGGTTCAAACCACCACGAAAACGTGCCATAGCAGCATCGGTTTCCTCCAATAAACCACAACGAATCATGCCTATTTGTAATTCCTGGAAATATTCCTCAACAGATTTGGAACCTTGCTGAAAACGTTGCATTTTATTAAGCAAATCGCGAGCATAATAAGAAGGCACAAATCTGTGGCGCATAGCAGTTTTTAATTGCTCCCAAGTGGTTGGAATGGTATTGGGATGTTTGTGTTTATATTCACGCCACCAAATTAAAGCAAAATCAGTAAATTCACTAATAGCAGCTTTAACTTGAGAATTAGCAAGAATATCATGGCATGAAAATTTCTGTTCAACTTCTAATTCCCAATCAAGATATGCAGCAGGATCATATTTGCCATTAAAAGGTGGGATTTTAAATTTAATCTTGGAAAAGGAATCATTACCACCGGAACGGCGTGGCACGCGGCGGGCACGGCCTCGGCGGTCGCCATCGTCCTGGTCCGAGTCACCACCATAACCCTGCTGCAACTCTGCGACTGTAGTGTGCAATGCATCGAGTCTTGCCACAACTGAGTCGAGTGTGGCCTTAGCGGCCGTCTGTGCAAGGTCGAGCTGATCACACCGCTCGGTCGTCGAGGAGATCGTCAAGTCCAGCCGTTCATGAATCGTCTGAATGTCAGTGACAAGCCCTTCAACTTGCGCCCGTATGCCCTGCAGCTGGTTAGCCCCCGCGTCGACATCATCTGCCATGGGTAGCGCAAAGACAAGAACACAAGCGACGACAAAATAGGGGTGTAACAGCTCACAAGGCGCTCACACTAGTGCTGTTATCAAATTCTTATCCGTTCTTACCACGCACACAGGGGCGAACTGCAACCAACCGGTGGAACTCACGAAAGATTGGAGGAGCGATTGCCTGGAGAAACAAAATATGCTCGTCGTAGAACTATGTGGAGTACTCCAAAACTAGGGTTAGATGAAAAATGAGAAACAAAAGATTAAACACAAGTAACCAGCAACAATTGAACGAGTAGGCACACAAATTCAACAAAGACACTTATTGAAAGAATGTGCGAGGCTAAACGGTTGCTGGGACAAAGGATCTAACCTGAAAAAATTTGTTTTGGTTTTTGTGGACTGTAGGAAGGGAAAAACACTCGGTAAAACTCACCGATCAACCTGGAAAGCTGATACCACTTGATAGAGTCGGAGTGCCCGATCTTTCGGTGAGTGGAGATAAATTCGACTTGGTGGAAGTAGACCCTCACGATCCGACTACGACGAGCGAACCCGAAGCGCCAATGCAATCGCTGAACCAACTCCCGATGGTTACCAACCTCGCCGGTGCGAGATCAGCCTGATCACGAAGATCGATTCCTGTCCGCAATCGAAGAACGAACAAGAAAGAGAGGCGAGCAATCTAAATATCACTCGAAGGTGGAGTTCTGAATCACAAGGACAGCGCGTATTTGTGCGTGTTCAAGAGTAGCTAAAGCTAGATGTAAAACAAAACTCAAGTCGTAAACAAAAAGGACTCGGACTAAATAAAGGGGGCGCAGCCCCTGGAGTCCGAAGGGGTCACGGCGCCCAACCCTAGGCGCCCCACCTGGGCTGCCCTGTTGGGCCATCTTCTTATTCCGATGGGCCTTCGTTCCTTAACAGCATGATGAAGTTTAATTCTCTCGCACGGGCTCGAGTGATTGGCCCAACTGGATGAGCAACTGTAGGCGCCTGAGGTGGAGGAGCAACTGGAGGCGCCTGAGGTGCTGCTGGTGTAGATGTACTCGTGGTGTCCTCATCACATGTGGCTGCTGTTGTCCTTGCACCAGATGCCTGAGCAGCTCAGTTTGAGTTGCTAGGATTGCCTCCAATGGCGATGGTGGCGGGGGCGGGGGAAGATCCTATCGCTGGTCACTACCACTGGGCACAGATCCAGACCTGGTGCGGTGCGCCATCTGCAAGAGTTAACGCCCCATCAATCTCATAACCTTAGGTGTACTCCAATAATGGAACGTATGAATTAAATCCTTTAATGCGACTTGCCAATGGTGCATCACACGTCCTCATAGAGGAAGCACATTCCTCCCATTTTCAACATAGATAGCCTCTACTTGCCCTGGTACTCCACTCTAGGCACACATACCACATACAGACTCCTAGGGTCTGATCCACTCGAACCAAGGGGTCGGATACGGTTCGTACTCGAAAAGGGTCGGACTAGGCGGGAACTGCCTTAAGGGTCGGCGCACTCTGGCTCGCAAACTAGGGTCGGCCAACTGAACAGGCTCCCCGAAAACAACACAGGGTTACGGCACCACTCACTCAACCCTAGCATCCACACCATACGAAAAGGATAAAACTATGCACCGGGTCGACTTTATACACAACGGTGTTTCAACACAGGGAGTACTCAACTCAAGGCTAACCTATTACAGCTTTCCAAAAACTAGGCTGCCGAGGAGTACAACAAAAGAAAGAAGGTTCCCTGAGAACCCTTAAGCTACCACTGGACACTATGAGTCGGAGAAGGGGTGCCATCTTCTTCTATGTCCATGCTGGACGCTCCCTCGTCTTCCTCAGGGTCCTCCTGAGCTTCAAGCTGCATGTTGAGGGCATGCATATCTTCAAGCTCAGCTTGGTGCTCCTCCAGGTGGGCATTGGCGACGGCCAACTCCATTTCCACCTCCATCTTCTCCTCCGAGAGCTCTATCATGCCGTCCACGAGGTCGGCAACTTCTCCTTCCAGCTCGGAGATTCGATCTTGCATGTCATGGATCTGGATACCACGTTGGATCAGCTGGTAGGTTTGGCCTACCAGGTCTCTTCTAGCTGCCTGGAGGTACCAGTGGGTGTTCGCAGCCGTCCGGGCAAAGAGAGTCATGGCTCTTCCTTGGAGCTCTATCAACCGGTAGAGAGCAGCCATGCAACGGACGTTGGTGGAGATGGTGACCATAGCACAGGTAGTGGCCAACACCTCGAGGTTTCCGATGCGGTCCAGCCAGGCCGGGTCCAGCCGACTCCTGACGGGAAAAAGACCGATCGGGTCCAGCGTGATCTCCACAGGGTGCAACTGACAGAACTGTGTGAGCAACTGAAGGGCGGCGGATTCCCATGTATCTTTCGGAGAAAGACCATAGGCTATTATGCCCAGAGAGGGCTAGTCGGGCCGCGCAAGAGGAGGTGGTACCAACGCTTGCACCTGGCACGTCTGGATGCCCTGCTCCATATACAGCCGCCCAGCATACAGGGGCGGGGACTGATACCCAAACCACCTCAGCGTATCCCACAAGATCGCGGGAAACCCCTCGAAATGCAGGCACGTTGATTGGAAGGTACCGTCCGCTCCAAAAACCACATGCCCGGGAACAGCCATCTGGAACCAAGAAAACCGAAACCACGTGAGATAACTCCAAGGATCAGGGGTCGGATAGAGAAGCAGAAGGGCTTAACCGAGAGCAACTAAGAGGAACTAGAAATCCTTAGATCCAAAGGAACTCTCTCGGACAGGGTTGCTGTTGAGAAGGAAACATTACAGATTTTAGGTATGAAGCATGCACGGCCTACCGTACTCTTAACCAAAAACAACTGCCCGAACCTTGGGTCTTACGCGGTCAGCGCCGGTGACAAGGCAACAATACGTCTCTCCCTATAATAACTAGTCGGTTCTAGCAACGTCTTAACGAGCGCGGTTAGCAACCTGCAGAAAAACACCACACACGAACCTTTCGTGCCAGCACCCACAAAAGCGTTCCCAAACATTACCGCTCACTATAGGAACGGCACCCATGCGTTTAAGGCTGCATGGACAGCACTCAACCGTGGAGATAGGTTCCTTCCGAATAGAACCATATAACCCTTCGCATACTCGTGATGCGGCATCGGCACACGTATGACAAACGTGGCGAAACAACCGTGCTGATAGGTTTGTTGGAATCGAACCGTATCAACCTTCGTATGGATCACATACGGAACCTGCGCACGTATAATAGACGTGGGCGAAAACAACCGCGAAGATAGGGTCCCTTGAATGGAACTCCCTATCAACCCTCGCATGCTCGCGATGCGGAACTCGGCACACGTATGATAGACATGGCGAAGTGCTGGAGGAGTTAGCAACATAACCAGATACTTATTAGTCACCTAAAACAACCCCAAAATCCCCTAGGACCTCTCGCACTAAGTCATCCTTAACGATCGTACGAGATTTTCAAAAGGTTCTTGCAACTTTTATATTTTCAAGGAAGTGTCTAGGGCTCATTGAGTTCTCTGATATGCTAAACACGGCTCTGATACCAGCTGTGGCGGAACCACCTCGGATTAGCTTGATTAAGCAGGGTTAAGCCGCCTAACATGCGACACTCCTGCCTAAACCGAGCTAACACGAAGTGCCGTCGGATTTCATCCGATTTAACCACTTAAACAGGATCGAGTCTAGCAAACCCACACGAAGGTGAGCGGTTACAGAGAATACAACAAGTCCACTGAGTTAAGCAAGTTTTACTCAATTAGTTCAGCCAAAAAAATCCAACATCAGAGTTTTACAAAGTTCAAAAGAACGACAGAGAAAACACTAGCGGAAGACTTCGTCGGGGTCGGATGTCCGGGCGAGGCCAGCCAGAACATCACTGAGTCCTCTCCTCGCCATCTGAGGAGGGGTCCCACTCGACTGTCCAGCCTGGCGGGAGCTGGGGCGGCCAAGCGCCAGCAAGGGAGGGGTCGGGAACAGCAACCTCACCTGAAAAACAGGAGCCACAATAAAGCTGAGCTACTAAGGTCAACAAGACTTAACCGGGGAGTCAGCTACTCTTCTAACTAGACATGCAGGGCTTCTTGGCTGAGGGGTTTGTTTGCCAAAAGCACTAATTAACCTGATTTTCATGTTTTAGCTCCGGTTCTAGATTCACTTACCAGTCTAGGTTGTGCAACCTATTCTAAGCAATCATAGAGCCAATCAAGATGTGTAGATATAACAACAACATTGCCATCATCAGATTCCTCATTTACTTAGGGTGACATAGCGATCAAGAAATCTCAGACTGTGAGAGGCAGACGAATCGATTCGAGTTCTTTAACCATGCATGGTGAACCTAGCCTCACGACATCCGCGCACCCGGAGGTCGCTTCCTGTGTCGGCCTTTCCCATCAATCCCCTAACCCGTGTCGGGCCTATTTCCTTTGGTGCAAGGTTCCACAGACCCGGCCTCTGCCGTTCTGTGACCACACATTGCCACCACGTGCGACAACCAGCAGGGAAAACTCCGTTCCAAGAACAATGGGGTGACCGCTCACGTCTAGGTTCAATCAGGTACTAAGCTTCCTCATCCCATACTAAGTATGAGGCTAGTACTTTCAAACACTTGATCACGCACACCACCACTGTCGGGCCTTAGCAAGTTTTCATAGACAGACGGGGCGTCCATCCGACCACCAAAACGTTACCAAAATCCTGCCCCATCCATCGTCCTTATAGTTGTAACAGGTGAGTAAAACATGCAACTCCTACAACTCGCGAGTGACAGGAGATCACTCGGCTTTTACCGTCTCCTATTTAAGCAATGCGGCTACTCGGTCCAACAGCTAGTGCTCATATCAAGGGTTACTAGGTCGTGCATCTAGGGTTTCACACAACTCCTAAACGTAAACGCACAAACATGCTATACGGAAGGCATGCGCAAGTTTGGCCAAACACGTAGGATTCTCATGCAACCGGGGCTTGCCTGCGAGAAAAGGGGACGGAAGCTGCTCGACTTCGGGGGCGGCTTCAGCTTCCGCGGGCAGGAACTCGGCTACAGCTTCTTCTTCTGGCGCCGGGTGCAACTCGTAGAAGCCGTCGGCGAGGTGCAGCTCTACACGAATGCAATGCAAGGGTTAGCTTAAACGTTTATTTCAACAGCAACACTGGCTCGCCTGAGCCCAGAAACTTGCGACAAAGAGCAGGAGGTTATGGTGGTTCGAGAGAGCTGATGATGATCAACAGGTAAGGGTAGGAAAGGAACTAGTGGTCTGATCCTTGAACTAGAGGATGTGATAACGGGGATCCTCAGACGCAAGCGCTGAAGGGTTCCCACGTTTTACACCTACACCCTCGAGTTGAAGAAAAAGATCACAGCCAAGCCCTCGGGCGAGGCGAACAAGGGTCGGCGGAACAGACAGGGTCGGACGAGACGGAACTGGGGTCGGGCGGATAGGAGGGGTCGGGCGAGGCGGACTTAGGGTCGGCAACTCACCTTCTTCCTAAAAGGAAAGCTTGGGGTCGGGAAGTGGCAGACTTGGGCGGAGGGACTAAAGCTTCGAGCAAGGACTAAGACTGGCGATGCTCCGGCGGCGGCGCTGCTTCTTGCGGATCACAAGAGGGCTCTACGCAGCACAAGGGAGCAAGCTGCTGGGTGACTTGGAGGAACTGAGAAGGAACTGGGAGAAGAACTTCTCAAGAACTGGGTGGGTGGCGCTAGGAGCTTGAGCAGGGAGCTAGAGAAGGCTAAAGGCAACAAAGGCGGAGGGAACTCTGGTGACGGGGGCATTCCTTTTATAGCTGCTGGAGCAGAGGAACGTAAACGTCACGGAGAGAGAGAAGGGGAGCGGCGCGAAGGTCGGGGAGAAGCAATGGAGTGCTCTGCCGTGGCGGTGATTGAGCAAACAGGGCGGTGCTGCAGAGCTCCGGGGGTGACGCTGTTGGAGGTATGCCCTAGAGGCAATCATAGAGATGATGATATTCCATTTGTATCCATGATTTGTATATTGTGTTCATTGAATATCCATTAAAGGCTACTTGAATTGATTTGCAATTATGTGAATTGTATGTGAAACTCTTTTACTTGTATGGTTATTCTAAAGTTGTCCCTAGTCGGAGTTCATGTGAGGACACACATGAATATTAGACTAGCACATGTATTAGTTGATGACTATGTTTCACAAGTCATGGACATGAAGATGTTGAACTAATAATGTGGACACATGTGGAGACATGTGTTAGGACTGACCCAACACGAGAAGTAGTTCTCTCTTTAAACAACATATACGCTTTGTCCTTAGACCTGAGATTGTCGCATGTATTCTAGATGTGGATCGACCTACTTAGGGGCTATCAAACGCTACGCCGTAACAGGGTAGTTATAAAGGTAGCTTTCGGGTTTGTCAAGAAGCATGCTATGAGACATGGTCAATCAAGATGGGATTTGCCCCTCTCTGATTGAGAGTGATATCTCTGGGCCCCTCGAGTGATCGGATCCGAAAATGCATGGCCATGCTACGTACGGTTAAGAGTTAACCTACAAAGGGATTCCGAATCACAGGATCGAGAAAGAGCGGTCGGCTTGAAGCTAGACCAAATATCGTGAGGCAAAGGGAATAGCATGTATATTATGTTGTGATGGTTCGTCTGATATGATCTTCGTATGCGTATAGGAGTTGGCACGTCTTGCTAGAGGCCGCTACCGACTATTGGGCCGAGTAGGAGTACTCGGGCCATGTCTATACGTATCCGAACCCATAGGGTCACACACTTAAGGGGCTGGAAGCCCAATTCGGATCTGATCCGAGTTGGATTAGGTTTAGGAGTACTAATGGGCCTCGGATCCAGAGGCCCATCAGGAACCCCTATAAATAGAGGGGTGGGGGCGCCCTAGGGTTTCACACCTTTTGGCTGAACACACTTGCCGCGCCTCCCACGCCCTCGCTTGTTGCAACTCGCAGATCTAGCAGTCCGGCTTGCGACGCTTCCTCCCTGCACGTGTGGATACCTTGGAGGTGTTGCGCCTGCAGCACTTGGACGAGCCATCGACGAGCCGCCGACGAGCCACGACGAGCCGACGACGAGCCGCGGCACCGGAGGCGATCTTGCTGTGCACGTGGACGAGCTGCTGAGGAGCTGCTGGACGTGATCGACTACGTACGACTACGTTGATCGACTACGTACGACTATGTGATCGTCTTCACTGCATCGACGCATATCTACATCTTCCGCACCAGTAGTGCGTCGAGTGGTAATCCCGTGATCCTTATACGGCAGTTCTTCCTGGTTATACGCGGTAGAAATTTTGATTTACGCTAGCGTAGCCTACCTCGTATCCCTTCAGACGCCAGCGATCATTGCGCTATACAGTCAGGGCGGCGTAGGCGCGGGTAGACCGGTGGTTGGGATTTGGCGGAGAGCGGGCGTCGTCGTGCGGAAGAGGTGATAGAAGCGACCGGTTAAACGGCGCTAGGATTGAGGGCGCACAGGTGGGAAGACAAGCGGACGCGGCGCGGGGGAGAGCGCGGAACAACAGATTGTTGGGCGGCTTCTGACAGAGCGGGGAAAGGAACTATCGCGGCCGCGGTCGGGGTTGGCGGTGGGGGAATCGTCGTGTAGCGACGACCGGGCGGCGCAACTATTGCTGAGAGGGACGGAAAAGACGGGCGACATCGGGCTCTGGGGCCGGGATCTGGTAGCGTGATGATGGGCGCGGGAGACGAGGTTCTGCAGAAAGGGGTGCAGAGGGCTTCCGCTGCCATTGGGGAAAAGGGGCGCGGGAACCCACTCTGTTGCTTGCCAGAGACAAAACTGGGCGATGGCGTCGGAGAAGACGAGCCACGTGGCAGGAAGACTCTGAGGCGGCCATGCAACTCGAGTGCGGCTGGCGCGGGGGATCTGGAAAAAGATCTCGTGGGTCCACCGGGGGATAGATCGGACGGGTGAGGAAGATCAGCGGATCCGACGCCGTGTTTAGCTCGCCGGGGTCGGAAGAGGATCGAAACGGTAGGGGTCGGATCTCAGGGGTCGGAACTGGCGGAAGACTGAGCACTTAGGTGCGGTCAAACAAAACAGCTGACTAAGGTTAAGGGCTGAGATCAAACCTAACTGGGAAAGGTTAGGGGTCGGTCGCTACGCCAAGGCATCACCTACACCTCCCGAATGGCCATTAAGTCCCAAGTGCTCGCCGATTTCGTCGCGGAATGGACGAAGGTCCAGACACCATCGGTGCCGGTGGAGGAGGAGTACTGGACGATGTACTTCTATGGGTCACTGATGAAAACTAGTGCCGAAGCAGGCCTGGTCTTCATCTCCCCCCTCGGTGTGCGCTTAAGGTATATGGTCCGCCTCCATTTTTCTGCATCTAACAATGTCGCCAAATACGAGGCTCTCATCAATGGGCTCCGCATCGCCATCGAGCTGGGCATCCGACAGCTTGACATCCGAGGTGACTCGTAGCTAGTCGTCGACCAGGTCATGAAGGAGTCAAGCTATCACAACCCCAAGATGATGGCGTACTGCCACGCAGTTCGCCAACTCGAGGACAAGTTTGACGGTCTCGAGCTCAACCACGTCGCAAGACGCTTCAACGAGGCAGCCGACGAACTGGCAAAGGCAGCATCCGGCCGAAGGCCAGTCCCCGCCGGCATCTTTTTCAGTGACTTGCATAAGCCCTCGGTCCGCTATGAAGAACCGGGAGAGGCCAGCAACGAGCCACCTGTCCTGGACCCGGAGGCCGACCCCTCCAACCGCGAGGTTATGGAAATCAACACAGAACCGGCAAAAGGGCCCGACCTTCTGCCTGACTGGAGAACTCCGTACCTCGACTACCTCATCCGTGAGTCACTCCCTACAGATAAGATGGAAACACGAAGGATTGCCCATCGCGCCAAGTCCTTCGTCATCATCGACCAAGAGCTCTACAAGTTAAGCCATACCGGGATCCTACAACGCTGCATCCCCTCCGAGCAAGGGAGGTCCCTGCTCCAGGACATCCACGTCGGGGCCTGCGGTCACCATGCCGCACCAAGAACCCTCGTTGGGAACGCTTTCCGATAAGGTTTCTACTGGCCGACGGCAGTCGCTGATGCCACTAGCGTGGTATGCACCTGCGAGGGATGCCAATTCTACGCCCGACAGACTCATCTACCTGCCCAAGCGCTCCAGACCATCCCTATCACGTGGCCCTTCGTGGTCTGGGGCCTGGACCTTGTCGGGCCCTTCAAGAGAGCACCCGGGGGCTTCACCCACCTACTTATCGCTGTCGACAAATCCATGAAGTGAATCGAGGCTCGACCGATCGCGCAGATCAAATCTGAGCAAGCGGTGCAATTCTTCACCGACATCACTCATCGCTTCGGAATCCCCAACTCCATCATCACGGATAGCGGCACGCAGTTCATCGGGAAAAAATTCCTCAGTTTCTGCGACGATCACCACATCCGTGTGGACTGGTCGGCCGTGGCACATCCCTGTATGAACGGACAAGTTGAGCGGGCCAATTGCATGATACTCCAAGGTCTCAAACCATGGAACTTCAACTGCCTCAGCAAGTTCGGCGGCCGATGGGTTGCGAACTCCCCGCGGTCCTATGGAGTCTGAGGATGACCCCCAGCAGGGCAACCGGCTTCACCCCATTCTTCTGGTCTATGGGTCCAAGGCAATCCTCCCCACCGACTTGGAGTACGGGTCACCCAGGGTCATAGCGTAAGACGAACGAGGGAACCAAACATCCCTCACGAACGCGCAAGACCAGCTGGACGAAGCACAAGACGTGGCCCTGCTACACTCGGCCAAGTACCAGCAAGCCTTGTGGCGGTACCACAGCTGCAAGGTACGGGGCTGGGCTTTCAACGTCGGTGACTTAGGGCTTCGCCTCATCCAAAGCAACCAAGGTCGGCACAAGCTGACCCCGCTGTGGGAAGGTTCGTTTGTCGTTGCGCAAGTACTGCGACCAGACATGTACAAACTAGCGACCCCTGATGGGAAAATTCTCACCAACGCTTAGAACATCGAACAACTAAGTCGATTCTACCCCTAGTCATCATTTCCAAAGTTATGTATAAACTTCTACTATTTGTTTATGGAAAAAGCTGTTTCGGGTTGCTTTCGCTAAAGTTCTCTTCCAAACTTAGGGATATCCGACCCTGGCTCTTGCCCTGGGTCGCATATCCCTCGAGGGCTGTCAAGAGCTCTGGCCCAAGACACATGGCGTCTTCTCAAAACACCATCTTTTTCCAAACAGACCCTCTTCCTAAATGTTTAGGCGTGGGAGGAGAAGAATGTGCGAGCGAAGCTCGGGCAAGACCGATCAGACTGCAAGAAACCTACGCCTCTGACGGCTACGGCGCCTTTGCTCATCGGTGCTTCCCAACCTGTCCAACTCGCATTATGATCTTTCCGAACCCAAAACCATAGAAAGAGGATCGAAAACTTTTTTCAAAAAACAGCATAAACAAAAAGGCCACTCCGGCCAACACAAAAGCAAGTTTAGAGTTACTTAATTCTTTACATATTTTTGGGGCACCTCTGCCCGATACAGATTTTCTTCAAGGACGCTCAAGCGGGACGGCCTCCTCCTCCAAGAGCCGCGCCAAGGCCTCCACGGGGGCAGCCATCGACGCATCAACCTCGTCTAGCTCAGCTTTAGTATAGCCAGAGGCGTAGCCTTCGCTCATCAGCTGGAAGTTGAGGCCGGCGTAGTGAGAGCTGAAGACACCAAGGGCCCGCTTCACGCCGACGCGGAGCGCATCTCGAGCAACCTCGTGCACCCATCGGTACATCCCAAGGACATGAGCCGCCAGCGAACTCGTCCCCTCCTCCTGGGCGACTCCAAGGTCTTCGCAGACCAGGCCGACGGTGCTCCGCAGGTTGGAGAGCTCGATGTGCTCCTCCTCGACGGTGGCTCTCAACCGAGCAAGGTCGCCGTCAAGGCCTACCCAAACCATAAAAATGAATCAAAAACAGCGTTGCGCGCCGGGACAGACAAGAGAAAAAGGACGAATAAGTCCTTACCATCGGCGGGGGCTCGCTGCTCGTGTTCCCGGACAAGCCCTTGGGACACCGCGGCCTGAAGCCCTGCACTTGCCCCCGGAGCTGGCTGACCTCTTCCACAAGATCAGCCGCCACCCGCTCGGCCTCGACCTTCTGACCTGCCTCGAGGTCGCACTCCTGCCGAGCCGCATCACGCTCTTGGCAGGCCGCGTCACGCTCCTGCCGAGCCGCATGGTGCTCGCGTCAGATGCGCTCGACGGTCTTCTAAAGGGATTTGGTCTCCTGCTTGACCCAGGTGAGCTCCTCGGCATCTTGGCGGGCCTTCTCGGTGGTGACCCGGAGCTTGTCCTCCGCCCTCCTGGCGCCCGCCTGCGCCTCCTTCTCCTGCGCGCGCAGGTGAACCACCGTCTCACCAAGGACGGTGGCAGCCTGCTAGGCAGCGGCAAGCTCTCTAGTCAGTTCCCTATTCTACCGTGCCTCCTCGAAAAGGTGTTCCCAGACCCCCCTCTCACGCCGGAGGAACTCAGACTTGCTCCGGCTGCAGTCCCTGAGGGCCTGCAGGATGATTTGTGCTGGAAACTTGTTTGGAGAAGAAGGAGCAGAGAAGGGAAAAATGACCGCCGAGAAGAACACCATACCTGACCGGCAGGGGTGACAACATCGCGTAGCCTTCCCATCATAGAGGACTGGGCAGCATGAACATCTTCAAGCCCGCCCTGAACCTACAACAACCTCTTCTGTTCCCCGACATCATCAAGGACGAAGAGGGGGTTCTCTGGGTCTCCACGGGGGGCCCAACACACAGTCGGTCCTCCCCACGCGTTGGGATCACGTCCAGATCTAACAATGGCACGGGAGGACTCCCCAACCAACGTTGGGGGCCCCTCGACCGACGCCGACGGCCCTTCCGAAGTGGGCACCACCGCCTTTGTCTCCGCCCCCGGGGCAGGTGCCGCCGTCTCCACCTCCACCGCCGGAGTAGATGCCGCCGTCACCTCCTCCACCGCCTCTAGCTCCGCCCCCAGGCCAGGCGCCGCCATCTCGACCTCCACCACCGGAGTAGAGGCCACTGTCGCCACCCCCACCAGTCCTTCCTCTGCCGCATCATCAATGAATATCACATTGACGGATGAAGGAACCCTAGGGGCAGCGCCCTCTCTCATCGAGTCAGCTGCAGGGGCGGAAGAAGAAGAGGGGCCGGACACCTGCTTTACGCTTGACCCTGGCGTCCTCTCCTCGATCGCCGCCTCCACGCGAGGCACCACGACCTCGCCCACAGCACTGCCGTCCACCTCCGGCAGAGCCCTGGTTGGTCCAACAGAGGTGGCCGACAACCTGAGCGCTTTCTTCAGCGCCAGCGGCGGGATGACACCACGCATAACGCTGCAAGACGATGGCAGCTCATCAAATGCGAGATTGACTCAACACCAAAAAGGGAAAAGGCGCACGAAGGTCCTCCACTTACCTCACCGTGGTATGGGGACGGCGAGCGCACTTCAACTCCGGCGCGCCGAAGCCCAATGCCAACTCCAGGATGTCGGATAGCGGCCGCTTGCCGCTATCCCTCTGCTCGTGTGACACAGGCAGAGGAATGGGGGTCGGCCCCCCGACTCCTGAGACACACCCCTCGCCGACCCCTGGGGCATGGTTTTCAGGTTTCGCGGGGTCGAGCCCTGGATGGCTGACCCGCCCGGCGTACCCTCCGCGGCCGATTGATGGGGTGGCTCCCGGATGACAAGCGGTCCTGGTGCGAAGCCGGGACATAGTCCCCAGCAGCGAGCTGCTCCCCGACCACGTTGCTCTCAGGCTCTTTCACCATCAACCATTCGAGCCAGTTGGACCCCTTCTCCACGTCGTCGTCACCCTCATCATCATCATCATCATCGTCATCATCATCTTCGTCTGTCATCGCGCCTGGGCCCCTCTGCAGCCTTCGAAAGCTCGCCGCGGCTTTTTTCTTCTTCCTCGCCGCCTCCTTGTCCTTCCTCCTCTTCTGCATTTCGGCGGCAAAGTGGTTTCGCATCCTCTACTCCACATCCTCTGGCAACGGTGGCTGGGAGCGTATGGCGAGGTTTAAATTGCCCTGCAGATTTAAAAACCCCGCGTCAAGATGACAAACTAGGGAAAAGCAGGAAAAAAGAACGAGAATGCGATTTTCTCACCAGCTCGATGAAACTCTCATCCGGACGCATCAGAGGGTACCCCGACACCAGGAACTTGACATCCTTGTCGCCCAACGCCTCCCGGACGCGCTGCTCGATTTCGGCATCGGCAATCCCCTCTGTCGGGAGGATAGTGCCGTCGGTCGTCGAGCGAGTGGGCCCGCAGCGTCAACGGTGCCACCCTCTGGGCGTGATACGCCCCGATGACCTCGGCCCCGGTCAGGCCCTTGTTCTTCAGACGATTGAGGGCCTGGAGGAGGTCCCAAATCTGTTTCTTCTCCTTCTTGACAGGGTCGTAAGACCACGTCGCCGGCGCTTCCTCGATAGGGCGGCCGGTGTACTCCGGCAAGGAGATGTCGGCACGGTTCTTCATGTAGAATCACTGCTGATGCCACCCCTTGTGGGAAGATGGGGTCTTCATTGACGTGTACTCCTTGGTCCATTTGCCACGGAGGTGGATATCGGCACACCCCACCGGCACCAAAATCTGCCGCGTCTGGTTTCCCCTCCTCTCGGTCCTCTGATAAAGAGTAACCGCGAAGAAGTACTTCCAGAGGGAGAAGTTGGGCTCGATCCCCAAATATCCCTCGCACAGCGCAACAAACACCGTGATGTGCTGGATGTCGTTGGGGTTGAGGTGCTGCAGCTCGATGCCGTAGTAGTGCAGCAGCCCTCGGAAGAAGCGGCTTGGGGGAATCGCGAACCCCCTCTCATGGAAGTGCGCGAAGGAGACCACGTACCTGTCTGCCGGGTGCGGCTTGGCCTCATTCCTGGGAAACCGCCACTCGTTCACGGTGGTCCTATCGCGAAGAAGACTCTTCTTCATGAGGCCGGTCGCGCGCGCGGTGTTGAAGCTTGACGGAGACCACGAATCCATCACCAACTAAGGGGAAGGTTCGTCGGCGGTGGCAAAAGGAACAACTGCTCCGGCTCGAAGGAGGACAAAGAGTGGGCAAGGGGGTGAGAAAGCTGAAGGCAAGCCTGGGGCAAAACCAGCGAGGAAAACTCTTTCGCTTTATAAGGGGCGCGCGACGGACGAGAGATGAACCGACTGCATTTATTGCGACATCAGGTACATCCCATCACCCCCATCTTTTTTCGAAAGCCGTGTGCATGATCCTGTTGTAAACCGCAGGGAATGCCGCGCCTCCTCGCCCCACACGCGCGGCATTATCTTCCACTTTGCATCCTAGAGGCCATGCGCACAAACGTCGCCCACCAGTGGCCCAAGGCCTGCTTCATGTAAAAAAGGGATACAGAGCTGAAAACGCTCTTACGTCCCACTACGGTCCAGGGGTTCAAAGCCTGGCCCTCCCAAGGGTTCGACAGCCGCCCCAGGACACTTCCTGAGCAAGGGGTGAGATGGGATGGGTCCGCTAGCGGCCTCTACCTTGGTGAACGAAAGCCAAGGGCGTCCCGACCTCACGTTCGAGTCCTGACTGGCAATTAAGTTCATGGTTTTTCCCCGAAGAAAGGCAATGAGCCCCCGGATCCAATCAAACGGATCCGGGAACTATATGAACTGGCCGTCTGGAATCACGAGTGCGCCACCAGGTTGGCCCAAGCCGGATCCCCCCTAACGGGGACCGAGACTCCAGTCGAACTGACCCGTTAGCAGCTCAACGAGCACCATGGTTCGTCCGACGAGGATAACATGGCACGGCTCAGCCCCTCCGTCCAACCGAACGGACGCTTGAGGGGCAACGATAAAAGATGATTCGACCTCTCGATCGGTCTACTGTAGTACGCAGGGGCTCAGGGGATGGAACCGCAAAGAACCAGCCATGCAGGTGGTCACGTTTGGTCCTCAGGTAGGAGTGATAAGCGGAACGATGGGAATCTGCCCAAAACTCCCCAATCAGGCCAACGGCGAAACATTTTCGCTAACCAAACCCAGCTACGGTTATACAAACACTCTGCCCAGAGCCAATCACAGCCTCTGGAGGAGCACATCGCTCCACCAGAGGCTCGGGGGCTACTATCGGGGAGAAATATTAACGGCCTCCATATGCTCCCTAATCAACAATCATAAGGGTCAGGGCCCACCCCCGGCACCCATAACCTCCACCGACCAAAACACACCCTAGAGATACCTCGCTCCGCCTCGCCCGACCCCAGGCGCAAGGGGTCGAACGCGCCCGACCCCTCAAAGCAATTTTCCACCCCACCCGACCCCGGTCGCGAGGGGTCGGACACGCCCGACCCCTCGAAGCAAGTTTCCGCCTCGCCCGACCCCGGGCGCGAGGAGTCAGACGCACCCGACCCCTCGAGGCAAGACTCCGCCTCACCTGAAGGCATGTGCAGATCATCAAACGGAGGCACAGGTCTTGTGGTTCCCCCGATCTCGCCAAAACATAACTGATGGGATGCACGCTCCAGGATACGGTTATGACACATGGAGAGGCGCCTGCATTCTTCAACGTGCCACGACAGCACAGGACTACGACTGCACCGTCTTATCCCTCTGCGACACCTGTCATAGGGCACTCATCGCCTATGCCGTCTAATAAAGGAGGGCAAACTGCCTGGTTTCCTGCGTAGCTTGGCAAGAAGTGCACATTAACCGCACCACCCTATCAGAACATATGGCTACAGTGGTCGACCGCCTCCTGCCACTTACACGGTTACAGTGGCCGGTCGTCACCATCAACTTGCACGACTACAGTGGTCAGCCGCCATATGCGATCACGTTCTCAGCTACAGTGGCTGACCACCGAATCATCGATGAGACCTAACGGCAACCGCCCTTTCCCAGTAGCAGTACCAACAAGACGTAGAGACAAGAAAGGAAGACGGCGTCTCTAGTAGCTCCTCCCGCTCCCTTGTTTTACCTTTTTACCTTTTTACCTTTCTTACTCCCAGCTCATTATGTAACTCCTGTGTCCTCCTTACACTATAAAAGGGGGACTAGGGGGCCCGAGAGAAGGAGGAGGACAACGGAACAACACCGAACACACACAACAGCTCCCGTAGAATCCTAGAACTCAAGACATTTTCAGCATCGGTACACACCCACAGAGACCTGGGAACCAGCTTCCCTCTCTCGCCTGTTTGTAGCCCCTACTGCAGACTTGGTACGAGTAACATGAGCAGCCACTCGCACTGGACATAGAGCTATTCCTGCCCGAACCAATATAAACCTCGTGTCCTCCCGTACAACCATCCGAGCCTAACGCGCAAAGAAAATAAATTTACTAAGCTGGTAGTCTCGACCCGTGATTCTTGACACCGACAGTAATAGTGTGGAATCTAAGTACTTGAAGCATGGAGATGAAATATTATCACAGTACAAATAACAGTACAATGGCATGTGAGGCGCCCAACATGACAAACCTAAAGAGCACCTTGCTGTTTTGGAGGAAGATTCTCCCTAATGCTTCTTCATCTTCTTCTGTCGCTCTTCTTCCTAGAGGAGTTGCCCCTGACCAGCTTCAAATTCTTCCTTCTGCCGTTTCAGTGCTACCTCTCGAGCACCTAACTAGTCGCGCCGCCTCTGCAGTTCATCCTCCTTGCCCTTCAAACGGATCTGTTGTTGGTGGATGCGTCGCTCTTGCTTGAGCAAGATGTGCCGCGTCTCGAGCCGCTTCTAGCCTACCATATTATTGGGCTTTGGTCTGTAGCACCACTAGAATTATACCCACCTCCCCTAAAGGCCTAGTGTCGATCCATTCCATAAATGTGCAAGCCTGCATGTTGATTCGTGATTAGTTCTAGGTACCAGTACATAGATAACATATTGAAAATGTTTATGAATAGACTAACCTTGAAATCATCATCAATATTGGGACACTTGAAGTACCTACACCCCTTCTTCCCCTAGGTACTCGATCCTCCCATACTTGCAACCACGCACGGAAGTCGCAGTGGCATTTGGGGTGCTCATTCTATGATGGAATCCCATTTTGCTTATCCCTCCACGATGCCATTTCTTAGAGGAAGAAGCAACCTCACTACAAGCGTTGCATTCGGGTTGGGAAGTGGTAGTAGTGCGTTTGAACGTTGCCTGGACGTCCGATATATAGAACGCTAGTGACATGATTCGTGGACCATGTCCATAATGGAAAAAGGAAAAGTACATGCATGGACATCATAGTCTGCACCGGTCTACCTATCAGAGTCTATGCACCATCCTTCATAATATAGTCTACAAAGGACCACACATCATAGTCTACAACATGGTACACATCATAGCATGCACTAGCCTACAAAAGATAAAGGAGGCCTGTTGACGCCAGATTTTGACACGTATGGAATCGGCCTCAAGAAACGGAAGGATTAGCCGATGCGGCAAGATGAAAAGGTCACGATTGGGAATCGGCCGATTGGTGCTACAGTTGGGGATCGGCCGATTGGCGCTGCAGTGTTTTGGCGGATGGAGTTGGTAGAAATCGGTCGATTGAGGGACTTAGGCAATTGGGCCAATATGGGCTTAAAGTGGATTACGACGAGAAATTAAAGGGGGATTGGCCCATAAGGGCGCAACGACCAGCTCCGATGCGAGTTATACTTGTAAATATTCGTTTTCGTTTAAAATTAGAGAGAGAATCCTAGTCGGTTAAGAGATTGGTTGTAACAGGCTATAAATAGCCATCCTTAGAGATCTGTAACATCAACATCAAATCAATACAACAATCTACTATTTCCTCAAACTTTACTTTCAAGTCGGCGACTTCGCCAGTACTTTTCTTTTCACGAGTTCGTACGGGTTGGCGGGGCTGCATCAACTTGATCTCCAGCCGATTCTGTACTTTACTGATAAGCTTCCTCGAGATCGGAACCTTAGCCGATCGTAACCTTTGGGATCTGACACGTTTCTTTCCTTGCCAATCAACAGGTCAGATTGGCTGGCACGCCACGCGAACCGCACCAGGGCGATCACCCGAACAGGAGTTAAGCAGATTCTCCCGGGTAGTGTGTCCGACGCTCAGGTTCAATCGGCTGATCTTTAGTGCCAACACACTTTTGACATGCCCAGTGGGACGAGTACAACCACTACCATGTCGAAAGCTGCCGAAATCTCCGAAGACAACGTCATCGAGGTGACGGAAGCAGACCTCAAGGATGACCAGAAGGAGGAGTTGGAGAAGCAAATAGCACAGTACCGAAAGATATGCCTGCAATCCTTCAGCCGTACCAGGAGTGGGGAAACTGTCAAGAAAGCTCCTTTTCCAACTCCCCGCTAGATTACAATCACCGAGGACTCGGGCAAGATGTCCGAGATGGTTCAACAGTCTGTCTACCAGGCTTTCATCGATCAATCCCCGGTGATAACCAATACGGTATACAATGCTGTCATTAGCTCCCTGGCCAATGGTGTGTCTCAAGGATATCAAGGGCCCGCGTACGCCCAACCTATCACAGCCCCGGTCAGGAGGTTCCAAGCATACCCTACTCGGCTCCTCAGTCAATCCAAGCTCAGCCTGGAGGATCCAGCGCTCCTTCGCCATCAATGCATCTGGGTCACAACGGCACACCATACCTCCAGTCACATACGCCGCCTCAATCCATCTAGATATCCTCCGCGCAATCGTCTTCACTAAATTCAATGCCTTGGAGGGCACCATCGACGACGGCCGTCCAAGATCAATTAGCCGGCTATGGAGGCTCTCCGACCCAGGCACCCTTCCAATCGGTCGTACGGCCGACAGCTCTGCAGTATCAACCAGTCACGTCGGAGATGGGCAGGGGGGCAGAGACTGCAGAAGCACTTCGGGGCGCTGCGTCGATTATACTATATGAAACGGTCGGTTCACTGAGACACCAGATGCCGACTACAGAACCGTCCACGGCACCACAGAACCCGCCGCACGCTTTCGTCCATCACCCGATCATCCCTCCGCCGATCTACCAACACGTGCCAATCCCCCAGCCAATAGTTCATCAACAAAAAGCAGACTGGACAGCACGGATAGCAGAAGTGATTCAAGATCAATTCGGTTTGAAGCCAAAGGTACAAACTTACACATACAGAACGCCGTACCCACCCACCTACGACCTACTACCGTTTCCCCATCGGTACAAAGTTCCCGATTTCACCAAGTTTTCGGGGCTCGATGATACCTCAACTGTGGAGCACGTGAATAGATTCATCATCCAATGTGGGGAGGCGGCTACACAGGATACTCTAAGGGTGCGTCTCTTCTCATCGTCTCTATCCGGGTCGGCCTTCCAATGGTTCACTACGCTACCACCCAACTCCATAGTTACTTGGGCTGACTTGGAGAAGCAGTTCCACAAGTACTTCTACGCGGGAGTGCATGAGATGAAACTCTTAGATCTGACCAGCCTCAGACAAAGAAGTAACGAGCCAGTGTCCACATACGTGCAGAGGTTCAGGGAAGTCAGGAACAAGTGCTACACCCTAATCTTGACCGATGCACAGTTGGCCGATATAGCCTTCCAAGGTCTCCTGCCTCACATCAAAGAAAAATATGCTTCACAAGAGTTCAAGAGCCTGAGTCAAATCGTACATCGACTGTCTGGTCAGGAAATACACCCCTTTGATCAACGGAGGAATTTTTAGAAGAAGGTGGCATACTTAGAAGGATCTGAATCCGAAGAAGAGGCAGAAATCGGCCTGGCAGAGTGGGTTAAGGGCAAAAAAACCGATATCGTGTCCTTTCTGGAAAAAGGAACCAGAGGCGTTCGGTTTCGACACGTCAAAGGCTGATAAAATTTTCGATCTACTCCTCCAACAAGGACAGATCAAACTCTCACCCTACCATACGATCCCATCGGCCGAGCAACTAAAAAAGATGAAGTATTGCAAATGGCACAATGCCACCTCCCACAACACGAACAAGTGCAAAATCTTCCGACAGCAAATACAATTGGCCATTGAGCAAGGCAGGCTAGAATTCAAGGTCCCGACGAAGCCAACAAAGCCGATGAAGATCGATCAGCATCCTTTCCCCACCAACATGGTTGATATGGGAAGGAACGCACTCCATACCAGGGTGCTGACATCAGAATCGGCTAAAAAGAGCGGTGCCGTAGACCCCAGGAATCAAGCTGCACCCGAAGATGTCAAAGGGAAGAGACGGATGGATGATGAACCACTAGAAGTAAACTGTAGACGTTGCACATCACCTTTAGCGGAACGGCATCCGCAGGCGGGATGAACTCCACCATGTCGCCTGCGACGGTGTCGACCAGCCCATTAACCGGAGCAACAGCATCGACCACCTGCGGAAGTTCCAGCACCATGCACCTGATGCTCGGGAACGCCGCGGCCACCGCGCCGGTGCCCCCGGCGACGTCCACCAGCGATGAGATCCCCTCAGCTCGAACACCTGGGGCGACCCACGGATTGCCATGTCCATGACGAACCGCGTGTCTGACGCGAGCGCGTCGTTGAAGAAGCCGCCCAGCGCGGCGTCGCGGCCGAGGACGCCCCAGATGTCCCCGCCGTGCGTCATCTCGAACGCCGTCGTCGTCGCAGCGGCGCTGCCGCCGCTCCCGTCGCCGGCACCGGCGAGGACCCACTCGGTCAGGTTCATCACCGGCGTCACGAAGGGTGGCGCCACGAACAAGAGCGTCACCGGCGCGAGGCCGCCGCCCTGGCCACTGTCGCCGTCCACGAGCAGGATGGAGACGGCGGTGACGCGGTACTCGCCGTCGTCGCTCGGTCGCTCCCCTCGGCGAAGACGCCCGACGCGGCGAGCTCGCGCATGACGCCGCGCAGGCAGGGGAGCCTGCTCACGTCCAGGGAGAACTCGGCGAGCAGGTCCTCGAGGGACGCCGCGCCGCCACGGCGGTGGATGGCGTCGGCGACGCCGAGCCTGACGGCGCACTGGAGGGCCTTGGACTTGACGTAGCCGAGGGCGTGATGGCGCAGCTCCACGCTGGCCTGCAGCAGCTCGGCGCGCGAGAACCCGGTGCCGTTGCGCACTTGCGCTGCGGCATTGATGGTTGGTTTGTCGCCGACTCGATCGCCGTTAATTGCATTGCATCCTCGTATCTTTTTCTACTGGATCAGAAGGGTACTTTGTAGTGAGCACATGCACGATGATCGGCCAGAATGGGCCCAAATATAATTTTTGTAAAAAAAATCTGTCTAATTTGTGGTCTTTGATCAACTTTGGTATTTTGTGAGGCCTTTGATCAGATAGACAGTTTTTTTTTTATCCATGAAGGCATTTGTATCGTACTGATCGGAAAGGTACTTCACTTTGAGTGAACCCTGCTGAATCGATGACCGGCGAGAATGTTTTTATCGATCTGCAGGTTGTCATAACCACAAATTATTTTTTCCTCGTTTTCGAGATGCGGTTCTTGTTCTTTTTTTTCATGTGTTATTACTTATTACTAGAATTGAAAATTAAGGATGTTCAGGATAAAACTAAGGACCCGTTTGGTTTTCTCAGAAATTAGCAGAGCTAAATTTAATCAGGCCCAAATCTGAATTTTGTGTTAAAAATGTGTCTAATTTGTGGCCTTGGATCAGAGGGGAATTTGTGGCCTTGGATCAGAGGGGAATAGCTAACTGGTAATTAGGTACTCTGGGTATTAGAAAGACTTTCTACTTTATTAGGGGCGAATCCAGCCAAGAGCATCATCAGGGTCATTAGGAATCATTACATTATATGACTTTTTTATGAGTTGTAATAGTGGTTTACTAAGGATTTGCAAATTTCATCGGGGTCAGCTAACCCCGATAAACAGTCTTAGATCCGCCCCTATCTTTATTATACGTGAAATCTGGTTTCGTATTGGAATTTCTTATTAGGGTTTAGTATTTTTTTAAGAGGAATTTGTGTTCATATCCCTGTTTTGAACGTCGATGGTGATTTTACCCTTGTATTTTCAACTTTATGATTTTGCCCCTACTTTTTGAAATCGAAGAGAGAGTTTGCCCCTATTATGTGAAGTGCATTTAACGGTGTTAAAATTGGTAAAAAAGACAAGTTTGTCATTGCGGATTTACCCTTACTATTATGAGTTCTTTGTGCTTTTACCCCTGTTTTGACAAAAAAAAATGGATAGCATTTTGACAGGCTTTAACAAAAAATTGTCAACCAATCTGATAAAGATATTTGGATCTGACACAAAATTTGTCAAAGTATTAGACCAACATCATGACATAAATATCTGATAGGAAAAGCACCAGATCACATATATTAGACCAACAACAGCACCATATGACATATATGCCCAACATAAAGCACCAGATCACATATATTGGAAAACAAAAGCACTAGATGTTCACATTTCATCCCATCATATCCATATCACAACCCAACAAGTTCACATGTCATCCCATCATGTCCGGATCACAACCCAACAAGTTCACATGTCATCCCAACTACTAGAGAACGTACATGGCAAATGGAAAACAGGTCATTCAAGCATCTATGCCTAGCAATGCAGCCAAGTTTCTTAAGTTTCCGCCTCTTCCCCTTCCCCTTCCACCTGCACCTGCTGCTCCCCTCCCTCTTCCCCTTCCCATTCCCCTTCCAGTTTGTGTTGCACTTCCACTTGCACTTGCATTTCATATGACAAGAGTAAAAGTGTGTTATTAAACAAGTTGGTGGTACAAAAATGAATAAATAAGCAAATAAATTGAAATGAGTATCAATCCATGACTCAGATTGATGCTTGTGCTAAATTGAAATAAATTGAAATGATGATCCCTCTCCTCTATCTTTGACATGAAGTAGTTGAACTTGTCAGTTGTGAAGCTCTTTCTTGTTGCCCATATATTCTTGCCATAAAGCTCACCATTGAATCCATTATTCTTCATATTCTTCCACAAATGCCTCATGCACTCTCTATGTTCCACTCCTGGGTATACATCTTCTACATCCCTCTCTATCCTTTTACCGGCATTTGTACTAATGACCAAACCCGTAGGATGACCAATTGCCTTCTTCAAGTTGTTGACAAATCAAGTCCAACTGTGCTTGGACTCGGTCTCATTCACTCCATATGCCACTGGAAATAGCTAGTTATGACCATCCACTGCCACAACTGCTGCTAACTGACCTCTTGCCCTTCCTGTAAGATGAGTGGCATCCATGGCAATGTAGGGCCTACATCCTTGCAAAAATCCATCAATGCATGTGTTGACGCCAAATTTTGACACGTATGAAATCGGCGTCAGGAAAGGAAGAAATCAGGAGATGCGGCAAGACACAGAGGTCACGGTTGGAAATCGGCCGATTGGTGCTACAGTCAAGGGTCGGCCGATTGCCCTTTAAGAGTGCAACTCCGCTTCGCCCGACCCCTGAGTCCTAGGGTCAGATGCGCCCGACCCTCTGAGGGAGGAACTCAGCCTCGCCCGACCTTAGGTCCCAGGGTCGGAGTAGTCAGAACCCCCGACATGTGGGCCGTAATCGGCTGTCCCTTGCTGATGGAGTTGGTAGAAATCGGCCGATTAGGAGGCTGGAGCAATTGGGCCGGTGTGGGCTTGAAGTGGATTATGAAGATAAAAAGGGAGTCAGCCCATGAGAGCATGATGATTGACCCAGTACGAGTCGTACTTGCAAATATTCTTTTTTTGTTTCAAATTAGAGATAGAGTTCTAGTCGGTTAAGAAGTCATTTGTAACAGGCTATAAATAGCCACCCTTGTAGATCTGTAATCATCATCAAATCAATACAACAAACTACTATTTCCTCGCACTTACTTTCAAGCAGGCGATTTCGCCAATACTTTTCTTCTTTTTCACGAGTTCATACGAGTTGGCTAGGCTGCATCAACTTGACCTCCGGCTGATTCTGTAAGTTCCGTTTACCGAATAATATCTAAGCTTTAACTTTGGGCGCATCGCTGTCGTTTCGTTTAGATTTATTCACCAGTTATCGATATCCACTAGAATTCTAGGTTTTACCTGTTGTTCTAGTTTTATCACCATTTATCCAGCTAGGAATTGGAACTTTCGGCTTTCCTGTGCCTTATTATTCAATCTATTATTTTACGCATAGCCGATTTAGATCTATTCCTAGTGTTGTTACTATAAGCATTGTTTAGATTACTCCAGCAGTCTTCTTTATTAATGCTGCCCGGTAATCGGCTGCATTATAGCCGATTTCCTTATTACGGCAAATCGGCCGATTCGCTGATAAGCTATCTCGAGATCGGAACCTTAGCCGATCGCAACCTCTAGGATCTGACACGTTTCTTTCCTTGCCAATCAACAGGTTAGATTGGCTGGCACGTCGCGCGAACCGCACCAGGGCGATCACCCGAACAGGAGCTAAGCAGATTCTCCCGGGTCGTGTGTCCGACGATGGGAATTCGATCTGCCAATTTCTAGCGCCAACACACTTTTGGCACGCCCGGTGGGACCAATACAACCGCCACTATGTCAAAAGCTGCCGAAGTCTCGGAAGACAACGTCATTGAAGTGACGGAAGCAGACCTCAGAGATGACCAGAAGGAAGAATTGGAAAAGCAGATGACATACTACCGGAAGATGTGTCTGCAATCCTTCAGTCATACCAGGAGTGGGGAAACTGTCTAAAAGACTCCGTTTCCAACTCCCCGCCAGATCACAATCGCCGAGGACTCGGGCAAGATGTCCGAGATGGTTCAACAATCTGTCTATCAAGCTTTCATTGATCAATCCCCGGTGATTTCTAATACGATATACAATGCCGTCATCAGCTCCTTGGCCAACGGCGTGTCCCAAGGGTACCAGGGGCCGGCGTATGCCCCACCTATTACGGCCCCGACCAGGAGTTATTCAAATACACCCTACTCGGCTCCTCAGCCAATCCAGGCTCCAATTGGAGGTCCCGGCACCTCATCATCATCAATCCCTCTCGGCCCTAACAGCGCGCCGTATCTCCAGCCGCAGTCCGTTCACTTGTCCTCCGCGCAGTTGTCTCCTTCGAATTCAATGCCTTGGGGGGCACCATCGGCGTCGGCCGTACAAGATCAATCGGCCAGCTATGGAAGCATTCCAATCCAAGCACCTTTCCAATCGGTTGCGCGGCCGATGATGCCACATATCAGCCTATCATGCCGGAGATGAGCAGGGGGCAGAAGCAACGGAAGCACTTCGGGGCATTGCGCCGATCGTGCTATATGACGAAGCCGTCGGTTCACTCAGACAGCCGATCCCGACTACGCAACCGGCCACGTCACATCAAGCACGTTCTCACCCACCACCCAGTCATCCCGCCGCCGGTCCACCAGCACGTGCCGATTCCCCAGCCGATAGTCCATCAGCAACAACCAGATTGGACGGCACGTATAGCGGAGGTGATTCAAGAGCAATTCGGTTTAAAACTGAAGATGCAGACCTACACATACAAGACACCATACCCGCCTACTTATGACTTACTGTCGTTTCCCCATCGGTACAAAGTTCCCGATTTCACCAAGTTTTCGGGGCTGGATGACACCTCCACTGTAGAGCACATGAACAGATTCATCATCCAATGCGGAGAGGCAGCGGCGCAGGATGCTCTACGAGTGCGCCTTTTCTCATCATCCCTGTCCGGGTCGGCCTTCCAATGGTTCGCTACACTGCCACCCAACTCAATAATTACATGGGCTAACCTAGAGAGGCAGTTTCACAAGTATTTCTATGCGGGGGTCACGAGATGAAGCTTTCTGATTTAACCAGCCTCGGACAGAGAAGTGATGAGCCGGTATCCTCGTATGTGCAGAGGATCAGGGAGATCAGGAACAAATGCTACTCCCTAGCCCTGACTGATGCACAATTGGCCGACATAGCCTTCCAGGGTCTCCTGCCTCATATCAAAGAGAAATATGCTTCACAGGAGTTTGAGAGCTTGAGCCAAATCGTGCATCGACTGTCTGGCCAGGAAGTACGCCCCTTTGATCCACGAAGGAACTTCCAGAAAAAGGTGGCGTACTTAGAGGAGGTTGAATCCGAAGAAGAAACAGAGATCGGCCTGGTGGAGTGGGTTAAAGGAAAACAGCCGATATCGTGTCCGTTCGGGAAAAAGGAGCCGGAAGTATTCGGTTTCGACATATCAAAGGCCGATAAAATTTTCGATCTTCTCCTCCAAGAAGGACAGATCAAACTCTCGCCATACCATACGATCCCGTCGGCCGAACGGCTGAAGAAGATGAAATATTGCAAGTGGCATAACGCCACCTCCCACGATACAAATGAATGCAAAATCTTTCGACAGCAAATACAGTCGGCCATCGAACAAGGCAGGCTCAAATTTGAGGTCCCAACAAAGCCGGCCAAGCCGATGAAGATCGACCAGCACCCCTTCCCCACCAACATGGTTGACACGGGGAAGAATTCGCTCCAAACCAAGGTGCTGACATCTGAATCAGCTAAGAAAAGCGGCGCCGTGGACCTCAGCAATCAAGCAACGTCCGAAGACATCAAGGGAAAACGACGGATAGAGGATGAATACGACGGATCAGAAGAACCACGCAGGCCTGTCACTTCCAAATTTTTGCTCGACAAATATCAACGGCAGCAGGAACGCTCAAGATCCCGAGAAGAGGCGATGCGGCAACATGAAGATCACTGGCGATGCCCATTCTTCATCCACTGCTGGGAAAGCAACCTTAGGTTGCCGTCGGCCGATAATTGCCCTGAGTGCAACGGCCCGTATCGTAATAATCGGCCATTCAGGAGGTCTCGCTCCAGAGATGGAAGACCAGAGCCGATCAACAGGAATTGGCGCGAACAAGAAGACCGGTGCCCTCCAGTGCGTGATCGGCTGGGGGGCAGAGGTGACCGATATGATCGGTCGGAAGACAGGCGCGAACGAAACGATAAGCCGGGGGGCAAGTTCGATCGGCACAGCCAACCAGAAAACAAGGTCAGCGTTCACGATCGACTTGAAGAGATGGTCGATGCTCGGGTATCAGATGAGAACCCCTTAGGACGCGAACCAGAATGGGAATGCGCCAGGCCACGGACTAAACCGGTGAACCCCAGGTGGTGCCCTGATGGATTGACCAAGTCTCAAAAACGAAGAATCCAACGTCTCCGCCAGTGGGAACAACAGGAAGAAGAGCAACAACATACGGTGGACGAGAAGAACGGCAGGTCTCAGGTCTGGCGCCCCAAAAGACACGACAGGAGGGACAACAAATCGGCAGCTGACATCAGCATGGTTTTAATACTGCCGTTGGAATTCATGACTCCCGCCGACCGACAGAACATGTCGGCAATAGAAGAGCAGATGGCAAAATTGGCTTTAGAGCCAATGACAGCCACGTTCTAGAAGCCCGAAGACGACAAACGACAACACCTAAAGGTATTGTTTCTAAAGGGGCATGTCAACGGCCGACCCATCACCAGATTGCTAGTAGACGGAGGAGCTGCTGTTAACATCATGCCATACGCCATGTTCCGGAAGCTAGGGAAGAGTGATGACGACCTGACTAGGACAGACATGATGCTCAAGGACTTCGAAGGCAACGTGTCTCCCGCCCGCGGCGCACTCTGCGTCAACCTCACCATCGGCAGTAAAACCCTTCCTACTACTTTCTTTATTATTAATGGCAAAGGGTCCTACAACATGCTACTCGGCCGAGACTGGATACACGCAAATTGCTGCATCCCGTCTACGATGCACCAATGCCTCGTACAGTGGGTCGGCGACAACATCGAGGTGGTCACCGCCGATTCCGCATACAGCGTCGCGTCAGCCGATACGCAGCAATGGAGCTGCGAGAATGTCAAGTGCATATCCGGGAGGATATGGGACACTGATTTCCTCAAGGTGTCCAATTTTGGCCTACAGCCGATCCGAGCAGTCGGCTCCGAAGATTCAGACTAAATGGATCAGTTCGCCCGTGAAGATGGAAAGCTAGGACACGGGTTCACGTTGGCCGATTCAATTAGAAAATGATAGAGCGATGGCACCAAGCCAAGGCTGACGTATATTAGTGCAAATTTGGATCCATAATACAAATGTAAATTGACAAGTTTATTAAGAGAGTTTAAGGATTGCTTTTCTTGGGAATACCATGAGATGCCCGGATTAGACCGATCTATTATCGAACATCGGTTACCCATAAAGCCGGGATATCGGCCGTATCAGCAACCTGCATGGCGGTGCAATCCTAAAATCCTACCTGATAATAAGGCCGAAATAATGAGGCTAATCGAAGCAAAATTTATTCGGCAATGCTGTTATGCCGAATGGATCTCCAACATTGTACCCGTATACAAGAAGAACGGAAAGCTCTGCGTATGCGTTGATTTCAGGAATCTCAATCAGGCCACGCCAATGGACGGATACCTAATGCCGACGGCCGATGTGCTGATAGATGCCGCCGCGGGGCACAAAGTTATTAGTTTCATGGATGGAAATGCTGGATATAATCAGATACTAATGGCCAAAGAGGACATATCCAAAATAGCCTTCAGATGCCCGGGTCACCTTGGTTTATTCGAGTGGGTGGTAATGACTTTCGGTTTGAAGAACGCCGGTGCTACGTATCAGCGAGCCATGAATTACATATTTCACAAACTTATCGGCATCCTGGTTGAAATTTACATCGACGATGTCGTAGTCAAATCAAAAGGACACCAGGAACATCTAACTGATTTGCGGCAGGTACTGAAATGCACAAAGAAACATGGGCTAAAGAAGAACTCGAACAAGTGTGCTTTCGGCGTGTCCGCCGGACAAAACCTGGGATTCATGGTTCACGAACGAGGGATAGAAATCAACCGGAAGACCATAGCGGCCATCAATAAAGTTGTGGCCCCGCAAGACTGAGTTGCAGCCCCTAATTGGTAAGGTAAATTTCATCAGAAGATTCATATCTAATCTATCCGGGCGTATCCAAGCCTTCACACCATTGTTAAAGTTGAAACCCGACCAAGAGTTCGTATGGGGAGAAGAGCAACGCAAGGCACTAGAAGATATCAAGCAGTACTTGGTCTCGCCACTAGTATTGGTCCCACCTTAAACTGGTAAGCCGTTTAAACTATATTTATCAGCCGATGAACGAGCTATCGGGTCGGCTCTGGTCCAGGAGTTGGAGGGGAAGGAACGGGTAATATATTATGTCAGCAGAAGACTTCTGCACGCCGAAACAAGAATGTGTAGTCGTATGCAAAGATGACGTGGTAAAATACATGCTGTCATTGCCGATCTTGAAAGGACGAATCAGAAAATGGATCTTGGCCTTATCGGACTTCGATCTACGATATGAATCGGCAAAGGTCGTCAAGGGTCAGGTGATGGCCGATTTTGTTGCCCGGCACTGCGGACCAGAGACTACCTTCGTGGAACCAGTGCCGTGGACCTTATATTTTGACGGTTCGTCATGTATGGCCGGATCAGGAATCGGCATCGTTCTCATATCGCCTCGGGGGGCAGGCTATGATTTCTCTCTGCCGATAGAAGCATCCGCCACTAACAACCAAGCAGAGTACCGAGCTGTGTTGAAGGGGTTACAATTATTGAGGGAAATCAAGGCCGACGCCGTCGAGATTTTTGGGGATTCCATACTTATCGTGAACCAATTAACAGGAAGGTCTGAATGCAAGGATGATGTATTAAGGATTTATTACGAGGATTGCCTTCAACTTCTGAAAGAATTCAAGTCCGCGGTTATTGAGCACATCCTAAGGAATCATAACAAGGATGCCAACAGGCTTGCCCAACATGCATCCGGATATCGGCCGATTCAGGGCGCTATGGCTCTAGAGCTCGCGGCCGACAACTGGCGAAAAGAGATCGCCTATTACCTGAAAGATCCATCTAAGAAAGTGGATCGGCGGATACGATTTCAGGCCACAAAATATGTGCTACTAGAAGACGACTTGTTCTACCGGATGATTGATGGTGTTATGCTCAAATGCCTAGGAACAGAGGAGGCGAAAACTCTGATGGGAGAAATCCACGAAGGAGTATGTGGAGCCCACCAATCAGCACATAAGATGAAATGGATGATTAGGAATAATGGGTACTACTGGCCGACAATCCTCGAAGACTGCTTCAAATATTATAAAGGATGCTAAGATTGTCAGAAATACGGGAATGTACAGCGTGCGCATCGGCCATGAATCCTATTATCAAACCATGACCGTTCAGAGGATTGGGAATAGACCTCATCGGACAAGTTTATCCTCCGTCAAGCAAAGGGCATAAATTCATTCTAGTAACCACAGATTATTTCACCAAATGGGTGGAAGCGATTCCGCTAAAGGCCGTAACATCGGCCACCATGGTTGATTTCGTAAGGGACCATATCGTCTACCATTTCGGCATTCCCCAGACTATCACAGCCGATCAAGGAACGATGTTTACATCAGGAAAAATCGAAGAGTTCACGGCCGATATGGGAATCAAACTGCTAAACTCCTCTCCGTACTATGCCCAAGCTAATGGTCAGGTCGAATCTTCCAATGAAGGGATAATTAAGTTAATCAAGAGGAAGATAGAAGAACAACAAAAAAAAGTGGCATTTGTGCCTGACCGAGGCTCTATGGGCATACAGGATGGCTTGCCACGGGGCCACCAAGATGTCTCCTTATCAGTTGGTGTACGGTCACAAGGCAGTACTGCCGTGGGAATTGAGGACAGGATCGAGACGCACGTCGCTCCAAGATCAGCTGACGGACGATGATTACTCCTCACTCATGAAAAGGGAACTTGATGACTTGGCGGGCCAACGATTGAGAGCTTTGATCAGTATCGAAGAAAACAAGAAGAAGGTGGCCAGATGGTATGATAAGAAGGTCAAGGTCAAGCAGTTCTCTCCGAGGGACCTGGTATGGAAGTTAGTGCTGCCGATCGGGTCAAAGGATCCTAAATTCGGTAAGTGGTCTCCTACGTGGGAAGGGCCGTATAAAATCGGCCGGTGTGCTCCAGGAAACGCTTACATTCTGGAAATGATCGAAGGAGAAGAGTTTACTAGGGCTTTGAACGGGAGATACTTGAAAAGGTACTACCCTAGTATATGGGTCGGAGCATAAGGATCGACCACAGAATATGATAAACAAACACACAGTCGATACAAGAGAAAATCGCCTAAAGAGAAAACATAATCGTCCAAATCGGCCGATTTATTATTCGGTACAAACGATGGGTTACACGGCCGACGCAGTACAAGTCGCCCTTAGAGCAAAAAAATAATCAACCACGCCTTTTCTTGAGTTCTCTCTCAACCCGGCCTAGTTCTATCAGAAGACGGATGCGTCGTTCTTCTATGTCTTTCATTGCGGCCTCCGCTTCAACTTGACGAGGAAGAAGATGACTCCAGTCCATTGCCGGGCGCGATGTCCCTGCCGCGGCATCTTCAAAGGCAACCTGACAAGGAAGCGGGTGGCTTCTGTCAACTCGAGGTCGCCTATGGTCGTTACCGTCGAGGAAGTCCCAGATCCGTTGGATGTCGGCGGGGACGTGTTCTTTGAGTTCTTCACGGTGAGCCGTGATTAGGTCCTTGTCTTCTTGCGATAATGGTTCGTCAGAATATACGAGCCCGATGGCTCGTTCGAGTTCAGGACTAAGGCGCCGTGGCTGGGAAAAAAGACAGCATATAACCGCCTAAGATGAGGTGTTTATGAGGAATCGAACTGAAATGAGGCGAAGGCAGATCTCTTACCTGGTTAATAGAGGAAAAGGAAGAAGATGAAGA
Source organism: Setaria italica (assembly GCF_000263155.2). NCBI lineage: Eukaryota > Viridiplantae > Streptophyta > Magnoliopsida > Poales > Poaceae > Setaria > Setaria italica. The sequence continues at coordinate 14,684,015 of NC_028451.1, forward strand.
AGACATGACTGTAGAACGCTCCGACGAAAAACAAGTCAGGGAAAAGGAATCAAGTGGAACGGGCGCTCTCAAAGGCAAGACCAAGACTAGCATTTATAAGAAGAGAAAGCGTGGATGTTTGGTAAGACGCGTCCCATCGGAAGTAAAAAGGGCAATAAATAAGGGGGCGTCGCGAAGGACGGTCAAAAGAGGCATTAATATTCGTACAAAAACTACCAGTACTTTTACAGATCGCCCAAAAGAGCATTGATGGCCGCAATTGCTCGACGTCGGATCTGATCGGCCGAGTCCAGAACCCGTTGGTCATCTTCTACCGACCCCGGGACTTCTGACATATGGCGGTGGAGTCTAAGGGCTTCGTGAGCCAGATGCTGCCTTTCCCGCTTCAAATCGGCGATAACGGAGGGGAGCTCCTGGAGCCTCTTCTCTTCGGCGGCTATTTCCTTGGTCACTTGCTCCATCTCCTTGGCAAGTTCTGCTCTTCGGCGCTTGAGGCGGTCTATCGTGCCAACGAGTCCGGGGCGGGAGTCCTCCAGAAAATGAATCCGTTGATGTACCTCTTGAGCCTGACGCTTGTATGAATCTTCTTCTTCACGAGTCTTGGTCAGTTTGGCGCGATCGGCCATGTGACGTAGAGCCCTGAAGACCGGAATCCGCATTGACTCAATATACGCGGCCGGCGCCAAGGCTTCTTCGGCCTCCTCTGGTACTCGCCCGCTGACGTCACCAAAGAGCTGCCGAATCGGCGAGGCATCTTCTACCAATCGGCCGATGTCCTCTTGAAGAAGGGATCGTATGCTTTCAAGCTTGGCATGGACGTCATCAAGGACGGAGCTCAAAGTGACCTGACGGGAAGCAACTTCCTCGTCATCAGAAAGTGCGACCGCAAACGAGAAGAGGTTGTTATTAGGGGTATCCTGTTCCTGTAAAATAGTAAATGAAAAGAGAACAAGTTAGCCGATGGTAGTAGCAAATCGGCCAATCAAGGGTGGGAGATCTCTTACCTCTTTAAAATGGATTTCTTCCATCTGCGTTTGCGAGACCGTCACCCTCGACTCTGGGACTGGCACCATTGGCTCGTCAGAAGAAGAGGACTCAACGACAATCGGCGCTCTGCTCGGGCCAACTTCTTGAAGGGTGGCCAATGGTTGATCAGGCAACGCGCTTAATGCACCGGTAACCTGTGTCAAAGTTAGTAAGAGCATCATCCAAATACTAGAAGATCGGGTTGAAGGATCGTATACCTCAGCAGGACGGAGCGCTGGCATTTCATTAGCTGCTTGGGTTACTACTGATTGCTGAGGGTTCGCAAGGGTAGTCTGTGCAGCCTAATATAAGAGGAGTCAGTATGGAAATAGCAATCGGGGAGATTGGACAGTGAGTTTACCTGCATAGCCTCCACCAATAATGACGCGGCGGCTGCTCCGGCTTCTGTGGCGACTTGAATGTATACCTCTTCAGCAGTCGGAAGGATCGGCACAACCGAAGTTTCTGCCGATGTAATCATGGGTGGATCGGCCGATTCTGTATGGGCACGCACTCGGCGACTGGTTTTCTTGACAACCTTCTTCTATGCCTGCTTCGCTCGGCCGGCGATGTCGTCTACAAAAGGGGCATGATAGCCGATGAGGGGTAATGTTGTGTATGGATAACGGTCCTCTATCGGCCGACCACTCCGGCTGCATTTTGGGGGAGCGCGGCTTTCAGACTGAGTCAACAGCAAGAGTTAGTATATATGTGTAAAAAAATAAGGGGAAATGAAAATCGGCTAGGGAAAAGAAGAGTACCTCGGTGTTCGGATCGATGTTGGCTGGATCCAAGAGGTTGCAGTATATCGATGCAGAAGCACAGAACAGGTACTTTTCCATTCGGCCCACCATAGCTTGAATTGCTGAACGGCGAAAGGGGCTACTATCCAACCATTCAGATCTATGGTACTGGAGTCTGGAATCCGATCTCGCAGCCGGTTATAGTCAAGACCCTTGGTGAGTTCATCTCTGAACTTTGCTCGGCCCGCGAAGTATGCGTAAATCGGCAATTGACCTAGGCCGAATTGCCGTGCTGCGATGGAGGGGTTGTAAAACTCATAAGTAGGAGCGTCTTTCCCCGAGAAGAAGTTTGCCGATAAGATTCCCGGTTTGATTAATTCATCTGTGAGGTTTTCATCGAATCAGCCAGTAGTTGAGTCAAAACAAGAAGGGAGCTCAAAGATTGGGTCATCCCTCTGATAAGGGAACCAGCTGGTTGCGTCTTCGCTGAAGCCATTATAAAAACACCTGAAGTATTCGGCCACTTTGGTAGCAGAGTACGAACAACTAGAAAAGGCCGATGCCGCTTTGCCGAAAGATGTACATCGGCGTCGAACAGTGGGGTTCTCTGCCGATTCAATGTTGGGGAATGTCATGTGCTCCACTCGCTTCTGAGAGATCTTGCTCATGTACAGGTTAAGCCACAAGTTGATAAACCACCAGGGCCCACCGGAGTTTCCAATCGGCTCCCCTTGGGGATAATTTAACGCCAATTTGGTGGAGCATATGATAGGCTGCCCCCAGTAGGTGCTTTCCAAGGGGAACAGAAGCCCCTGTCGATAATGCCTCGGCCAGAGCCTGTGTGTTGGTGGATGGACCGGCTGCTCTCCCACAGAAAAAATGTTTCTCTAGCCACATCATCAGGAATGCCGTGTGCTCTCTGTTCTCGACTGATCCGGCCCTTCTATTGCATCTAATGAATCACTTCCATCCGTCGATTCCCTTTGTGTCCAGCCGATGAGATGTCGTGGCCAAAAGGCGAAAAGGGGTATCTGGGGAGGAGATGTCAAGGCCGGTCAACATAACCACATCGGCCAAGGTGGGAGTCATAGGTCCGTGGCCGAAGAGGAATGCATTAAGAGCGTCAAACCAAAAATAAGAGGCTGCTATCACTAATGGCTCGTTTCTTTCCATTTGGGATAAAGATAGATCGATGCACTGGCCGATTTTGCGCTCATCCCATTGGACTCTCTTGGAGGCGGCTATCCGTTGGTACCATTCTCTCCAGCCGGGGGTTTCATTCGGCCATGACCTGAAGGTACCTAACCAGTGATCTAAGTCCATGGTTGATTGCTTAAAAGGGATCCTATGGGTTTCCAGATTGATTAGGTCAGTTGGATCCGGGTTTCCCATGGGATCAAGACAGATAAGGCCGGGAGTTTCTATGAAACGAATGGTAATCTGATGCCTAACCGCCTAAAAAAGGAAAAAGAGGGTGCGAGAGTAAGAACGGATCTAAAAGTAAATGCATTATTAAGGAAAGTTTCGGTAATGACCTCCGGGATGAAGCTCATCGTAGTTGGCGGGATCGCCGATGGAGCTGCAGATGCTGAAGCCGCCGATGGGATTTTGGTTGAAGCCCCAATTCCCGCCGATGGAGCTCCTTCTCCCGTCGATGGAGCCGCCGCTGTTGCCGCTGGAACTTCCGCCGATGGGGCCATCTCCGGGGCTTCGGGCGGTGGTGAAGTGCCTGAAGGTGCCGCCATTGGAGAAGTAAGGGGGAATGTAGATGGAAGGAGATGTCGGGGAAAAGCTGGAAGCTAAGGAAGGCGTCGGAGGAAGAAGAAGGCCTGTGCGCTAAAGAAGGAAGACGTGAGCTCTTAAAGGGAGTACGGGACGTGCTGATATTTAAAGGTGGTCTGAGAAGGGGTAAAAGCGGAATTTTTACCGCGCCGGCGTTTCAATTTTTTCGGGAGGAGTGGTTGTCATGGGCGTCCGTTTTGAAAAGATTGCAATCATCAGGCTGGAGACCGCGAAACGGAAGGATATTTTCAATGCGTTTGTTTCGGAAGGGAAGTTGAAAAGAATTTCGAAGTAAAGACTATGTTTTACTCCAAAACTGGGGGGCATGTGTTGACGCCAGATTTTGACACGTATGAAATCAGCGTTAGGAAAGGAAGAAATCAGGAGATGCGGCAAGACACAAAGGTCACGGTTGGAAATTGACCGATTGGTGCTACAGTCAAGGGTCGGCCGATTGCCCTTTAAGGGTGCAACTCCGCTTCGCCCGACCCCTGAGTCCTGGGGTCGGATGCGCCCGACCCTCTGAAGGAGGGACTCCGCCTCGCCCGACCTTAGGTCCCAGGGTCGGAGTAGTCAGAACCCCCGACATGTGGGCCGTAATCAGCTGTCCCTTGCCGATGGAGTTGGTAGAAATCGGCCAATTAGGAGGCTGGAGCAATTGGGCCGGTGTGGGCTTGAAGTGGATTATGAAGATAAAAAGGGAGTCAGCCCATGAGAGCATGATGATTGACCCAGTACGAGTCGTACTTGTAAATATTCGTTTTTTGTTTAAAATTAGAGATAGAGTTCTAGTCAGTTAAGAAGTCATTTATAACAGGCTATAAATAGCCACCCTTGTAGATCTGTAATCATCATCAAATCAATACAACAAACTACTATTTCCTCGCACTTACTTTCAAGCAGGCGATTTTGCCAATACTTTTCTTCTTTTTCACGAGTTCATACGAGTTGGCTAGGCTGCATCAACTTGACCTCCGGCTGATTCTGTAAGTTCCGTTTACCGAATAATATCTAAGCTTTAACTTTGGGCGCATCGCTGTCGTTTCGTTTAGATTTATTCACCAGTTATCGATATCCACTAGAATTCTAGGTTTTACCTGTTGTTCTAGTTTTATCACCAGCTATCCAACTAGGAATTGGAACTTTCGGCTTTCCTGTGCCTTATTATTCAATCTATTATTTTACGCATCGCCGATTTAGATCTATTCCTAGTGTTGTTACTATAAGCATTGTTTAGATTACTCCAGCAATCTTCTTTATTAACACTGCTCGGTAATCGGCTGCATTATAGCCGATTTCCTTATTACGGCAAATCGGCCGATTCGCTGATAAGCTATCTCAAGATCGGAACCTTAGCCGATCGCAACCTCTGGGATCTGACACGTTTCTTTCCTTGCTAATCAACAGGTCAGATTGGCTGGCACGCCGCGCGAACCGCACCAGGGCGATCACCCGAACAGGAGCTAAGCAGATTCTCCCGGGTCGTGTGTCCGACGATGGGAATTCGATCAGCCGATTTCTAGCGCCAACAGCATGGCTTAAGAGCAACAAAGAATCTCGTGAAACACACATCACCATTGTGCTCTTCAGTGTCTAGCTCAACAATACTACCAGGAACAGATCTCAGCAACTCAGCTTGATATGTGGGTAGCAAATAGCTGTCCTCCCACTTTCCATATATCATGTCCAGCGCTCTCAGCTTTCCTCTAACAACTCTATCATATGGAACTTCAATGGAGTACTTCTTCTTTAACCTGTCCTACAACTCCCTTCGTCCGTTCTTCCCGTAACAAGTTGACCACTCTATCAGCTACTCATTTATTTGAGGCCATTGTATCACCACAGTTGTTGACTGAACCACAAGTATGCTTTGGTCCACTTATCTTAACCTGCAACAAAAAAAACAGCAACAAAAAGTAACTTTTCTGAGTCAAAACAGCAACAAAAAGTAAGTATGAAAATTAGAAACAGCAACAAAAGTACTGAATTTACCTTGCATCCAATGTACTTCTTGCTTGTTGATGCATAAAATTTCCAATTGCATCCCTCTTCGGCTCTCTCGCAGATTGCTCTAAATCTGCTCAAAAGCATTATCATTCAAGATAGCATGATGGGTAACCGCTGATTTGCATTAGTCCACATCTGGGAACACCACATTAACATCAATACATGGATCATCAACATCATATGAAAATGGAGGAGGATCAAACTCATCAACTATTTCACCATCAGGATCAAATTCAGGGTCAGACTCGTCAGAGCATGAAGATGCAGCCAAAACAGTGTCATAGCTGCTATCACTTGGTGCTAGAAGTGAATCTATGTCGGAGTACATTCCCTCCTCATCAACTCCTACCCTCTCATACATGGCTCTCTTCTTTTTAGATGTGGATTTGGCTCTCAATTTTTTGGCTGTCTCACTTGTGTCTCTCACATTTGTGGCTATCTCACTGGCTGTCTCATTTGTGGGTACTCTATTCCTTAGAGAAGGGTGTCACCTACATTTTGTTGGAGAAAAGTACAATGGGCCCTCAAAATCATTTATCTGGGCAACAATACAGACTACTCCATTCTCTAGATTGAGTTCAAACCATTCAGACAGATGTTCATCAGATTTTATCTCAAAAGAGTTATTGTCCAACTCACGACACAAATATATATATTGCTTTGAACCCCACAAGTAGTATTCAGCTATGAAGTTAACTAACTGCATCAACCCATAGTTATGTGTGTCAACAACTTGTGGTGTTAATGTTTTACCCTGCAGCCATGACTTTAGGCCCCCATTAGGCAAGCTGAAAAATGAACGAACTCTAACAACAAGTTGCAAATCATAGCACCGAATATGAAGTTAGCTAAATCGCTCTAAAGACCATAGCTATAGCACATTCCTACAGACCCATTTCAATTAAAATCTATGGCATACATGGATATTTAAGATCAGGAATTACCTAGCCTTTTCCATGGTGTTGCGCTCTCCCTCGCTATCCTTCTTGTACTCATGCTAGAGCAGAGAAGGCGTCGGGGTTGGAACCCGTATCCGACGTTGGGGCTGGAACCCGTGCCCCCTGCGCTGGGCCCGCGCCCGGCATCGGGACTTCAACCCGCGTGCCCGGGGCCGCACCCAGGCCAGGCTGCCTCCTTCCGCTGCCATCGGGGTCGGACGGGCGCAGGTGCGCCTCCTGCCGATGCGTGGGGTCGTCTCCTGCCAGTCCGCCGCCTGGATGGCCTCCGCCCGACCTCCCCAGTCTGCCGACGCCAGTCGCCGGCTGCCGGCCGTCCCTAGGGTTTCGTGGGAGAGGAGCCGGCCGGCACTATGGTGTTTGGCTTGGAGCAAAAACGAGCGAGGGAGGAGAATAGTAGATGGATAAGGTTAGGGGTAGTTATGTCTTTTCCCATTGTGTTTAGTATTTTTCCTATTTCTTTTATTTTTTTAAAGGGTTCATCACTTAATAGAGTTAGAACCACAGGTAGACGGAGGCTTCGTCTACGAAAAGGAGGGGCAAAATCACAAAGTTCAAAAATTGAGGGCAAAATCACCATTAGACTTCACGGTAGGGGCAAGATCACCAATCTTCCTTTTTTGAACCTACATTGATAATAAACCTCTTGAATAACCAAAAAGTTTTTTTTGTTGTCTTTCATTTTCTTTTGCGTACAGAGCCAGATCCAGAGACTCACATACACGCAACCACACTCACCCCTATGAGCACTTTCAAGAGACTAAGTCGGCAAATTCGCGAGATTGACAAAATTATCACTAGTTTCTCGTTGTCGTTGGGCACATTATCTACCAATGAAAGAATAACTTTGGTTAAATCGTGAAATAAATTCAAAAAATGCGAACACGAGTGTCAAGTCGATGACTCAATCTTTAATGAGTAGATTACACCACAAGGAATCTTAACTGATGAGATTTCCTCTCTCATATGGCTGCTTTTCGTCGGCTGAAATTACAGATAGATAGATAGACAGGCTGCTACAGTCTTTTTCAGGAAGAGGTCTCACGAAACTGACACGACACCTGGCAGCTCGACCGCCACCTGCTGTTGGTAGTCTGGGGCTGAAGGGAGTTTCAAACGGGAAAGCAACGAGAGCGTGTAGGATTCACCCATTTCCATTTGTATTCTCAACGAATTTTTTTTTTAAAAAAGTGTTCTCAACGGATAACCTGCGCGTGTTTGCTATCTTCCCGTAGGCGCAGCGCATGCTCCAGCTGGCCCTTCTCGGCGTCTCCCCCATCCCCTCCCGTCGTCTCCGGCTCTCCGCCTCGGCGCCTCCCCTCCTCTCCGCATCAGATACCCGCACAAACCGAGCCAAAACCACGGGGGGAAAGGAGAAGCCGTCAGCGCCATGGCGATCTCCACCTGGAGCGCGCGCCTCCTCCTCACCCCTGCTCCCTCCCGCGCCGTCCCACTCCCGGCTCCCCCTCGCCCTGCCGAGAACCCGACCCGCGCCCCCTCCATTTCAGTCTCCCGCCGCCGCCTCCACCTCGCGCGCCCCCGCCCGCCGCGGGCCTACATCTCCGCGCCGGCGCCGGGCCCTGAGGCCGCCTACGCGCCGCCCTCCCTCGACGCGGCGGCGGCGGCGGCCGACGTCGCCGCCGCGATCTCGTCCTCCGACGCCGTCACCTGGGCGGGCGTCTGGGCGCTCCTCTCGCGCCACAGGGCCCGCATCGCGGTCTGCCTCGCGGCGCTCGTCGCCTGCACCACCTGCACCCTCTCCATGCCGCTTTTCTCAGGTGAGGCGCTGGGCAGTCGGGGGGCAACTAGCACTTGCGCTCACGGCACCGCACAGCACGCCTGCCCCTGGGTACCATTAGTTTCTGAAATGTGGTGATGAATGCAGGCAGGTTCTTCGAGACGCTGATTGGGCGGGGGAAAGAGCCACTGTGGAGGCTCCTGTCCAAGATAGCCGTGCTGTACACGCTGGAGCCCATCTTCACAATCATATTTGTGATCAACATGACCGTCATCTGGGAGCAGGTTATGGCCAGGTTGCGGAGCCAGATATTTCGGAGGATTCTCATCCAAAAGGTACTTTTCCTCCGAGATCAAAACTGGAAGTCCTGGACATAGAGATTTAGACCCTACCGTTGTGCTGCATTGCGGTAATCTTGTTGCTAAATATAGCATACAATGTTTGCTTTACTTGTTAGATATCTATGATAACTGAATTTATATTAGCTGATGTTTAGGTGACTTTCTATCTTGTCCACGGAGCTGATCTAGTTTATCCGCCATTCTGCCAAGTACAACTCAAACGAAGCTAGAATTTTTTTGACTTTTTGGTACACTTCCAAAGTTGGCACCAGTTTTCATGCCATGATGGAATGATTCATGTCATTTGCTTCCTAGGTTGCAGAGGCACTTACTTAATACAGTTCTACTAGGTAAACAAACTTCTATGTACCTGACAGATGTTTACAAGTTATTTAAATATTTGTGGAGTGGAGTAAAACCAGACTCCAGTGCCTTAGTTATTGCACTTGTTGATTATGAATTCTTAAAGGACTGGAAACATGCTATGTGCCTGTTTATGACAGTTAGTGCATAGACTGTTAAGTTCCATGTACTATGGCAATTTCTCTCATAATATTATTTTGGGTAATGCATACATTGTTTTCTCTCTAGAAATTATTTGATGTCACATTTTCTCATTACGTTTTCAATTTGGTACCGACCAAAAGAGTTTTTATTTACTTCTTGCTGTTCACTGCTCCTTGTTTTTAAGGCGCTTTCTCTAAATATTCTTGTTTCTGCTTTTTGCAGATGGTGTTTTTTGATCGCCACAAGGTAATACATTTCCTAGTGATTCCCACGCCATCTTCATACTCAATCATGACAGTTACAAAGAGGGGAAAAACCTCAATAACAAAATGCACATGGCATTTTAAAATATCATCAATAGTACTGTAGATTGGAAAGAAAATATATGGTTTTATTTATACTGTTACATGTAACATGCGCCGCTTCTTCCATAATGGCATAAATGGAACTAATGTTGATCTGAGCTGCCTGATTATTGAAGAATTATATAAGATTTACTCAAAGATTAGATGAAAATCCAGCTTTCAGTAAGAAAATGGTTGATGGTGTTAATTATTCTGCAGTTTACGAAGTAGTAAAGATAAGAGAACTGTCTTGCTTCTGCGTCAACTAGTTGTAGTACAGTATCAATGATTTAGCTTATTTAGTCTATAATGCAATGTATAAGACACCATCTATTACGAACATATTTTTTTAAAAAGATTTGAAGTAATAAATCTATTGGTCAACCCAAGTTCCATGTGTTCTGAGTTCTAAAAAAGAGTAAAATGCACTGGCGGTCCTTAAACTTGTCCAATAGTGTCATCAAGGTCCCTAAACTCATTGCACATCTAGGTGCATAAACTTGTTAAGTGTGTCATAAGAGGTCCACATCACCCTAATCAGCAAGTAATTACATATATGGCACACTTCCATGGAGTTCGAGATGTCCCCATGTTCTACGAAATGTTCATGGCCGTCCCCAGTACTACATGCTCATGGCCGTAGCCACTGTCGTGTATAGTGCATATCAAGTGCCATGTTTGCGTGCCACACAGATTAAGTTTGTGCTGATTAGGGTGATTTGGACCTCGAGTGGCACACTAAACAGGTTTAGGGACCCATATCTGCATTTTAAGAGTTTAGGGACCTGCATGGCACCGCAGAACAAGTTTAAGAACTGCTGGTCTGTCACATTAGGTAGCATATAATGATGAGCTATTTCACTCTGTTGAGTTAGAGTATGATTTTGTCTTTGGTTGCGTCTCAAGCATGTGTTTTAGTTGTATATATCTTTCATGAAAACATAGGAAACTAGTCTCAATAAATTGGAAGTGATTTATCTGCTGCATGTCTTGGGGGTAAATATCTTGCTATCGTTTGACGGCAGGTTGGTGAATTGACCGGCTTGTTGACATCTGATTTGGGTTCCTTGAAGAATCTTGTAAGTGACAACATATCCAGAGACCGGGGACTAAGGGCACTCTCTGAGGCAAGAAACTTTACACTATGAGAATGTAAGGTTGATACTGCTAAGTGCTGAGAATTTGATTAGTACAATTGCAAAATCTCTGAGGTGTACTAGTAGTTATCTTAAAATATTAACTTCTACCATATTTGACCTTATGTTCTCTTGATATCATATATTCAATTAATTTTGTGGTCCATGTTAGTTACACCTTATTTCAGGTGAGGGTATTTAAATATAACTTGCTTTTACTTTTTCAGATCACCGGTACACTTTGTATACTTTTCACACTATCTACTGAGCTAGCTCCTGTTCTCGGGCTCCTAATGGTCTCCGTCTCCGGGCTAGTTGGTAATTTTCTAGAAATTTAGTATCACCAGCATTTGTCACTTACTGTTAGAACATAATGTCATATATGATAAACACAAAGCACTTAGCTAAAAAATTAGGATAAAATGATGGAATCAGATCCCTTGTATCCTATACTGTCGCAGTTTGTTTTTTATACTTGGATGAACCTAAAATTCAATCTTTGCTGTGTGCATGTCTGATTTCACTTGAGAAGGTATTGTATATGCTGAAAAGCCATCATGCCTCTGATGGCTGTCCTGTTTATGTGGTCTGTATGTAGATCCAGAGATCATGTTTATTTGTGAGTTCCACTTGTATAAATGTTCATAACACAGTCAATTCTGCACAGTAGTATTTGGTCATCAAATATGATTCCTTGGCATGGAGTACTAAATTCTTCTAAAAGATAATTTGCTATGGTTTTTGTTGCATATTTTAAAAACATTACACATTTACATATCCTTTAACATGGTTGTTTCTGTTATTGTTGTTTGATCAGCTCTTTTCAAGAGGTCAACTGTTCCCACTTTTAAATCTTATGGAATCGTGCAAGCACAAATATCAGATTGTGCATCAGAGACATTCTCAGCTATTCGTACAGTGAGTGCTACTGTTTTGCAGACATTCACATTTAGACGTTGCTTTACTTTCACTATTCTATTGTCATGTTATACTGAAATGGTTTGTCTCCTATCATCTTCTATACCTGTTAACTTCTTTAGTTATCCTTTATTCAAAAGTTCATTTTCAGGTTAGGTCTTTTGGCGGTGAAAAACGTCAAATTTCTTTCTTTGACAATTTGGTAAGCCATGAATCTCTTAGTGTTGTTCTCTAATATTTAGCAATCATCGTGCTTTTGTATTAGTAATTATCATGACTAAGGGTGTATACGGGGGTTGAGCCAGAGTTCTGTTGGGTCCTGGGCTCAGCTTGTTAAAAAGGCTGAAAAACCTTGTGGCTTGAGTATTCTATATTTTCTTAAGTGGGCTTCCATGGAATTTTTTGGTTTAGAAGCAGGGCCGGAGCATGCTCAGGCCATGTCTTGTCTCCGCTACTGGGCATATATTAAAGTACATACTGCCATTTATTGTTTATGAAAAAGACTAAACCATTTTGCTTCTGAACTTTCTCAAACATCCACATTTTTTCTTGAACACGCAGGAGAACTGCGTATCATTGTATTAATAGAAGAAGAAATGAGTCATACAGAAGGACCCACACCCACCCACCCACCCACTAGTTAGAGAGACTTAATTGCCTGTTACAGAAAAGATCGACCTGAGACCAATTAGGGCACCAGAACAATTAGGGTTTTTCCCAGACATTTCGGAGACCCCTGTGCATAACTGAGCATGTTAGAGGCTGAGCTCTAACTTAAAAGAATTCTTAGAGCTGGGTATCCCTAGATAAAAAAAAATTCATGGAGCTAGAGCTGTGGATAGACTGGTATTATAAACTAAAAACAAAGACTTTTATTCCCACATGAAAAGAACATACCAATTAATAGCTCTAAGCTCTAGTTTTTAATTTCATAGCCTTGAGTCATGACCCTTGAATCCTGAAAGGGAGTGGACGAAGATATCTTCTAAGGACCTTAGTACGTACAGTAGTAAATAGCCATGAATAAGTTTGAAGTGGCAGAGTTGGCACAGAAATGAATTAGGTAATGCACGCAGAGTTGGATTGCTAAATGTTTCTCATCTTCTACGTTTAATTCAGTTTTTGAACATAAAAGCAGGATACAGTTAGTAATTTCCTATCTAATCTTTCAATTAACACACTTGTTCGTATTTTGGGATCTTGTTCTATAGATCCTGAAAGTCAAGAGAACGATGATGCTATCTGTTTGGTCCCTAATAACCGACATGGGCATGTGTCAGGGTGATATTTTTGTACAGAAGTACTGTAGCAGTATGCTTACGTAGTTGAGTTGGGACCTGCTGGTCCATTATTTAGTTGGAAACACAGATAGTAATAGCTGGTTGAGTTTGAGATTTGTTTGATGTATTTAGAGACAAGTTCCCATATCTATAGGATTGTTCCTTAGGGCTCAAGTCAAATCATCGCTAGAAATGGCATACCACTGCTTCCGTTATTAATAAAGCGAGAAAGTTGAAACCTCTCCTATGTTATGCTTTCTCAACCCAGTGTATGTCTATCCCTCTCATCTAGAAGCCTTAATATCTTTCAACGCATGCTGTCTATCTACTGTTGCGAGCTAAAGTTGAACAGACTAAGTTAAACAGTATATAGGTTTGAGTGTTTTGTTAAAAAAATTAATGAAGGAGAAAAACAAAATGTACTCAATATGTTTAATGCACCAGTTCAGTTCCTAATAGGCGGTGATACACTTCATGAGCTCACCAGTTCATTTCATTTTCTTTTTTGGTTTAACAGGCACGTGCTTACCAAAATAGTGGCACAAAATTAGGAGTGCTGAAATCTGCTAATGAATCATTAACTCGTGTAGTGGTTTATGTATCCCTAATGGCGCTTTATGTTCTTGGTGGAAGCAAGGTCAATGCGGTAAGCCACAGAAACACTTACAATTATAATATATGCATTATTCTATTCTTACTTTGATTTATATTTGGAAACTATGCTGCACTCGTTGGTTCTGTTATGGAAAGTTCCGTGTCGTTCAAAGAATCATCTAGGTTTTGAATGTGTAACATATAAGGTGTAAGCTTTAGCAGATCAGTTACAGAGTTGGTAAGATAATCTATGCATGGGCAGTTGCGTGATGCGCGTAGTTCCAGTCCCTGAATGTGTGACTATGTAGTTAGTTTGCCACTTTCACGATTGTTTTGTTACCCCTGATTTCTCCCAATGCTCATTGCTATATTAGCTACAGCCCTGAATTCCACAATAGAGCTCTGCTGTTTGGATGTTCGTGCTATCTGTTTAGTGAATTGCTAGTGTTTTAGAACTTTTGGCACATATGGTGATAAATAAGTATATTGTTGTGCTAGATTCTGAAAATATTTGAATCTAGTGTATCTAGATTACCCTTAATTTTATCCTTGGTGTCTATGATCACACCAGTTCACATCAAAATGCTTCTGAACCACTGTAGCAAATTTATTTGCATGAACGCGCTTGCAGATTGTAGTGGAATTGAATATGTGTACCTTTAGTATAAAAAAGGAATATGTTTAAAAACAATTCACTTGTCTTGCTCTCTAGAGCACAAATTACACCTGCCTTAGGACTGCATACATGGAGAAACTCAGTTTTAATAATTAATAGTCACTAGGATCCCATTTGTGTTTTGAATTTCATCTAATGCTGCAAGCTTGGACTGGCTGATCAAGAATAAAAAAAATGATTCATATTTCAGGGAAAATTGTCAGTTGGAACCATGGCATCTTTTATTGGTTACACCTTCACGTTAACCTTTGCTGTAAGTAGTAATATTCAAGATGTTTTTGTAGTTTCATGCTGTTTTGTTCCATATTTAACTATTTTGAACATATATTTTAGGTTCAAGGAGCTGTTAATACCCTTGGTGATCTACGCAGCACACTGGCTTCTATAGAGAGAATAAATTCTATTCTGTCAGCAAAGGACATTGATGATTCACTTGCATATGGTTTAGCCAAAGAACTCGATAGCAAAGAGATTGGAGATTCCAATGGTGGACTGTATGAAAATGGATCTGTTAACAAACATTTCATGTCAGAACTGAAATCATCGAGTAGCTGTAGTAATCTAGCCTGGTCTGGTGACATTCATCTGAAAGGTCTGTTTTGCATTTGTATCTAGGGCTACCTTATATCTAAACTTCTGCTATATTTCACCTTGGTCTGCATTATATATTACAACATATTATTCCTTAGCTTAAAGTTTCATTTTGAATTTCTTGGTAACTCAAAATTGTACTATAAGCTCATAATATTTTCATCTTACTTCACTTTTCTTTTTGTATAAAGAACAGAATTAAGATGAAATATGTTCAGGCATCAATTTTTTGAATAATCATGGACATTTATAATATAATATTTAACGATAGTTGTAGAGAGATAGGATTTGGGGAAACACCACGCACCCTAATGGGGGGGGGGTTGACCTTTAATATATAGCCAATATGGCTTGGTATACAAGGAATACAATCAAGTATACATGGTAAGCATAAATCAGCTATACAATTCCCTAATACCCGCCTGCAGTCGCAGCGGGAGGATCTCGGACGCAAAGACTGGACCTGAAGTCAGTGAACAGCTGAACTGGTAGGCCTTTCGTCATGATCTCCGCGAATTGATGGGAAGACGGGACATGGAGGACCCAGACTTGCCCCAAGGCGACCTTCTCGCGGACGAAGTGGATGTCAATCTTAATATGCTTCGTGCGCCGATGATGACCCGGGTTGGCTGTCATGTAGACAGCGCTCACGTTGTCACAGTAGACAACTATGGCCAAAGCAAGAGGGACGTGGAGATCCTGAAGAAGCTGGCGAAGCCAACAGCATGAGCCACGGCTTGGTACTCAGCCTCAGCACTGGACCAGGACACTGTGCTCTGGCGCTTGGAGGACCAAGACACCAAGACACCAGATTGTCCCCGAGGTAGACGTAGAAGCCGGAGGTAGAGCGTCGAGAGTCCGGGCAGCCAGCCCAGTCCGCATCAGAGTAGGTGGTCAGAGACTGGACAGGGCCGGTGCCGATGTGGAGCCCGGAGGAGAGAGTGCCCTTCACGTAGCGTGAGATGGGGCTCGCGTGGACCATGCATGAAGAGACACACCTGCTGGACCGCATACGCCAGGTCGGGTTGAGTCAGGGTGAGGTACTAGAGGGCCCCCTGCAAGACTCCTGTACTCAGAGCCATCCTTGAGCTTGGCGTTGTCTGTAGCTGAGAGCTCGGCATGAGTGTCAACAGGGGTCGCCGTAGAGTGACACTCAGCCATGCCGGCGTGCTGGAGAAGATCCAAGGCATACTGTCGTTGGGACAGGAACAGGCCATGGGTGGAGCGTGTGACGGAGATGCCGAGGAAGTGGTGGAGATCGCCGAGGTCCGTCATGGTGAACTCGGAGTGAAGACGAGCCATGATGTGCTGGAGGAGTGTCGAGGACAAGGCTGTGAGGACGATGTCGTCGACGTAGAGCAGGAGGTAGGCGATACTCGTGCCCTCTTTGTAATTTGTAACAAGTTACAAAGAGGGAGGTGTTGGAGGTGGAGGTGACAAACCCGAGCTGTCGGATAAAGGAGGCGAACTGCTGGTACCACGCTCGTGGGCCTGCTTGAGGCCATACAAGGACTTCTGTAACAAACAAACGTCAGCGAGTGGACAAGTCGAGGCAGCAATACCCCTTGTGAGAGGATGGATAACCAAGGAAGACACAAGAGGTAGAGCGAGGGGCAAGTTTGTGGCGTGCCGTGGCAGAGAGGTTAGGATAGCATAAGCACCCAAGTACGCGCAGGTGGGAGTAGTCGGGGGGCTGTGCATGGAGTAGGTGGAAGGGGATGTCATTCTGAATGGCGGAGCATGGGCGCCTATTGAGCAAGTATGTAGCGGTCGCTAGGGCCTCAGCCCAATAGGTGGCGGCCATGTAGGAGTGAATCAGTAGGGTGCGGGTCACACTGTTTAAGGTGCGGAGGACACGTTTATGTTTCCCATTTTGTGGAGAGGTGTATGGACACGAGAGGCGCAAGTGAACACCCCGAGAGGTCAAGAAAGACATGAGTCTTGCTGACAAACTCAGCCCCGTTATCTGCTTGGATGCTCCGAACGGGTAGGCTAAATTGTGTTTGGGTACAGGCACAGAAGGTAACAATGTGTGTGGCAATATCGGATTTGTGAACCAGGGGGAAGGTCCAACAAAAGTGTGAGTAGTCGTCCAGAATGACAAGGTAGTAGCGGTAACCAGATATGCTAGCGACGGTGGAAGTCCAAACATCACAATGCACTAGTTCAAAGGGGGTAGTACTGCGTGAACTAGAAGAAAAAAAAGGTAACTGCACATGTTTGCCTAGCTGACACGAATGGCATAAGGTAGGAGTCCCTTTATTACAAATAATGGAGGAATTATTTCTAAGTGTGTCGATGGCGGCGGGACCAGGATGACCGAGACGAAGGTGCCACAAGTTGGAGGAGATGGCGAGGCTGGCGTGAGGAGCCGCGGTGCTGGCGGCTGGAGGGATGGTGTAAAGATCACCGACACTATTGCAGCGAAGAATCACGCGTCTGGTCGGAATATCCTTGACAGAAAAACCAAGAGCGTCAAATTCTATAGTGTTGGAGACCTTCTCGTTGGCGAGGCAAAGTTCTTTCAAGGCGAGCATGTCGCGGGCTTGAGCGAAGGTCAGGAAGCTGGCGGTGGAGTTGGTGATGTCGTCGGCGGTGTTGGAGTAGCGCGGGTTGAGGCCGCGGAGGAGATTTAGCACCAGCTGGGAGTCCTGGACAGGATGACCAATGTCGCGGAGAGCATCGGCGAGATTCTTCATGCGTTGGCAGTACTCCGAGATGGAGGAGTCCCCTTGCATCATGGATTGGAAGTCGTGGCTGAGGAAGATAGCCCGGGATTGCTTGTTGGCGTGGAAGAGGCTTTCAATGGCGAGCCAGAGAGCCTGGGTGGTCTGCTCGTCGTCATCCGTGGTGAGGTTGAGGACGGAGTCATCAACGGAGCTGAAGATCCAGGAGCGGACACAACAATCTGCTTGATCCCAATCAGGATCGTCGGGGCGTGGTGCCGTAGTGCCGTCGATGTGCGACTTGAGGCTGAATTTGCCGCACATCGACTTGAAGAAGGAAGCCCACTTGGAGTAGCTGGAGGTCTTCACCGTCAGGGTCATGGGGACATGAGACTTGATGGAGATGGTGGCATAGGGGTGGACGACAGCCGGCGCCGCCGGGTAGAGGATGAAGCCACCACCACCGCCCTGCGCCGTGCCATCACTTGCGCCGGGAGGGGATCCAGAGCCGAACACAAGCTCGGTGCCGGCGCCCGTGGCGGGCGTGGTGTTGGCGCCGATTGCCGGCATGGTGCTAGCGCCCATGGCGGGCATAGAGCTGGCACCGATCGCCGGCATGGTGGCGACGCCTGTCGACAGCAGCGTGCCGGACATGGAAGACTGAGCGGTGGAGTCCTGGGCCATGGGTGCCGCGCAGGGAGAGGAAGGGAGGGGCACCGCCTAGGGTACGGCACGCCGAGGAGGTGGACGCGTCACGATGAACTCGCGGCGCGGTTAGGGTGGAGACGAGTGGAAGGAAAGGCCAGATTAATCCCGGACTCGTGATACCATGTAGAGAGATAGGATTTGGGGAAACACCACACACCCTAATGGGGGGTTGACCTTTGATATATAGCCAATATGGCTTGGTATACAAGGAATACAATCAAGTATACATGGTAAGCATAAATCAGCTATACAATTCCCTAATAATTGTGATTTGATAATTTTTTATTCTTTTGATTGTGTTTCTCTAAATGTGAAAAGTACTTACAGCATACAACACCTATTGCAGTAATATATACATTCAGGGGCGAAGCTAGCGCTGAATTGACCGTGGTGCACTGCTTAAGAGACTTGAAAATTTTCCTAGAATTATATGATATTTTGAGCCTAATTAGTGGTAAAATAAAAATTTTACCTGGTGCATGTGCACCGGGGAGAGGCAACATGGCTTCGCCCCTGTATACATTCTTGGATGTTTGGCATGTCTACTCATCATCATGTGTTCCTGGCAGATGTCCATTTCTCTTATCCACTGAGATCTGATGTGGAGATTTTGAATGGCCTTGATCTTATGATTGAGTGTGGGAAGGTCACAGCACTTGTAGGGCCTAGTGGTGCTGGGAAAAGCACTGTGGTGCAACTTCTTGCACGGTATTATGAGGTGCTGCTACTTATATGTAGTGATACTGATAGTTTTCATTATTGTAGCAACATCTGAGTGTTCTTCATTTTTGCAGCCAACTCAAGGCTGCATCACTGTGGCAGGAGAAGACATCCGCATTTTTGACAAAAGAGAATGGTCTCGAGTGGTATCTCTAGTAAATCAGGTATGCCATCACAAAAACACAAATTTCCACACCATGTATTTTGCTGCTATATCTACGAACTTATTACTCCTTCCGATAAAAAATATAAGCAGTTTTGGACAGAGACAAGGTCTTACAAGGTGGACTTGGACTGCCAATTTCTACAACAATATATTATTTTAAATAGAAATGGCTTTATATTATGAAATGACTTTATATTTTGAAATAACTTTTCATGATTAATCTGATTGCATCAACCTTATGTTGCTACACTATTTGGATTGTTAGCTCTTAATGATCAAAATTTAAAAACTTTGACTTAGGCCAAACCTAAAACTGCTTATATTTGTGGTCGGAGGGAGTATATATTTTGAGAATAGAAAAAAAAACTCGACCGGTGGGGGAAGAACCGCCCCCACGGCATTGCATTAAGAAGGGACCGTATGATCCCGGTTGAGAAAATCCCCCGAACCCTGGCCCATGCCTGTTTAGGTCCAAACTGAACTTGGGTCGGCGACCACCGTTACACACAGGCTGGCGCAGCGCACCGTAACCTGGGCCGGCGACGCATCAGCAGCCCAAGCCAACGAGGTGCAAATACCAGGGTTCGAACCCTGGCCGGTGGGCACAACCAACGACCGCCACACCACTGAGCTATCGCTCAGTTTGCTTTGAGAATAGAAACATGTCCTTTTTTCATATGGTGTTATGAGATTTCCTGTATCTCCTTAAGTCTCTTGCAATTAGTTTGATGTGGTTACAATTTACAATGCTCAATTTCGATGTTCAATGGCCGCAAAAAGTGTTTTTAGAGAAACAAATTTAATGTAGCATCAAGAGACAAAGCTTTAGTGAGTGTGGTGATATTTTGTGTTTCTTATCAGTGCACATGTAGCATTCAAACCATAATTATTACATCTCGATAAGTTATCACCTTGATGCTTGGTTCATAGGTTCAGCCGTTGGTTCACTGGTTGAGCTGGTTCAAACTTAATGCTCATCGGTGGATGCTATCCTTGAGTCATTAGTCAGTGGTGTGCACAGCTACCTACCCTTAAGCATAAGTCTTGTATTTGAGTGCCACCATCCACAAATTTCTCACATTTATTGTACACATTGCCTCTTGAAGAGTGCCCTGGGTTTGAGGTGGTTTCTGGGAAAAATTCAAGTTCAACTGCTATCTAATGTGCAACGCTAATACTTGAACTGCAGTTCACCCTTGCTTGGGTTTTGGTTGTTTCCAGAAATTATTGGCAGTCGAGCAATTCTTAGTTTTATTCAAGGCTATTATGGCATGGAGCATCCCGCACCAGACAAAGGACTCGTTTCGTTTTCTTTTTTCCCCCATTGAGCTGTCTGGCATTGGCTATAACGATTTGGGCAATTGTACTTTTTTGGCAAGCATTCCTCAATTCCTTAGAATAAGGGCATACGGATATGTTTCGTTGTACTATCGCTGTTTATAAAGGTATATCGTTTTGAGCAGGTGAAGTCAAAATTATCAAACATTTACTGATGATGTGCACAAATATATCATGGTTGACCATGTGAAACTGTTATTGTAAGGTTAGAGAGTGAAGGGGATAGGAGTTGGAGGTTAGCTCTTCACCTTATATGTCAAACTGGAGCTTTGTGGACAGGAGGGAGAGCAAGACAATGTAACGAAATAACTACAGTTAAAATTTAACAAGCGTAGTGTTTCCTAACTCAATTTGCAGGGAAAGCTGTTCTCTTGCTAGCTGTGTTGGGGCTCCAGGTGGTTGGGTGTTCATGTCCACCCTCTGGCCCTACTGTTTTAGTGAGGGCCCATCATAACAAAAAATAACACATAGTTATTGGTTTGTTACAAATTACATTTTTAATCATCATACTATATTTTCACTGTTTGGACCTACATTTATCATAGAAATTAGTAGTCAAAGTTGTTGCCTCTCATTGACCATGCCATGTTTGAAACACCTTATTATATATGGAGGGAGTAGTTATTTATTTTATATAGATGTTATTGTAAGATTTTTTTTTTGTTTTATGAAGGACCCAGTCCTATTCTCGGTGTCTGTCGGAGAAAATATTGCTTATGGTCTCCCAGATGACGTTGTCTCCAAGGATGATATAATAAAAGCTGCTAAAGCTGCCAATGCTCATGAATTTATCATTTCTCTTCCACAGGTAGCCTATCATTGATTGGTACTCCCTACGTCCCAAATTATTATTCGTTTTGGCTTTTCTAGGTACATAGCTTTACATATGCACCTAGATATATACTATGTCTAGATACATAGCAAAAGTTATGTATCTAGAAAAGCCACAATGAATTGTAATTTGGGATGGGAGGGAGTACTAGTTATCTCCAGTTGTATGCTAAAATCTTTGTTTCATTGCATTTTAGGGGTATGACACTCTTGTTGGTGAACGAGGCAGTCTCCTAAGTGGGGGACAGAGACAGGTGATCTGCTATATTATTATTTAAAGGAAGTTCATAATTATTCCATAGCCAAGTACTGTACACTCTTTGTTGCTTTGTAGAGAATTGCAATTGCACGAGCCCTTCTGAAAAATGCTCCTATTCTAATACTTGATGAGGTATCTCTTTCTTACTATTGAACTGGCTTTATTCTATTCTTTATATTTTCAAACATTGTATCTAGAATTCTAGATTGTGCGCTAACATAATTTTGATGTGGAGAAAAATGACCTAGGAAGGGAATGCACAATTGATCAATTCATGTGGCACAGGAGATAAAAAAAGATGAATTATAACTATGGTCTGCCATTGCCCATGCTTGGGTGTAATGTAGATATGTTGACAACATTAAAGGTGTTGGCACATGGCTAGGTTTAAATTGGTTTGGTCATTTGGTGTATGGACTGAGGGAACTCCTTTTTTTCTTTTCTTTTTTGAGACAAGGACTGAGGGAACTCAAGGCCATGAATACATTGATCTGGCAAAATAAAACAAAAAACATGAATACATACACATGAAGCAGGTCAAGGTCGCTGGTGATCAAGTGTCAACCCTCAGAATAATTTTTTGGACAAGCTAAAAGTATTTAGAGTCTCAAGCTTCGAATTTAGCCTTTTTACAGTACTATATATAGATGGATATCTGCTAATATTCTATACTAAAGATGTGATAGATGTGGGGTCGCTCACCCTTAATCTTTTAAAAAGTTTCAAGATGATGAATTTATAAAGTAGGAGTATAAGTGAAGAATATTGGTGGCAGCAGGCCTTGTTTCTCATTCACTGCCAATACCTCGGGCTGACTCAAGAACTTATGCTGTTTGCAGGCTACTAGTGCACTGGACGCGACAAGTGAGCGGCTTGTGCAGGAAGCTCTCAATCTTTTGATGAAGGGAAGGACTTCTCTGGTGATTGCCCACAGGCTAAGCACTGTGCAGAATGCACATCGAATTGCTGTTTGCTCAGCGGGCAAGATAACTGAACTGGGGACACACGCCGAACTGGTTGCTAAGGGAGGCAGTTACGCATCACTTGTCGGGACACAAAGGCTTGCTTTTGAGTAATAATACTTCAACAAACGAGTAACAGGTGCATTCTATATTACTCTATTTTCCTTTTACATCATTAGATTCTATAGTTTCTTTCTAGGGACAAAAAAGGAGGAACTGTACATGAATCAGGAACCACATGTAATGAAGTTGAAAAGCAAAACAAAGGATAAACAACTTCTCATCTTACATTGCATATTTGATTTCCTCTATCACTGATAATTGAAGTCTTACATTCAACTATCTTTCTTATGAAATGAAGTTCAGATGTATTCTCTCAACAACCTAAAATCTGTGATCTACTGCCACCAGTAGATTAAGGGTTGCGTCAACACAGTTTTCATTTTCTTGTGACATGTTTAGTTGAAAGTAAATCTCTGTCGTTTGTAAACAAACGCAGTGTTTTTTTCCTCCTCTCTAAATAAGTGGATTAAGTTTTTGAAACTGTTGCATGTCCTGCAAATTATAGTCACCTGGACAAACGAGTGGAAGAAAGTCTATGTACGCTGCCCGGACATAGGTTAGTTGTGAAGCCAAATATGGACCGCAAACTATGAAAAATGACCTTAACATGTTCCCGTGTTTGATTAATTTGTTCATTCTGTCCAACTCTTTCTAGATGATTGTCAAACAGAAGAATAATTTGTTCTTACGAAAATCATGCAGACCTTTGGTAGTCTCTTCGTAAGAGACCAACAGGCCAAGGCCATGCAAGTTTATACTGACTGACCACAAGCTATGAAACAGGACCACAAACGGAAGAACGGGACCTTCTGTAAAACAAAAGCAGATGTGCCAAACTGATCAGAAATAGCTCGCTAGATGAGAAAATAGTACTGTAAACTGCAAAGAAAGGAAAACACTATACCCTAATTATGCCTTCTTCGTTGATGCCTACGCCGACGGTGGAGGGCTAGGAAGATCCATAGGCGGGATGTGGTCCTCTGTTTTGATGTATTGGAACCCGTTACATGAGTCTTCCAACAAGTGTATATATTGTAGATAAAAAAACCATGATGCGGAAAAAACTTAGTTACACGACTTAACTCAACGTGCTGCAGAGGTCGGACAACGCATTTGGTGTAATCTGGAAGTCACACGCGATCAGGAGGGGAACGATGCGCCTGTGTTTCAATGGCGCCGGCAGTAGCTGGGCGATGTCGCCGTTGGTGAGGTGGCAGAGGCAGGTGAGCATGGCCGCGTCCTTGTAGAATGGGTCGAAGGCGGCGCAGCACTCGCTCGAGGGCGCGAAGACGCCGCTGTCGGTGAGGAAGCCCGCGCAGGGCGTCATGTTCTTCAGCGACGACCGGCACTCCGTTACCTCCGGCGGTGGTGGCGGGGAGGGTGTTTTGTAGCAGGGGATCAGCGGGATCTTCGGGAACAGCGGAGGGCAAGGAAGCAGCGCCGGAATTGGTAGGTCAGGGATACTGAACTCGGCCTCCGGGTGCAGAACCTCGCTGTTGGCCGGTGATGGAGCGGTAGCCGTGCCTTCGGCTCTGATCGCCGCCAGGTTGGGCGTGACCACGGAGAAGCCGACGAGCAAGAGGATCAGGGAGCACTTATTGGAAGGAGCCATCGCGTTGGGATCAGCCTAGGGGCAAGGCAACGTCGACGATGATGAATTTATAGGGATGCATGGACTGGTGTTGACTTTGACGTAGAGAATCTAAACCGAACTGCGCCGTACAGTCTCTCGCCGGCTGTTTATATCGAGTTACTGGCCGTCTAGTCTGTTGAGTTTGTTAGCTGTAACAAGAAGTGGAATTGATCTTCTCGATCCTACTGATCTGATTGAATCGCAGCTGGAATTCATCAGTTCTGTTTGGCTGATTAGCTCTGTGTGTGTACATTTAGGCTTATAGATCTATGCAGAAATGAAGACACGCACGATAGGAACGCGGAGTTGGTAGAAAGATATGCATACGTGGATCTTAGTTTTCCAAAGCGATTTGATGGAATAATGTCATCTCTTGATGGATCCAAAAAATATGCTGGCATCGGAGTTTGATATCTCCATTTCTTTTCTGAGTAACTCGTCCATCTCATGCGTAGGTGTACTGTTCATTTTCCAATCCGGAATTTAGTTTTGGAGAAAGATAAGCACTTTGCTAAGTTTGGGGCTCGAACTCAAGTGTACATGATATCCCAACTAAGTATATGGGCGAACAAATAATATCATATTAAAGCCTCACGCAAATGGAAGATTATTTATATGTTGTAAATTAAACAAATTGAGAATGTTTTTTATGGAACAAATATTACTAAACAAATTGGGATTGGAGAATATGCCTGAGATAATATTATGATTATTTTTTGAATCATAAACTTTGCAAATTGACGATGTTACTAAACTGAAGTCGCTTCCCTGGTGGACTGAGAACATATATTATCTGGCATTCATGAGAACACAGGTTACATGCATGGACTCATGCATGGATTTCAGAGGTATATATATGCACATATGCAGCTATCCAATCTACTACATAATAAACAGCGCTACGATAATCTTAAGTTGAATAAATATCAAATCAAATCCCATCTGCTGCACTCATAATCGAATAATGTCTGCATTAGTTACCGTCCTTGGTTGCATAGAGGAACAACGACTGCTGCTATATGACGCATGTGTTACTTGGCAGATACATTCAAGATATATTACCTCCTCCTAGCTACTTTCTCCATCCCAAATTACTATTGATTTTAGCTTTTTTAGGTACATGACTTTTGCTACATATCTAGATATGTCATATGTCTAGGTGCATAGCAGAAGCTATGAATCTAACCAAACCAAAACGAACAGTAATTTGGGATGGAGGGAATACTAAGCAAGAGGTCTTCTCAACACCACCACTAATATTGCTCGTCTTGACGACAGAATGCTACTTATGTGCTCCAGCTGCAAAAGAAAATCCAAACAAAGAAAACATATATAGATTTTACACGAAAACAATTAATTTTCTGTTGGAGAAATAAACTAGTAACCGATAAGAAAAAACACGTACCTTAAGCCTTGGTCCCTGCTGCTGCCGATGATGAACTCGGAGGGTCAATCGGCGGCACTTGGTCTCCTGTTCAATGCAATCGATATCACTATGGATTAGTTTCGAGTTCAAGGATCTTCTGACAATCATGGGAATGAAAAAATAGTTAAAATATATACTTACTATTATTTTTGCAGAACCTTGACAGTGCGTCTATCGGTAGGCCGAGACCACACACTTCCATGATGGACGCCGCGCGCGTGTGGTTCATCGGCGCCGGTAGAAGCTGGGCGATGTCGGCGCTGGCGATGTGGCAGAGGCAGAGGAGCGCTGGGCTGCTTTCGTTGGCGAAGAAGGGATCGAAGCCGTCGCAGCAGGTGCTCGGAGGCGCCGGGACGCTGGCGTTAGTGAGGAACCCCGCGCACGGCATCAGGCTCCTCAAAGATGATCGGCACTCCCTCGGGTCCGTCGGCGGCGGCGGCGGCAGCGTTACGTTGAAGCAGGGGATCAGCGGGATCTTCGGGAACCACGGAGGGCATGGAAGTATCCGTGGCAATGGCAGGTCAGGGATGTTGAACCCGGCCGGTTGCAGAACTTCTCCATGGGGCGACGGAGCGGCAGCTGCGGCGGCCTTGGCTGATCCTTCGACTCCGGTCGCCGCGGATGGACGGAGGCTGGGCACGGCCACGGCGAAGGCGACGAGCAAGGAGATCAGGATGCGCCTGTCGTCGGATGATGCCATCGATCACAGAGAGCTGAGGGATGCTCTCGTGAATGGAGGCTCTCTTTCGACTGTTTGGCTAATGCCCTAGAGAATGGGTGCGGTGTGAAAAGAACCAACGTGGAAGGTGATGATCGATTTATAGGAACGGAAGTGTTGAGATAGAAAAGAATCTAAACGCAGCAAACGTCGTACAATCTTCTGCGGATACCTAACCCTAACGTCGTACAATCTGTAGCAAAGAGCAGAAATGATCTTGTAGATCCTCTCGGTTGTAATCCTAACTAGCTAATTCTGTTGATGGTGTAGATTGTAGCAAAGAGCAGAAGAAAAGTAAGATCGATGGGAATGCATAACGGGTTTCGATATACATGGGAATGTCATTCAACAGATTAATCTCAACACTAGTAGAGAATTGGCTTTCGATCCGACCCCTTTTGTCCCGGTTTAAAGTTGGTTCAGGACAAAAGGGGGTGCGCCGGGGTGGGGAAAATTGGAGGGGAGCATTACTCCCGGTTGCAATTGCAACCGGGACTAAAGGCCCCCCTTTAGTCCCGGTTGCAACGGCTAGCTGGGGGGCGTCGGCCGGTTGGTGCCTCCAACCGGGACTAAACTTCCAACCGGGACAAAAGGTGTTTCCTTTTGTCTCGGTTGGAGTTTTTAACCGGGATAAAAACTCATCCCCCACTATATCCCGAGACAGAGACTTTCTTCTTCCTCCAGCCCGAGCCAGTCCAGCACATTGATAGAGAGCTGAGCTTCACCTACTCTCCGGTGGTGCCAAAGCAAGGGAGGTGCTGCCCGAAGTTTTTTCCCTCATTTTCGTGGGAATTTGACTCAGCCAACACAAGTGTTGCGAAGGTTTGCTACTTCATCCTCGTGTTATGCTTTGATTTATGCTTTGGAGATGGAAAGATTATTTGCTACAATGTGATGATGAAGTAGAAAAATGGAGAGGTATTTTGAGCTAGAATGTGAGGGAGATTGATGTGTCATATATAGTATGCATTATTTCAGTGGTTTAAAAATGATGCTACCTTGTCTAGACGGTTTATCTTATCAAATTCAATATGGTTTTTTAAATCCATACTTGTTGAACTTGCATACCGTGTTCATTTCGGCGAGAATGTTCTCCGCCGAGCAGCAACGTATGTCAAGAAGGAGGTTCGATTCTACGAGAAAGAGTGGATACGGACATCGTGACCGTGTCCCCTTTTCCGTAGCATCTAACCTCTTTCATGACGAAGTACGGTGCCGCCCAGCTGAGGACATCCTCGCGAAATGGATATCCGAGAGATATGCACCCTACCAACCGGGACTAAAGGCCAATTCTCTACCAGTGCAAGGATGTCTATTCGGTCGTTCTTAAGATATAGTTTGAGGACAAAGCTAGAATATTTTTTTTAAGGACTGAGCGATCAAATGGGGTGAATGGAAGCCTTTAAAAAATTCTCTGCGAGAACAAGATATATACCCCGAATACAACCCAACCTGCATCTCTTCTAATCACTAAGATCTCAATCAGTGATGTGTTAACTCTAAGAATGATTAGGAAAACTCAAAGCAACGCGGAAATCAAAGAGCTGCTCACTGATTACCGGCTAAAACAAGAGCTCTAGTTAACCAACTAGAAAAATAAATAGAGCAAAACTAGCTGCACAAGCTGCTATAGAACCATTGCTACTCCCATAGATAAGCATGTACTACTATAAAAGCAAATGATCAGAGTACGTGCGCTATTACAAATAGGGACTTTTCTATTATCCGTCTAGTTCTTTTCCTTATTTGGTCAGTTATGTTGTCCTGCACGTAGCTTCCATACTGAGTTTTAGAAAAGAAGTCTCATGAGTTGTCCTTCCTCGTGCATCATCTATGATATTTGTGAAGCGGTTTCTCTATTTTCCGTACCAAACATGTTGGCACCACAAAAGCTCGTGAAGTTTTAAAGTATAAATAAAATAATACATAAACCAAGACTTCTGTGGTGGCTCTTTCATGCTTCCGATCCCCTTGCACAAACACAAAGTGAAAATTTTTCATGCTGATTCTGAGCACTCTGCAATATTTCTGGTATTAAAGCATTTATCTGCAGCTAAGTTAGTACCGGTTGGTAACAGTTAGTACCCTTTAGTACCGACTTGGCGGTACTAGTTGCGAAACCGGTGTAATCGGTATCTGCAGAAGGTATTTTGGTGAAGTTGATAAAGAGGTTGGTGAAAGCTGAAGAGGATGCAAGTATCTGGCAAGAAGAATGGGGAAATGCTACAAGGGAGCTCAATGAAACTGCTAGTGAACTGAAGAAGATGATGCGATACCATGGGGAGACCACCTTGCAGCTGCTGAATATGAAGTTGAAAGCTAAAAGATCATATGCAAGGATGTGGGAGCAAAAATTGGGAGAGACACGATGGGCAGACGATACAGAGGCGGATCTTAAGGAAGGTCACCTTGGAGATGATTGGTTCGTGGATCTTAAGGAAGGTTACCTTGGAGATGATTGGGACGAACCAGAAAGGTGAAAACGATGCAAGGATGTTGTAGGAAGAATGCACAAAGGTCAACATAGAGTTTAAAGAGACTGCCGATGAGTTATAGAGGACGAAGCTATACCTAGAGCAGGCCACCAATGTGGTGATGAAGGTCAAGCAATCGTTGTAGGAGACCAAGAATGTGGGAGCAAAAATTGTTAGCGCTCGTTATTGCCACACTTTTAGTGCTATTTAAGTGGTGTATTAATTCTTATACTAACCTACTACTTGACATCTGAAATTACCCCATATTGGAATATGTCTCGTGTTTTGGATCATATTGCAAAATGATAAGAAATAGGGGCTAAACGAGATGATTTCCACAAGACCTACTTAGAAGCACAAGCCCAACAAATATCCACGTGCAATGAATCTTGGGCTAAGGAAACTTAAGCATGAAGAAATTGGAGTTTTAAAAAGTTATCCACAAGATCAATTCAACTCAAGGGATATTCGCACGGCTCAGGACAACATGAATTTTCGGTGCAGATTTGGAAATGTAAATGACATCTAATGAAGAAAAGTTGACTACAAAGTTGTAGCCATCGTCGAGTGTTTTGATTTGGACATATGGAAAGCATAATTTGGATTCCGAAGCCCCCAAAATGCATGCAGCATAGAGAAGTCCAAAATCAGACTTCTTGCTACTTATTACGAGGATCTTAACTTTGTTTTCAAGGCAACTGAATACAAAGTTGTAGGACCTTTCTTATTTGAAGTTTGGATTTGGGAAATATGACATCTGGAAGGAAGGGCTGTGAAAAAGAAAAGTCTGAAGAATTAGATTCCATGGAAATCAAGTTCTGCTAAATCCTAAGCAAAGGGCTCATGCTAAGGAAAGTTGAGCACACCCCAAGGATCCTCAAGGGTATAAATAAGATGCCCTAGGCATCCTCAAAGCATAATTCATTCATTAGAAGTCAACAAAATAGAGGGACACACACTATAGGAGCTGAGGGCCGCTACAAGTCCTCAAGATTTCCTAGGAGATTGCTTAGGCTAGACCCTAGCCACCATGATCGTCCTTGTGTGGTGAAGCCTTGGTGGAGTTTCAGAGCCAAACCTTGAATTCATCAATGCATGTGTACATTCGATGATGATATCAATATGTTCTTGTCTCTACTTTGATCTACTATAATTCTTGCTTATTCATATGCGTAGCAACTAGATGCCTTTAGTAGGAATAGATGTAATCATGGTGATTAGTCTATGTCTTGCTGATAGATCATAGTAGTGTTCAGGAAGTCACTGTTTTGACTCTTGTGTGGTGATGACATGCGAGAAGGAAAAGGTCGAAAGATTGTGTAATGGATGACTCTTTATCAAGGTACAAGATGGGTTGGTAATCGCTTTAGCTAGAGCTGCAACTAGAAGACGCTAGGCTCATGCTACCTTTGATCACGTTACCTCGTGTCATGAAATTGTGATCTATTCCTAATATTCATCTCATACTTGTGTTTACCCTCATATGTGTTAGAGTATATTTGGTAGTACGTCTCATAGACTGTCATATGTATCGGGGAGCTTTGCCCCCCCAGCCTTGTACTCTATATATTTTCCATAGCTTTTTTGACAAGTCTCAGCAATTCCATAAATCTCTCTCTTCATTTGATAATATTTCAAATATAATATTTTGCAAGGATTGTTTTTACCTAACAAGATCCACATAAGCTGATGGGAACTAGGGTGCTTGATTTTCCGTCAGGTAAGGATAACTCTCGATTTGGTGGAGTAGCAATACACTCGATCTGGCTTCTGATCAGCAAGATCCGAACCCCACAATCAAAGTACCATTTCTCCTCTAGCTATCAACCGTGCATAGCACGGTTGACCTCGCCATGAAAGCTATCTCCTGCAAGCGAATTAAGGACACAAGCAAGAGCAAGGAAGAATGTAACTCAATTGCAGAAAATCTTGGATTAAGCACACGAAGTTGGGGTCTCACAAACCGATGAATGGCGACTGTCAATGACAGATTGAATCTAAGCAAAATCCAAACCCTAACTTTGGTGACTCTACTGAATGTAATGTGTCTAGGGACTAGCAACATCCCTGGATGCGCCCCTAATGGGCTCCAATACGATACACGGCCCGAAAGAAGGTGGCGCAACACCCTGACAGATTTTGAACGTCCGCTTGTTTTGATGATTTCTGTTGACTCAGATGGGATTTTTACGTGGGATTGGGTCCACTTGATGGGAAAGCGTTGGGATCAGAATCAAATCTTCGAAACCAACAGGAAAACAAGCTAGCGCGACATGGCGCCGTTGTTGTCTTCATCCTACGAGAAGACCAAGGAGGCCATGGTGGCTGCGACATCCGTGGTGGCATCCATGATGCTGGTGCGGAGGCTCACCAATGACCTGCTCACCCATGAGGCACGCAACCTGCTCTCCTCCTGCCTCGCCAGCCTACGCTCGCGCCTGACATGGCACTACGTACACCAACCGCGTCTTCTCCGCCATCAAGACCTACCTCGCCACACGCTTGGACACCATCGAGCAGAACGACGGGTGGTACACCATCGAGCAGAATGACGGCTGGTACACCAACCGCGTCTTCTCTGCCGTCAAGACCTACCTCGCACTACGGGAAACAGCAAATTTGCCGAGTGCCATAGGCACTCGATGAAGACCCAAAAACACTCAGCAAAGAGTTTGTCGAGTGTAACACTCAGCATATGGCACACGACAAATTTTGTGTCGGCAAATAGATGTTTGCCGAGTGTCAAAACTCGTGCACTCGGCAAACATTTTGCCGACGGCCAAAAACACACTCGGTGAAAAAACACACTCGACGACAACGGCGGTGACGGCGTCCAGGCTAACGGCGAGTTTGCCGAGTGCCAGACGGCAGACACTCGGCAAACACCTGGACCTTTGCCGAGTGTCGGCCTTGAGGCACACGGCAAAGTCGAGGCTGTTTGCCGAGTGTTGGTGCCTTGGCACTCGACAAATACGTAGATCTTTGCCAAGTGTCATGGTCGTGGGACTCGGCAAATACATAGATCTTTGCCGAGTGTTAGCCCAAACACTCGGCACACAAGCAACAGGAGGTGGTGCAATTGCCCATTTTGCCGAGTGTTAAAGCCAAAACACTCGGCACTCAGCAAAGTGGACAGTACCCCCTTTTTTACCCGTTTTGTCACGTATAACGGACCCCTCTGAATTCACAATACACATCATCACAGGCATTTGTAATAAACAATCACAGGCATAATTGACAACCACCATTACAAGCATTATTCATAAACATCACAGGCATAATCCAACATAAGCATGAAACAATCCATAAATCTAGTTCCGTGGGGGCCGGGGCGTTGCCGGTGGGGCGGGCGGAGCGCGCCGGTGGCCGGGGGTCGGGGGACGGCGACCGGGGGCGGCGCGGGGGCAGGCCCGGCTGAAGAGGGGCGGCTGGGGGCGGTGTAGGGGCCGGCGCGGGGGTCGGCCGGGGGCGGCGCGGGGGCCGGGCACGTGGGCGGCACGGGGCCGGTGGCCGGGCGACGTGAGTCTGGTGGGCGGCGTGGGTTCGGCGGGCGGCGTGGGTTCGGCGGGCGGCACGGGGCGGGCGGCGCGTGTGGGTGTGTGGGTGTGGGTGTGTGCGTGTGCGTGAGTTAGGGTGGGGGTGGGCCGGATTAATTTCCAGGCTTTGCCGAGTGCTAGATCGCGGGCACTCGACAAAGGCCTTTTTTATTTTTTTCGGATTTTCCAAGCTTTGCTGAGTGCTAGATCGTGAGCACTCGGCAAAGGCCTTTTTTATTTTTTTTTGGATTTTCAAACGGTACCATCACTGGGAAGTGGACCCGTCGAAATGTTTGCCGAGTGTCCTAGGTTTGATGCGACACTCGGCAAAGTACGCTTATATTTCATGTTCAAACCACTGTTTTAGTAATTTAAAGTCTGTAAACTTTGCAAAAACCTAGTCAAATTCACTAAACAATGCGTATTTCATTTTTTTACTAATAGTATTCCATTATTTCATGGATTTATAGCTCATATTGAGTTTGTATCTATTAAATTTATATAATTGCAATTAATAAATAAAAATTATCAAACGGATCTGAAAAATTCCAAAAATTTGACATGAACCAATCTATGTTGTCTATAGCCTATAAGAAAAATTTGAACTCAATGACAAATTCAAGTATCGATTCGACTCAAAATCTTACTGGATCGTTCCAACTTCTACGAATCCTCTCCGGAGATGCTTCGATTTCTAAGAATCATTTGTCAAAATTTGTGCGAAACCTTCTCAATTTTTTACCATAGCCTCCACATATGAAATCATAGCATCTTGGCAAATATTGTGATTTTCAAACTTTGTTTGTATTTTTAAGAATTAATAAATCATTCGGCCACACGTTCATAATCGTATTTTCTTAACAAAATGTTCGAAAGTTCTTTTCATTTCCTGGATGAGACCTCAATTCGGACTCATTAACATGAATACGATTTTTCCACTCATATTATTCCATTAATCCAATCACTTGCAGTTCAAATTTGACTTAAATCAACAAATTACTCTAAATGAAATTAATTCATTAAATATACTAAACAGGTCAATAAATAGTCCACCTTCTAACATACAGTGCCAAATGTCATACATGGGGAGTACAAAAAGTTTGGAGGGTGGAGGAGGGAAAAATTGTTTTGGTTTTGCCGAGTGTCGCAAAAAACACTCGACAAACCTTCATGTTTTGCCGAGTGTCGCAAAAAACACTCGGCAAACCTTCATGTTTTGCCGAGTGTCCCATAAAGCACTCGACAAATATTTAGTATTTTCCGTGTGTCCCATTAAACACTCGGTAAATCTTCATCTTTGCCGAGTGTCGCCAACGGACACTCGGCAAACAACTAACGTCCGGCACACCCCTTAACGGACGCCGCACGTGCCAGTCACGTGGTTAAGGGTTGCCGAGTGTCTGTTGGTTGCCGAGTGTCTGTTGTTTGCCGAGTGTCGGGTGCGAGTTTGCCGAGTGTTTTTTGTTTGACACTCGGCAAATAGGATTTTCGCCAAGTGTAGAATGTTTGCCGAGTGTTTTCACGGAGACACTCGGCAAACACCGCTTTTGCCGAGTGCCCGAGAGAATGCACTCGGCGAACAGTTTACACTCGGCAACTTTACTGTTTCCCGTAGTGTCGCCACGCGCTTGGACACCGCCAGCGTGCAGTGCGTCCGCCTTAGTGGCGGAGTGGACGTTGACTTCAATGACGACAAGCTCCTCCTCGGCATGGAGGAGGGCGAGGATCTGGTGGAGGTGTTCCAAGGGGCGGAGTTCACATGGTGCCTCTACTCCCACGAAGTTCCCGCCAGCGACAGCGACACCACCAAGCACATCGTCGTCGGCTGCGTTCGCAAGCTCTACTTTGAGCTCAGCTTCCACAAGAAGCACAAGGAGAAGGCGCTCAAACTTACGTCCCCTACATCATTGCCACCGCAAAGGCCATAAGAGATCAGGAGAGACCTCTCACCATATGGATGAACGACGGCTCCGAGTGGTCTCCCATGGACCTCTACCACCCTTCCACGTTCGGCACGCTCGCCATGGACCATGCGCTCAAGCAATCGGTCATGGATGACCTCGACAAGTTCATCAAGAGGAAGGATTACTACAAAAAGATCGGCAAGGCATGGAAGAGGGGCTACCTGCTCTATGGTCCACCCGGGACCGGCAAGTCCAGCCTGATCGCCGCCATGGCCAACCACCTTAGGTTTGACATATATGATCTTGAGCTCACTGGGGTCGAGAACAACTCACAGCTCAAGAAGATTCTTATTGAGATGTCCAACCGATCCATCCTCATCATTCAGGACATTGACTGTACGATCGAACTCAAAAAAAGGAAGGAATCAGGCAACAAGAAAACTCGCAAGTCCTCCAATTCTAAGAAAGGAGACAAGGTAACATTGTCCGGCCTTCTCAATTTTGTGGATGGACTATGGTCCTCGGGTGGGGAGGAGAGGATCATCGTCTTCACAATCAACCACAAAGAGTGTCTCGACCCGGCGCTTCTGCAGCCTGGCAGGATGGACATGCACATCCACATGGGCTACTGCACCAGAGAGGCTTTCAGGATTCCTGTCAACAACTATCACTCCATTGACGACCATGTCACGTATCCGGAGATCGACGAGCTGATGGCGGAAGTGCCAGTGACACCTGCACAGGTCGCCGAGACCTTGATGAGGAGCGAAGACCCAGATATCGCACTCCGTGATTTTATTTAGCTTCTAAAGTCAAAGAGGGATGGAAATAACCAGGGTGGAGGAGGAGGATGCCAGTGAGGATCAGAGTAGTGATGACGATGATGATGAGGAGGAAGAGGCTGATGATTATGATTAGTAGATTTAAAAATACTTTTAAATATCTGATGCTGTCCATGTAAATTGCCATGATATAATAGTATCAAAGATTCTTGAACTGGGAAGCTGAAAAAGTCAAGCGTCCAACGATAGTCTGACTCTGACCCTTCGAATACAAGAAATTCTGAATTTTTAGGATAATCTTTCATGCTTTTATGAAGTTATTGATTGGCCAATTACTGGCCATACCGGTGCCTGATTAGCTAGAGATTGAAAACTTTAAAAATGTTATATTTATGGGCAAAATTATTCAAACACCAAAACTCCTTGCATTGTGGACGGAGAGACTTGTAGCTATCGTGGCAGCTTCTTTCGTCGTGAATTGGCATTACGATCGATGCACAAAAAAAACTAAGAGCATAAACGTTAGGTTTTACTTCACTGCCTCAATGATATACAAAAATAAATAAACTTGAAGTATCAGTGTTCCTGTATTTTAGTCTGCTGACACAATACAAATGTTTAAAAGTTCAGTTGAGCATATTATCAGCTAGATGCACATTAAAAAGTAACTTTAGTCTGCTGAAAATGATGGAACTTTCAATCGAGGTTTAAATGTTCAAAAGTTCAAATGATCGAACTTCGAGGTTCACCTAGAAGCCCAAGCCCAAAGGAATCGAGCCCAACAAATATCCATATTCAATGAATCTTGAGCTAAAGAGACTTAGGCCCTGTTTGGCACGGCTCCACTCCTAAACTCCAGCAACTCCATCAAAAAATTCAGCCAAACACCCCAACTCCAAAACTCCATGGAGTTGCCAACTCCATGGAGCTGTAGTGCAAATGGAGGTGGAGTTTTGGAGCACC
Source organism: Setaria italica (assembly GCF_000263155.2). NCBI lineage: Eukaryota > Viridiplantae > Streptophyta > Magnoliopsida > Poales > Poaceae > Setaria > Setaria italica. The sequence continues at coordinate 14,719,803 of NC_028451.1, forward strand.
TCTTTTGCTGCTCCAGAAACCTCTCTTTTGAACCTCCTCGTGGAGTTGGTGGATAATTACCCACCAATACCACTGGTTATGGAAAAAAAACGTTTCATTATATTCTATTGTTCCCCATCATCAAGGCCAGTCGCCCACCCAGCGCCTGTCGCCGTCGCCGCCCAGCGCCGCGCCCATCGCCGCCCGCCGCCCGTCGGCCATCACCACCCCGTGTCGCGCCCGTTGCCGCCCGCCGCCCACCGCCCGTCGCCGCCCGCCGCCCGCCGTCCGCGTCGCCCGTCGCCGCCCACCCCGCCGCCCGCTGCCCGTCTCGCCGCCCGCCGCCTGTCCCGCCGCTCGCCGCTCAGCCCGCCGCCCACCCTGCCGCCCGTTGGCATATTGAAAGTGGAAGATTTTGACAGACCAAGGGAAACATTTGCAAAAGTCTTTTCAGTTTCACTCCTCCTGACCATGTTCATCCATTCATTTACAACATATGTTGGGATATTGAAAGGGGATGGATGGATGTAAAATACACACAACCCGTTGGCATATTGAAAGGGGAAGAAGAAGATGGGATAGAGAGGATGACAAGTGGGGTCTTAATTGAGGGGCAACAATGGCAATCCACACTAAAATCGATCTTTTTTGGAGCTGAGAGCACCCATCTAGCCAAACATCCCATTTTAGTTCTGGAGTTTTGAAGCGGAGCTGGCTCCATGTGGAGTTCTGGAGTGGAGCAGCTCCACCCAGAGTTGGAGCCATGCCAAACAGGGCCTTAAGCATGAACAAATTGGAGTTTTGGAAAGTTATTCACGACATCAATTCAACTCAAGGGATATTCGCGCGGCTCATGACAGCATGAACTTTCGGTGTAGATTTGGAATCTAAATGACATCAAATGAAGAAAAGTTGACTCCCAAAATTGTAATAATCGTGAGGGCTTCGATTTGGACATATGGAAAGCATAATTTGGATTCCAAAGCTAGGAGATATTGCCCCCAAAATGCATGCTGCGTAGAGAAGCCCAAAATTAGACAAATTATCTTGCTACGCTATTCTGGGATCTTAACTTCATTTTCAAGGCAACTCATGAATACAAAAGTTGTAGATCTTTTTGTTCTACACAATTTTGGCACCAGAGTTGCCTTATTTGGAGTTCAGATGTAGGAGATATGACACCTGGAAAGAAGTTCTCAAAGCATAATCCATTTATCATAAGTCGACAAAACAGGGGGACACACACCATAGGGAGATGACAGGTGCTGCAAGTCCTCAAGGTTGTCTACGAGGTAGCTTAGGCTAGACCCTAGCCTCCATGGTCCCTACGCGGTGAAGTCATGTTGGAGTTCTAGAGCCAAGCCTCGAATTCATCAAGAGATATGTATATTCGGTGGTGATATCAATATGTTCTTGTCTCTACTTTGATCTACTATGATTCATGCTTATTCATATGTGTGTAGCTGTCATGTGCATTTAGTAGGAATAGATGTAATCATAGTGACTAGTCTACGTCATGTGGATAGATTATAGTAGTGTGTAGAAAGTCGGTGTGATTACTCTTGCATGGTGATAGCATGTACGAGGGAAAAGGCCGAAAGATTGTATAATGGATGACTCTTTATCAAGGTACAAGATGGGTTGGTAACCGTGTTGGTTGGAGGTGCAACTAGAAGACGTTAGGCTCATGCTACCTTTGTTCGTGTTACCTCGTGTCGGTGTCATGGGAATGTGATCTGTTCATAATATTCATATCATAGTTGTGTTTACTCTCATTGCAATCTATGCTTCATGATAAAACTAGTCTGTTACGTTAGATAGAAAAAACCCTGATCAGTTCGCTGTCGAGCCATGGATTGATAAATCAATGAAATACTCTAGGGGAAAAGCTGCAACTATTCACAAACTGACACGCTAACTGCCACCAACAAACGTGATGCTAGGGCAGGGGCCGCGGTCACGTGGGGAGGAAAGGGAGCGTGGTGGCAGGCGCTCGGCATGGCGTGGAGGTGCAGGAGACGTGGGCGGATGGTAGTGGCGAGAAGGCTTGTACATCAGAGCAGGCACGAGGGGGAGGAAGAAGATAAGAAGTGCAGAAAAAAAAAATTAGAGGTGCTGACTGGTTGGCCTCGTCATCGGAGGTCACTCATAATTGTTGCTAACGGTACGAACCTAGTATCCATCTTACATCTCTCCACCCTTCTAACCAAACAAAAAACTATGTTCGACTCAACCCTCTTATCCAAACACAAGATGAGTCCAACCTAACTAAAAAAGTTGGGGTGCGTTTGGTTGGGAGACAATGTAGAACGGGACGGTCCCGTTCCAGTTTTTCGGGATGGGATGATCCCATTTCTTGTTTGGTTGAATGGGATGGGATGATCCTATTTTTTGTTTGGTTGGAGAGATCGCTATAGACGGGACAAGCACCGTTTTCTTCTCCTGTTAACACCGTTCGTGGGACCCACCTGTCATACTAACAGGTATTTTCTTCCTCCACCAGC